>NC_091694.1:53956893-54259924 GCF_041296265.1 Equus caballus | reverse complement strand
ACTGTTGCTGTGGCTTTCCTTCACTATGTACCCCAATCCAGGCTTCCCATCCTCTGAAGTCCCTCCTCCAAGCTATCTGTGATGTCCTCCTGCATCCTGGGACGACCTCTCTTTCTGCACTTGACTTCTACAGGTACTATATCTAGCTTTACGTCCTCACCCTCTTCTCATCGATGCTTATGGCATGCAACCACTGCTCCTGATCCTTACCAGTGTTAACCTACTTTACAGTGCCACCCCTCCAGACTTGCATTCCTGGCAGAGCTCCTCCTCCAACATAAGGACTCTACACCAAAAGGAACCCACATGGGCAGATAACTTTTCTTTGGTCAGGAGCTCTCAGAACCCACATGTTTAAGGAGGCTCTCATTTTCCTCCCTTAACGTCCCTTTATCCTTTCTCCCCATCATCAATCTCAGGTTTTCTTGTTTCTGTGTGCTTGGAGGGCTAGATAGTGGGGAGACCATGACTGAAGGGTGAGTACTATGTTCCTCTACAATCAGAATAGGGCATCACAGGGTTCACATAAAGCAGAAAGTTGAGAGGAAATGAGTGACTAGAGAATTGGTCATTTCCTTCGACCTAGTGTGTATGTGTGCATGTGTGTGTGCTGGTTGGTTGGTTGGTTGGTTGGTGCGTGGGGTATGGAGAGGAAGGAAAAAGGAAGAGGATGACATACAAGCCCCTTTTCTTGAACTGCCTCTTCTCTCAGTTGTCTTTGGAAATATTTGACTTGGCGGATGGAAAGAAATCCTAATTAAAGTCATTTACCTGAACTGCTCACCACTTAAGCCTAATTGCCATGCAACACAATAACAGTTATGCATACCATTAAATTAGTGTCAGATTAACTTTGATGCTTGCTATGTTTGATTCCTGCTTGTTCCATCTAAATAGCTTTTGGCTCATGTGCTCTGGTTGTGCATTTACGTCTTAAGAGAATGAGGCTGAACCTCATTGTACATCTTCACTGTTCTCCAGCTCCCAAGTGTTTCTGAACAGAAGGTGAGGTTGGAGTTCTCAGAGTTGAAGAAGGCCCTTTGTCTATATAGGCAAGAACCTTTCTCATCTATAAGAGCAATGAGAAAAGAACTAGAAGGAAAGAAATATAACACCCTCATGGCAAGTGGTCCAGCAGGAAAGACTGCCAGGCATGAATGGCCCTGCTTATTCTTCATTTCCAAAGACTAACTGTTGGAGTGTGTAAATTCTACTTTTCTCTTAACTAGAGTGAACCTGAAAAGTGAACTTGGCCTTTTGGTGTTAGTACAAGGTCTATCAGACAAATTCTAAAAGCCTACATTCTGTTTAATATATTAACGGAATATAATTCAGGAATGACTTCTTAGGTAAGATATGAGCTATTAGAGTGTTTGGGGGGTTACATAGAAGATAATAAATGATCTTTCTAATCGCTCTTTCCTCAGCACATATGAATATCCTTAAATCAATATTGGTTCCTCCAATATTTGTTAGAGGTAATCATTTGTCAAATCTATTCCAAACTTCATCTACCCTGTGGCATAATTTTTGTTTATAGTTTAAATTTGTGGACAGTCATTTCCTGTAGCTGAGCACACATAAAAGTTAATTTGGCCTAAGGAGTGAAAGGAACCTTTAGACATGAGGGTGAGTAACCCTCTTTCCATTTCAAAACTCCAGTGTAAATTGTCAGGATATTCATAGACCTGATTAATGTGCCTAATAAACTCGAAGCAGGTCTCCAAAACCCGCAGGAACAATATAGCATAAGAACAAGGAAGTAATAGGAGGGAAAAGCATGTAGTAAGTCTCTGAAATTGAAATAATAATGCAAAAGTATTTTAATCTAAAGGAGAAATGCCTGGAAAGTCTGGATGAATAAAACTATAATTAAGAGAAATGAAGATATGCTGCTCATGCATGTGATCTCGGACAAATGATTGATTCAGGCCTGACTCAGACATGAGCGGAGAAAGAGAGAGAGGAATAAGTGACTCAAATTGATTTTTGGGAAGCTAGTCATTGGTAAACGTTAACCTCAGTGGCATAGTTGTATATACAATGAATGATGACACACCTGCACTTGAACATGTCCAACTTGACCTTGTGATCTTTCAGTTCTTCCCATTCGGTGGCCTCCATCTCAGTGAACAGCGAATAGTACCACCTTCCATCTCTTTGTCCAAAATGCAAGATGGAGAATTATACTAGACTCTCCTCTTTCCTCATCTCCCATATTCAGTCAATCCTGCTGATTCTCCCTCCCAAATCTCTCTCAAATCCATTCTCCTCTCTCCATTCTCACCACCACTGCTTCACTTCAGGCCTATTGCTTCTCACCTGGGCTGTTGTAATCACTCTTGGGAGCATGGAGCACCTGGCCTTGAGTCTGTCTCACTGCATTCTGTTCTCCACAGCCACAAAAGAGTCATATTGATATTATGTTGTTCTCTTGCTTAGACCCTGCAGTGGTTGATCACAGTCAAAACTCGTTCACATGGACCTCTCTATTCTCATCTTCCACTTCCTGCACCCAGCCATACACACATGCAGTCTACAGCTGTTTCTCACAGTTCCATCCTTCTGTGCCTTTGTATGGTCTGCGTCCTTTGCCCAGAAGATCCTCACTTCCCATTCCTCTTTTTTCCAAGTAACTAATTCTCATTTGCCCTTGGCTCAAGCACCACCTTCTACAGGGGGTGTGTGAATTGCTTCCCAAGTAGGGGTTAAAGTTGGCACCCAATGCATATGTCTTATTACTCATTTTTGAAATTGTCCTGAGGCTGTAGGTCTTTGAGGTCAAGGTGCGTGTATTATCTTAAAATCCTAGCTTTTACATCACTTTTTGCTGACTCCATGACCTTTTCTGCTCTATGAAAGCCTGAATCACGTGAACGAGTCAGATTAACTAGAACAGGGTCAAGCTGAACTAATTACACGTCTTAGGACATCTACATGCCCCTGGGAGATTTAATGACTGACATCGCTCTTCTCTCCAGCTATTGAAGAGAAAACAGACACGGTGCAAGCAAGACAGAGGCCCTTCTTTCCTCATTTCTGCTGTATTTTGGGGCTATTTGGAAAGCCTTGCCTTTTCTAGTTGTCATGCAGGACAGCACGCAGTGGGAGGGTGTCTTCAAGAAGCCTCTCCCAACTGTTCACAGAATCTGGTTGCCAGCCAGCTAAAAACCCTAATGGTCTCCATCGAGCTGGAGCTCATAGGGATCAATTGTTTTGACTCAGAAACCCCTGAATTACCTTGGCCTTGATGTGGCTAAGAAGACTGTATGTCATGGCATCATTCCTTAAGGTCAGGAAGACTGAACAAGAGAATTCTGCTACAAGCGTGGAGCCTTCCTTTCATTCAAGGGAGAAAATTAGTCTCCAATTTTAAGAGTTGTAAAAAACCCTTGAATCTGAGTATGATGATTTAGCCAATTACTGTGAAGTGTGAGAGCTCAGCTAGGAATATGCTGATACAGCTTAGAGTTAAGAACTAAAGGAAGAAGTAAAACTTGACTTGAACATGAAGAAAGAATCTCAACCCAAGCAGCCTGACTTCACCCAGCATCTGTCAGACGCAAGGGCTTAATGAGACAGTCACTTTCTTTTTCCTCCTCAAAGACAAGATCGGTGTGAGCTTAACCTGCAATCTAATCAGGACAGAAACTTGCATTCACAGAGGAATGTAGCAGGGTCTGCATTTTAGAAATTCATATAGGATCTAAAAGTGAAGCAACCAGAATTAAATTCATTTACCACACAGGGTACCTAAAATTTTTAAACACAGACATTGACACACACCAAACTAAGAAACAAAACACATGAATTGATGCCCAGTAAGAGTCCCTTCAGCAATAAATCCATGATTCTGCTTTAGTCCTGATGGGTTTCTTGACAAGAAGAGAAATACATCAAAATTGCAATAACGTTTGGTTTTCCATACTGCTGTGAGCAGTTCCTTTCAAAGTAGTCTCTCGCAAAGATTCATCTGCATGTCAAATTAACAGATGTGAATTTGGAAAACCCAGCTAAGGGTAGCAATATTCTCACAGCCAGCAGATACAAGTGCTAAGAAAGAAAAATGCAGCTATAAATTTAAAAACAACAACAGCTGATCAATGCACACGCACCCTGTCACTCTGAGGGATGGATACCAGATCTCCAACAGACACATGAAAACACACTAGCAAATGAATGTTCTTTCCTTTCAAGCAGCCTCGGAAGTCTGTTTGGGAAGATATTTTGCAAAACATCTTTGGAAGTCCTTCTCAGAAGTTTTTTAAAGAGACAGCTGATGTAGAGGTATTAGTGTCGTTATTTTTATGGCCATTGCCATTGGTGTGGTGGTTGTTAACACTAAGCGGTATTACCCATCTCCATTGATCAGTCATCTCCCTCACCAGCTTTGGCTCTGTGTGATCAGTGTGGGATTTCAAACATTAAATTGAACACCCAAAGAAGAGTTAAAAGAATGTGCCTCTGACTCTGAAAGAAGAGTCCCAAAAGAAGGTCCACAAATGTTTTGAGTGATAGATGTCTCTTTGGAACAAGGGTCTAGCTTCTAAGGCAATTATTCTAAAGGAATAAGACTCACTTGGCAATTATATGCCCCAGCATGATTGTTTAAAAGGGAACCAGTTCCTTCCCCTCAGCAGAGCAGACTCAAACACATTGGAATCACCTGCACATTGGAATCACCTGGGGAGATTCGCGAACTACAGATGCCCAGTTCTCAGCCCCTGAAGATCTGATGTAGTTGGTCTGAGGGACAGACTGGACATTGGATATTTTTAAAGCTCCCAGGTGATTCTAATGTGCAGCCAAAACGGCAGCACCCTGCTTTAGAGTCATGTGTTGTATATATAACAGATGCGTAGTTTACACATCTGTTCTTCCCTGCCTCTTAACATACTCATCTTGTTCACTCTAGCCCCAAGTATAATACTTGGAGATAAGAGCTGCTCAATAAATGTTTGAGGCATGACTAAGAATAGGGAGGCCCTTATTGTGTGCCAGGTTGGGTGACCAACCGGTCCAGCTTGCCCAAAACAGAGGGGCTTCCTACGGTGTGTGACTTTCAGTGCTAAAACCAGAACAGTCCCAGGAAAACCAGGAGAGTTGGTCACCCTAGGGCCAGGTACTATGCTAAACATTTGCAAAGATTGTTTCTTTAATCCTAACCACAACCTTGTGAGGTGGGGACTATTACTAACCCCACTTGACAGGTGAGGGAACTGAAGCACAGAGATAGTAGGTAACTCCCCTGACATGGGCAGTAAGTAGTAGATCCGGGATCAGACATAGGCAGCCTGAATCCAGAGTCCATGTGCCAATCATTATGCTACATTCCCTTCCAACAAAGATATAATTTTCTTTGTTAATGGAATGCGTATCTCCCAATGTAGTATTTCTGTGGGTAACTAACCCCTGACAACGAAAATGTTCCTTACTCCTTACATAGGGCATTTCCCAGTTTGGAGATTTCCAAGCTTGTCGATCCAAAATTATAGAGGAGAACCAGCAAGGAGCTCAGCTAGGATACAGAAAGCAAATCCTGGAGCTGGAGTGAGAGGAGAGTACCCATGTCAGCTGGCACCTCAGCGGACACAGGAGTGCTCAGAACCAGCTTGTTCTCCTGACTGGATCCCCTATGCTGAGCAGTGGACCAGGAGCAGACCGGGTTAGACTTCTCCACCAAGGCAGGAAGCCTCTGAGAAAGGAGCCTCTACGTGTGGGCACATGTGACGGGTGTCGCCGTGATATAGTTGTTTGCTTATGTAAAGGGCCCTAGTAACAAGGTGGGAGGTGTCTGAGCATTACTGAGTGGAGAAAGAACACCCTGAAAGTAAATTCTTCACCTTGAATCCTTCCTTTAGGCTACCAAAATGTCCTCCAAAATTACATTAAAATTCTACTGGCCACTTTTTTGAATCAAAAGAACAGGAGTCTGTGAGAATTTAGAATACTAACAGTTTAGTAAAAAACTAGTAATTTTACCACATGCAATCTCTTTACAGACCTGGAGACGCACAAGCTTCTAGACTGTTTTTTCAAGGCAAGGTGCTTATACCACATTTGCTCATCTAATACACGCCATGAAAGGACTCTGCCCACACTAGTACCATGTTCTACCTGACAGACCTAAATGAGAGGGAAACTGTTAACTAGTTTTCATCTGCTAAAAGAACACACAAACTCAACAGAGAGATCATCAGTAACTCAAAGATCGCCATGCTTAGAGGAAAGGAGCCAACTGTGGCAACTTGGGTCCATACCTGAAGGGAGCTTCTCTGTGGAATTGCTCCCAGAACTGCTGCTGTTCGACATCGAAGGCTGTGCACCGGTGGCGGAGGAGTGTCAATTCATCTGCCTGCAGTGGGGCCACCTGTTGCCTCACAGTAATGGCTGTCTTTTTTATGTTGTTCCATTTCTCAGGCAGCTCCTGCAAAGGAGATGTCAGTGTGGTCAGACCCACTGTGCTCTCCCTTGCCCACAGCCCTGAAGCTGGACATTCCAGACATCTTCATCTCTCCTTCATGCCACACTGTGATGCAGTGGTATCATTCACCCACACTCTACAACTCCCCTTTCCTTGACTCATCTCGCGGGTTGCCTGCTTTCCCGACTATCACCTACTTCTGACTTAACATTAACCTTCTTGCCTCAGCCTCTCATGTGGTAACCCTTGCCCTTTTCTATATTTTCCAAGAGTGCTTGGTTATTTTCCTTTATGCCCCACATTTCCTCTTACAGCATCTTCATGTTCCTCAGACCTGCTTTTTTACTCTGAATCAAAAAGTTGGCTCATCCCTAATTCAGAGGGGAAAAAAACCCCAAACACTTCACCCACATCATTTCTCCCACATATCTCCAGCAAAACACTGTTTCCTATTGATTGAGCTTCCAAAATGTGGTAGACATTATACATACGCTACACACGTAGTTCCAAAACACGGACTTTGGGTCCTCACCGAGCCCTGTTTTTGATTTATGTCAACCCACCTCACCCTGCTCTGAAATCGTGAAACTCTCCCACTATTTCTTTTATTAAGAAAACATAACCTTTGCACTGACCTCGAGCTGCTTAAACACTGTTTCTGGCAATTCTTGTTCATAGGTCTTCAGCAACTCAATAGTTTGCTTTAAGGGCTCAAACATCTCATCGGTGCTGCTCTGCCGTTCCTTAAGAGCCACGAGGTGTCCCATGACTTCGACCAGTCCTTCGAAATCTCCTTTTTCGACTTTCTTGAGCAAGCCACTCTCACTATTTTTTATAAATACTTCAAGGTCCTCCAAGCTGAGTATAACAAACAGAACATGAGGATGCAACCTCCCTCCAGTCCTCAAAAGGGAGATTTATTTATCCCCAAGAATAGTAGCCACTATTCTGGAAAACTTTCCATGTGCCTAGCACTTGGCATAGACTATGTCCTAGTGGCAAGAATATAGCCCTTTTCAGAAGTGTCAAAGTCATGAAAGATAAAAACTGAGGCTCCATGATGGAGGAGACTCAGGAGACACGGTACAGTAGTGGGACAACTGACGAAAAGTGAATAAGATCTGTAGGTGAGTTAATATGTCTATATCAATATTAACTTCCTTGTGTTGATAATTGTACTATGGTTATACAAGACATTATCATTTGGGAACACTGAGTGAAGGTAAAACAGAACTCTTCGTACTATTTTTATAACTTTTTTTGTAAGTCTAAAAAGTTTTCAAAGTGAATATATTATAAATTATTTTGTAAGTCTGAAATTATTTTTAAAAAACAAAATAAAAAAATATGGCCTCTAAATTCAAACAGACTTGGGTTTAATTTTCATACTTACTAGATATGTAACCATGACCAAGTCATTTAACATCTCTGAGCCTCAGTTTCCTCACCTATAAGACTGGAAAAATCATTTCTGTCTCCCTGCTTATTGTGAGTTAAATGAATTCATTCTGGGGGCTGCCCCGTGGCCGAGTGGTTAAGTTTGCACACTCAAGTTTGGCAGCCCAGGGTTTCACCAGTTCGGATCCTAGGCATGGACCTAGCACCACTCATCAGGCCATGCTGAGGCGGCGTCCCACATAGCACAACCAGAAGGACCTGCAACTAGAATATATAACTATTTGTTTGAGAAAAAGGGAAAAAGTCAGAGGAGATGAACCCAGCCAAGGAGACCAAGAAGACATAGCCAGTGAGATAGAAGGAAGTCAAGAAAAGTGAGGTATCTGGTAAGTCGCGTGAAGAACCTTTTTGGAAAGGAGAGAGGGATCAGCTGTGCCGAATACTGCTGAGAGGTACAAGTAGGATGAAGACTGATAATCACCGCTGGATTCGGCCCCACGAAAATCCTTGATCTTGACAAGAATGGTTTCAGCGGAGCAGTATAGTCAAATCCTGACTGGAGAATGGTGGGCTTCTGTTTCTAGCTGTATGATACATGATAATATGAATGACCCTTCTGCTAAAACAACTGAAATGCTTAAGCAAATATTTCAGAATCATTTAAAAATGTATCACTAAGGTGGTACAAAATTAAGGAATCTCCAGAGGCTGAAAATGCAGTGAAAGCAAGAACCCCGGAAGGTAAGCAAGGTTCAAAGCTACCTTTCACGTGATAGTTTCTACTGAATGCTGGAGACCCTGAGCTTCTATTTGGATCGCTTTACGAGATGTGGGAAACAGGTGATTAAACCTAGGGCCCACACGAAGTGAGGAAGCCAGTAGGAGGCTGCATGTGAAGTTGCAACACCATAAAAGTGACCAAGGAATAAAAATGCTACACAGCAAGGGACAGTAGGGAAACCTGCCCGTATTAACCTTGGCACTAGATGGACTACTGCAAGTTGAAGTACAAGTGGTCTGGGGTTGGAAGAGTCCCTGGATGACCGGCAGAAACCAATGAAAATCCTTTCTGGAGGAATGCAGCTAGAGTCCAATCCTCAAAGGATTAAATATCCAGGAACATGATTTTACAATCCAAAGTCACAAAATACACAAGGAGAGAAGTCACCATGAGTGGGAGCCAACAGAAACAGCAAAATTAAACCTGTGAAGCTTTCAGATATTGGAATTCAGATGCAGAACATAAAATAGAAATAATCAATATATTTAAAGGACAAGAGTTTGTGCTTAGGTGCCTTGCTTTGTTGTTTCTGACCCATATAGGAGGAGAAAATTGCCTTCCCTGTAGCTTCTTGGACATCAATGTAAGACTGGCTAAGAAAAACAACGTCATCCTTTTAAGCGTGTTACATCAGTTTATACCTTTCTTTCGGCATCACCTTTCAGAGGCCTCGATAAGCTCTTACATTGTCAATAGCTGAATGCCTCTGCCCCTGGCCCAACTTGCCCTTTAGGTTCAAGCATAAATTCACATTGTTTCTGAGTCAGGAATGGAGGCGATTTCAGAGGCTCTCCAAGTACACCCGTGTCTGTGAGAGCATGTGGACCTTTATATTGAATGATAGATTCCGAGAAGTGACAAAACTTTTTGAAGTGGATAATGTGAAAATTATGACCTGTGATGGCATTACCTTGTGAAGAGAAGCATAGAAAAAGCTTTTGATGTGTGTTTTAGCAATGCGAAACTGATCATACTGTACTATGTTGATGGGTGATCCCAGGAGACTGAAGTTAAACGTTTTCTGTAGGCCTTTATGTTAACTTTAATCTATGGCATGAAGAAACAAACCATTTTTAAGTTGAGAAATCAAAAGTTGTCTGAAGATTATCCTCCAATGAACATATTCTAAAGCTTAAAAAATGAATAAGTAGAAGAGGAGCCTTAAAATTTGAGCAAAGAACAAGACAGTATAAAGATGAGCAAGCAGGGGCTGGCCCCGTGGCCGAGTGGTTAAGTTCACGCCCTCTACTTCGGCGGCCTGGGGTTTCACTGGTTTGGATCCTGGGCGCCGACACAGCACCGATCATCACGCCATGCTGAGGCGGCGTCCCACATGCCACAACTATAAGGACCCACAGCTAAAATATACAGCTATGTATTGGGGGGATTTGGGGAGAAAAAGCAGAAAAAAAAGATGATCAAGCAAAATTATAAAATAACCAACTAGAAAATCTAAAAATAGAAATTGTAATTAAAATTTAAAGTTCAATGAATGGGTCAAACAGGAGATTCAGACACAGCTGAAAGAAAGAGTCAGACTGCTGTGTGACAGACATGAGGAAGTTATCCAAACTGCAGTGCAATAAGACAAAACTGAAAACTCTGAAAACCGTTAAAAGACGTGGAGGACAGTGAAAGGATCTCACAGAACAAGAGCTCAGGAAGGAAGCAACAGAGGGAATGGGCAAGAAGCAATCTTTGAGAGATCCTGGCTAAGAATTTTCTTGAATTGTTGAAAGACACCATATGCAAGGTCAAGAAAGCCCAACAAATTCCAGACGGAATTAATACAAAGAAACTCTCACATACGTACTTCAATATGAAACTGCAGATTACCAAAATGAAAAGAAAAATGTTAAAGCTAGCTTCAGAGCAAAGACAGATTTCTACAAAAACTACGCTATTCAGCAGCAAAAATGGAAGGCAGGACACAGTAGAATAATATTTTCAATAGACTCACAGAAAATATCTGCTATTCAAGAATTCTCTCTTCCACAAAATGATTTCTTCAAGTACAAGGGCAAAAAACGTGCATGTTCAGACAAAGGATGAATGAGAGGGTTGTTCACCAATAGACCTTTATTAAAGGACCTTGTAATTGATGCACCTCAGGTGGCAGGTCTGCACTGCAGGAAGACACGGTCAACAAAGATACCAGGAAACGTGTAGGTAAATTTAAATAAACATTGTGTCCAAAAATAAAGCATAATTTGTGGAGTTTAAATAAATAGTAGACAACAACTGAAATTACTGGGAATCATAGAATATAATTCGATGGATGAAAATTGAGATCAAACTATTCCAAAAGTCAGGGTATTGGTTGTGAGGAGAGTAACAGTACTCATAGACTTAGTCCTCTTGAGGATGCTTATGGAAATAGCTATGGTAACTATCAGAAGAGTAGATCTAGACAGTCAAACATCTAAATTAGCAGAAAAGAAAGAATGGAATAAGCAAAAGGAAAAATAAAACTTAAAAAAACAATTCAACCCAAAAGCAGGCAAGAAAGGAGGGGAAAAAAAGAAAGAAAAAGAAGAACAAATAGAAAGTACATAATAAAATGGTAGAAATGAATCCAAATATAGCAGGATAAATGTTAATGAAAACCCTCCAGTTAAAAGACAAATATTAAGGTAGATAAAACATGCAGTTTTGTGTTGATTATAAAAATCTCTCCTAATATAAAGGCACAGAAAGACCGAAAGCCCGAGGATAAAATGAGAGACACCAGGCAAATATCATACAGAGAAAATTGGTTTAGTTATATTTATATAAGACAAAACAGACTTTAACACAAATAATATAGCTAGCGATAGAGAAGATTTTTAATGTGTGGCTAAAAGTTTCAATTTGTCAGGAAGATATGAAAAGAAAACTCTGTATGCTCATATAACATAACTTTAAAATATATGAAACAAAAAGTGATAGAATTACAAGAAGAAACTGACAATCTATCATTAAAGTGGAAGATTTTTAACACGATTATCTGAGTAACTGATAAAACAAGCAGAAGATAAGGCACTGAGGATACAGTAGATTTGAATAAAACACATTCGTTCAAACAGGCATGCACAGAACACGACGCCCAACAGTTACAGATACACGTGCTTTTCAAATATGCACAGAACATTTAGAAAAACTGACCATACTGTAGTGTAAAAAGCAAACATCAACAACTTTCAGAAGCTTGTTATTAGTTCTAGCACATTCTCTGACCACAGTGCAATTGTTAGAAATTAATAACAGGAATGTAACTAGAAGAACCCTATGTTTGAAGAACAAAAAATGTATAAATACATCATAATGGATGTTAAAAATATTTAGGACTAAATTGTAATGAAAATATTATATACTAAGCCTTGTGAGATGTAGGTAAAATTGTACTTAGAAAGGAATTTATAACTTTAAATGTTACATTAAAAAGACAGAGGGCTCAAAATGAGTAATCAGAATACCCATCTTAAGTTAGCCAAAGAAAGGAAAACAAATCCAAAGAAAGTAGAAGGAAATAAACATAAAAGACTAAATTTTTAAAATAATCAAATTATAATGGAGAGAATCAATGATCTCATAAGATAGTTCTTTGAAAAATCTCTGGCAAGATATATCAAGTAAAATAGCCAGAAAGCACAAATAAAAATGAACAGAGATGAGAAGCAAGACATAACCATAGATTCTGCAAAGATTAAACAGGTAAGAGAATATTATAAATTTTATGACAATAATTTAAAGATTTACAGGTAATGGATACATTCCTAGACAAATATGAATTACTAAGGAATAGAAAACCTTTATATCTCTATAACCATTAGAGAAATTAGAGGTAAAAATCCTGCAACAAAGAAAATATGAAGCCCAGATGGCTCAGCAGGAGATTTAAATCAAACTTTCAAGGATCAGAGAATTCCAATCTTACACCACCTCTTCCAGAGAATAAACAAGAAGGATTACTTCCTCATTCATTTTATGAAACTAGCAAAACCACAGAGCAAGATTAGACAAAGACAGTATGAGAAAGGAAAATCAAAGGCCAATGTCAGTTACAGACAGACACATGAATGCTAAACGAAATATTTGCAAACAAAATCAACCAATGGATATTTTTAAAAAGATAATACTTTGTGTTGGGTTTATCTCAGTAACACTCAGTTGGCTTAATATTAGAAATGAAATAATATGTTCACCACTTTAACATTTTGAGGGAAAAAACAGAATTATCTTAATGGAGTTAAAAAAAGTACTTGATGAAATTTTATATCCATTTATGCTAAATTCTCTCAACAAATTAGGAATAGAAGGGAATTTCTTTAGTCAGATAGAGAAAATCCACAAAAAACTCACAGCAAATATTACACTTAGTAGTGAAACGTTATGATCAGGGACAAGACAAAAATACCTGTCATTACCACTTTATTCAGCATTATGCTGGAAGTCCTAGCTAGTGTGGTAAGACAAGAAATAGAGATAAAACGCATAAAAATAAAGACTGAGAAGGAAGAAATAAGACCATTATAAATTTGTAGATGGTGACTATGTACACAGCAAACCCAAAAAAGGACACAGATAAATTATTAGAATTAATAAGTTAATTTAGCAGAGTTGCTTGATACAAAATCAATTCCATTTCCATAGAAAATATAATTTTAAAATATCATTTATACTAAAAATCAAAAAACAAAATACCAAGGAATAAATCTTAACAAAGACATGAAAATTATTTTAAAGATAACGATTACAAAATTTCATCGAAAGACACTGAAGAAGACAGATAAATGGAGACAGAACATGTTCTTGGACAGGAATACCCAATACCATAAGATGACAGTTCTCCTCAAATTGATCTATAGTCACTGTAAATATAATATAATTTCAACAGATTTTTTCTTCTACAAACTGATTTTCAAAATTTATGTAAAAGAGTAAGGGCCCAAAATTGTTGAGACATTCTTAATGAAAATGAGCAAGGTGGGCACTTGCCGCCGCAGATATCAATATTTATAACAGAGCTGTAGTAACTAGGAGCCAGCCTGGTGATCTAGTGGTTACGGTCTGGCACTTGTACTGTCGTGGCCTGGGTTCGTTTCCTAGTCAGGAACCACACTACCTGTCTGTCGGCTGTCACACTGTGGTGGCTGCATGTTGCTGTGATGCTGAAAGCTATGCCACCAGTATTTCAAATACCAGCAGGGTCACCCATGGTGGACAGGTTTCAGTGGAGCTTCCAGACTAAGACAGACTAGGAAGAAGGACCTGGCCACCCAACTTCCAAAAAAACTGGCTGTGAAAACCCTATGAATGGCAGTGGAACCTTGTCTGATAGAGCACCGGAAGGTGAGAGGATGGAGCAAAAAGATGGGGTAGGTTTCAGCCTTGCTGTGCACAGGGTCGCTAGGAGTCAGAATTGACTCAATGGCACTAACAACACACAGTAATTAGGACTGCATCATATTGATGTGGCAACGGGCAAATTAGGCTACTTGACATGAAAGATAAAACTATAAAACTTTTAGGAGAGGATATAAAAGAACATCATTAGGATCTCAGGGCAAGGAAGGATTTATTTAACAAGACAAAAGAGGACAACTTAAGGGAAAAGATGGACACATTTGGCTCCATTAAAATGAAGAACTGTTCATCAAAACATACCATAAATGCAGTGGAAAGACAGGCCACAAAAATCGGAGACAATATTTGCAATGTATACAACTAGCAAAGGATTACATACAGAATATATAAGCAACTTCTAAATATCAAAAAGGAAAACATAAAGTCCAATAAAAAATGGGCAAGAGCTGTGAATAGGCACAGAAGAGGGAACATAATGACTCACCAAAAACAAAAGGATAAGCTACTTTATTCCAAATCAGAGAAACGTAAAATGTTTACTGCCATGAGACACCACTGAACTCCCACCAGAACGGCCAGCATTAAACAGATTGTCAGTATCAAGAGGTGTTGAGGATGTGGGGCTACAGATATTTTCACATGTGGCTGCTCTACCTTGCAGACAGATGACATTATATGCGTTGACCCAGCAATTCCACTCTTATGTACATAGCCCAAAGGAGTACTTGCCCATGTACACCACGATCCAGCTATAAGAGCGCTCATAGCAACATTGTTGATATTAGCAAAACCATCTGAAACAACCCACATGTTCACTGACCATAGAATGGATAGATAAGTTGGGGTATATTCAGACAAAGGAATCCTCTACAGTAGTAAAAATGAATGAACTACTGCTATGTTCTCAACATGGATGGATCTCAAACACAACACTGAAAGAAACAGGACATGGAAAAATATATAGTATACAATATTGTTTCATTTTCATAAAGTTTTTAAATGCTTATATATATGTATAGATATATGTGTATATATATCACACACATATATATGTGTGTGTGTGTATATGTATACATGTATATGCATAGTAAGCCATAAAGAAAAACATAGGAAGGACTATGTCACATTTAGGGTAACACTAACATCCGGCAGAGAGGGAGGGGAATTTGATCAGGGAAGAGCGTGTAAGGGAATTTTAAAATATAGCTAATGTTCTTTTTCTTAGCTGGATAATGCAAACGCAAGTATTTTAATATTTTTCTCTAAATTTTATGTATGTTACATTTTATAGCAAAACTTTTTGTTGAGAGAGAATGGAAGATAAGGAAGTAAAGGAATCAAGTACAGATATATCTTTTGAGGAATTTTGCTGTGAAGGAGAGCACACAAAACTGATGCTGTAGCTGGAAGGACTTGTGGGCCCATGCTCCTTTCTGTTTTTTAAGATGGTAGATAGGACAATACATTTGCATGCTGCTGAGAATATATGAAGGAAAAAATTGATAATGTTGTTGATAGGGAACACTGAAGGAGCTAAGTCCTTGAATAGATGAGAAGAAAGAAGTTGGACTTCAAGAAGCGGGGATAGCTTATCTGTTCTAACAGGTGAGGGAGCTGAATGTACAGCTTCAGATGCAGGTAGGTTGGTAGATTTGTTGGTGAAAAGGTGAGTTAATTCTCTTGTGACTGCTTCTAATTTTTCAGCAAAATGAGAGGCAAGGTTACAGGGCAGAGAGGACATTTGAGGTTCAGTAGAGAGAGGAAAAAGGAGACTGGAAGAGTTGGGAAGCGTCTACGAAAATGTGCAGGGCCTACTTGAATTTTATGTTCATAAATTTCACATGAGATTGGTCAGAAGCATGGTTTGTTTTTCCTTCATCAAGGATGAATTGCTCAGGTGCAGGAGCAGTGCACTGAGTTTAGACAGAGTCAGAGTTTTACAAGGTGGGAATGGGAATGGGGAGCAAGGGTGAGAGACTGAGAAAGTGTTGCGGCCAATGGATTGGAAATCCTGATGGGTCTGAAGAATTTTTTGTAGCAGTCTTGCCAAGTAAGTGAGCTAGAAAGATACCAGGTGGTGGTCCGAGAATGGAATGCTTAAACCTGAGACTTTAAAGGGAGAGCAATTACTTCCAGACTTTTCCCTCTGCCTCACAGAGAGCACGGCATGGAACTGGGTGGCAGAGGTATGGCGGAAGGAAAGGGCATTGGAGAGAGAGGTCAACAAAATAAGAGGCAGGTGTAATGGAGATGCCATGTGGATGTTGGGTCACTGAGGACGATTATCAGCAAAAGAGTGGGAAAGAGAGATTGAGCCAGATGTTAGGAGCTGCAGTGATGGGGAAGAATGACTAAGAGCTTGGTAGGTGACTGCAGTAAGGACAAGTGGCAGTTGGTACCGTTTGACAGAATTTGCTCCAGTGGAGCTGAGGACTTTGAGGGTGGACAGAGATGAAACGGTCTGGGAGCAGCACTGTAGAGCAAGAACATCTTATCTACCTCCGGGCCTAGTGGGAAGAGGGATACAGGAGAAATATCAGTCCCCGCTTGGGAGGACTGCAGCAGAAGCAGTGTCCTCAGGTGACAGCTGGGTTTCAGTTAGAGCAAAATGAGAGTGAGAGAAGATGAAGCGGACAGTGGGTATTTGCTGATGGAAGATCCTGAGCTCTAGGGGAAGGCTTTGCGAGGGCAGGGGTAGGGGCTGAGTCAGATTAGGGCAGAAAGAGCTGAAGGGGGATGAGAGTTTATGGACTGAAGGTTTGTGTCCCCCACAAATTCATATGCTGAAGCCATATGATGGTATTTGGGGGTGAGACCTTTAGGAGGTAACTAGGAGTAGGTGAGGTCATGAGGGTGGGGCCCGCATCAGGGATTAGTGTCCTTATAGGAAGAGGAAGTGAGAGCCATCTCTTTCTCTTTGTGCGCACACACTGAGGAAAGACCACGTGAGGGTACCATGAGAAGGCGCCTGTCTGCAAGCCAGGAGAAGAGCTCTCACCAGGAATCAAAACGGCTGGTACCTTGACCTTGATCCTAGCCTCCAGCATTGTGAGAAATAAATTTCTGTTGTTTAGGCCCCCCACTCATTGGTATTTTGCTATGGCAGCTACTAGGATTCTAATACCAATCCCAATGTGTACACGTGGTGCTGGGGTTTCCCCACACCACCAAGCAATTCTCCAAAACCAGCTGGGTGTCCTACAATTCATCTCAATTCTGACACAATCTACTCGGAGATAGCATCAGATTCCACAGATTAAGGGCTCAGTCCTACAAAACTGCCCCAGTGCCTTCAGATACCAATAGCAAGTCCAGGTTGTCGTCTGTGCTTCTGACCGACTGGCTATAGATGGGAGGTTCCACTGACCTCCTCCTTGGGTTCAATTAATTTGCTAGAGCAGCTCACAAAACTCAGGGGACCTATTTACTCACTAGATTACTGGTTTATGGTAAAGGACATAACTCAGGAACAGCCAGATGGAAGAGATGCATAGGGCAAGGTATGGAGAAAGGGTGTGGAGCTTCCAAGCCCTCTCTGCACACACCACTCTCTCCCAATCTCCACATGTTCACCAACCTGGAAGCTCTCCAAACTCCATCCTTTTTTATGGAGGCTTTGTTACATAGGCATGATTGATTAAGTCACTAGTTACTGGTGATTGATTCCACCTCCAGCTCCTCTCCCCTCCCCAGCGTTGGTGGTGGGACTGAAAGTGCTAATCTCTAATCACAAGGCTGGTTCTCCTGGCCATCAGCCCCTGTCCTCAGGTGCTTCCCAAAAGTTATTTCAGTAACATAATGAAAGATACCTTGATCATTTTCAACACTTAGGAAATTCCAAGAATTTCAGGAGCTGTGCCAGAATCAGAGAGGAAGACCAAATAAATATTTCTTATTATAAATCACAATACCACAGCAGCCCAACCTGAATAAGACAGATAAAAAAGAGTTGGACTTCTGACAGCAAATGTAGTATATAAGATGTAAGACAAAGTGGACACAACTAGAAGGACCCACGAATAAGAATATACAACTATGTACTGGGGGGATTGGGGGAGAAACAGCAGGGGAAAAAAAAAAAAGAGGATTGGCAACAGTTGTTAGCTCAGGTGCCAATCTTTAAAAAAAACAAAAGACAAGGTGGGAATAATCCTGACACCTATTAAGGGAAGGCAGAAATCGCAGAATTAACTGGCACATAGTAGACACTCAACAATAAATGATTTTTACTGTTCTTACTGTTTCTATTTCATCTAATCTTTGAGAACACAATAACACATTTTCCTAAAGTGTAGCAAAGTAGTCAGTTTATGGAATCACCAACTGATGAAACTGGAAGGCAATTTAGAGGAATCCAGTCACACTGCCTTCTTCCAGAGACAAGGAAACAGGGGTTCAAGGACAAGAACTCAGGCCTCCTAACTGCTCCACCATGTGTCTATCCTGTTAAACCAACTGTTAGATCCTGTGAAGCCTGACCTGACAGAGACGCATGGCAGCTGCTGTCCCTATGCCCTGTAACAACCATATGTTTCTGATCCTCTGACATCTGGGGCCTTTCTGACCCTGGAGGGATTGACCTTCCCAGGGTTAGCCAATTCCTAGACATAATAAATGACTCTCCTCTGAGCGTGCCTTTCATATGCAAGCCAATCAATCCAGAGTCTATATCCCCAAGCACCTTCTCTATCTGGCTCTCACACTCCAGGCCACTGTCCACCTACCCTAATCACCCCAGGGCCAGGGACCAGATAACTAAGAACAGGCCTCTATCCCAGAGCCTGTTGAAATTATTCAAACCAGAAATCCTAAACCTGCTTGCCCTGTCTCACCCATTCTTTTTCATGGAAACCATAATAAAGTCCATGGCCCACATTTCCGCCTCACTCCCTCTGCCTCCTGACTGACCCTGGTACTTCCCAGGTGGCCCTGATGGTGTGGTGTGCCCCACTCCTCTTGGGATCTATGAGTCTAGCAAACTATCTTTTCAATGACAGTCATCTCCTGATTTGTTGGCCTTGTTGTACCTAAACAATAATAAAATCTACATTTTGAAACATGCCCCCATGTCCTTACATCAACAGACCTACTAGTGGAGAAGGACCACAGAACAGCTGTCCCATCCAACAGTACTCCACGTGGGGTCCTCACTGTCACCTCCTAAACACCCATCGTTGCCTCTCTGAATGTGGAAAACTGGCTGCTTCTTCTTAAAGAACACCTGGGAAGCCCTACTTGAAACATTCCACAATGCTTTCCTGGGGTTTCCTAGAGTGGTGGACCATCACCCTTGCAAAGTCTCTTGGAATTGTTTTTAGTTAGACACATCCTTGACTTGGCTGTTTCCTTTCTAGATCATTGAGCACAGCAGCTACAGCGTTAAGCAAGACCAGGACCAAACTTAGAGGAGGAGTCAAGTCAGCTCCCTTGCAGCATCGGCTGACATACCAAAGGCTGATGGCTGAATGGAAGGACCAGAGCTCCCCAACAGGACTCTGTGGGGAAGGGTGGGAATCTGCAAACTTGTGGAGATGAGGCTAAGGTGAAGTGACAGGTAGACTGTTAACCAACTTGATTATTTATCTAGAGGCTGCTGCTCTGGCTTAGAGAGCCTGGTGCTGGGCTGGGTGGTCTAGGTCCATGATGGTAAAGACAGAATTTTAGATCCAGTCTGCTGCATGGCTAGAGTGGCACAGATAGGCATCAAGAGTGTGGGGATTTAGTGACTTCCACATTGCCCAGCTGGATAATTGGAGACAAGGAGTAAGTGGTAGAAATAAAATCTAAGAGGCCCATTAGACCCCCTCAACTTCTCAGGCTTAAAGAGATTTCACAGTTAGAGCGTGAAGGAGGTTGGATCTGCTATTACTGTATCAAACATTATTTACCACTTACTGAGTGCCTTTCACACACTGGGCACCAAATGGAAAATAAAACAGAATGAAGCCATGTCTGGTGCACAAAGGAAAGAGCAGGACTAAAGTTACTGCTGGTGTCCAAAAGCCTGCAACCTCCAAGCAGCTGTTTTAATTTTTAATTTAATCAATGAATCCGTGGGGAAAAATACGAAGAAGATTAAAAACACGGTGTTTCTGCCAGCTTGAGATGCTGCAGGAGAGCTAGAAAACCATATTACCTGTTAGTGACATAGTCAACAAGATGCTGTTTGAACATGAGGCTCCACTTCTTAATTATATTCAGCAGAGATGCTTTAAAGGGTCGCACGTCAATCTTCATCCAGTTGTCAAACACCTTGACGGGCTCCAGCCTGCACACCTCTTCGTACAGCTTTTCATAGGAGTCAATCTGCACTTTAAACTGATGGAGGCAGGGAGGGTTCTCTGGGATGCCGTCTTCTGCGTGGGCTTCAATCTCCTCAGGTGTGAGGACATGCCCGTACAACAGAAACTGACCGAGAATCTCCTTCCGGTCCTCCACGTAGAGGTAGGAATAGTGGCTGAAGGTGTTCCGATAGCAGCAGCACAGGGCCATCATGCTCTGGACCCTCCCCATGAGCACGCTCCGCATGCTTGCCAGATCCGCCATGCTCTCCATGTCAACCTTGGGGAGCAAGACAACAGCAGGAAGTTACACCAGTGCTTCACAGGAAGTTCCACATTTGGCCGGAGGGTGGAATGCTTGCAGATCCAGTACCTGATAGTGGGGAGAGCCACTTTGTGGGGAAAGCTTTGGCACCAAAGATGAAATTCTAAAAATGCTGGTGACAAGACCCTCAACAATGTCATAGAAGCCACCCTTCACTCCAGACTCCAGAGATGGATAGAAAACTAATTCTGGGATTGCTAAGCTCAGTTGTACTTCAAATATCGGGGTGAGTCCTGCCTTACATTCTGAAAAACAAAGAAAACAAACAAAACAAAACCAAGAATGAGTCAAATAGGCAAAGTGCAAAGCTGTTTGAAAAGCACTGAGAGCATTTCTTTTCTTTAGGTGAACTGTTTGAGTATAGGAAAACGGAAGTGGAAAATTTGCTAACACCCTGAAAAGGTGAGGGTGACAGTCTTGCAGTGTTGATCAACAGGGGAACCACTGATATTTTGAATAGGCCCGTTCCTGTGCTGGGGCTGTCCTGGGCATTGCAAGGACATTTGCTCTTCTTGTCTTCAGAGAGCACAACCCAGTGACTGAGGAACCCAAGCCAGACCCCCTCCACATTCTCAAACGCCTCCAGTGGGGCAGTGCAGGCTCGGGTTGAGAAGAGGTTGATTTCACAAAGCCAATTTCTTGGAAGCAGCCGATTTCTTCTCAGGCACAAACCAGGCAATTTCATCAGCAGCCACTAGGGTCACAGGGGTATATTTGTCCAGGGTTGTGTAGGCATGAAAAACAAAGAGAAGTTACGATCCTGCCCATTTTGCTCCTTTTCCATAAAAACAGAACTTATTTTAATTCTGTAGTCCTGTAGTGATAAAAATTTTAAAAATAATATAAATAATTAACAAGTCCCTGATTATCTGCTAGACTAACTTGCCTTACTAGATTTAAATCAAAATATAACACGGAGCAAGATGTTCCAAGTACAAGATAAATACTTAAACTTATATCAATAGCCACTTATTTTCATATATTTTAGAAATATTTCGGAGACTGTTATGTGCTGGGTACCATGGGTGGCGGAGACCACTCAGTGGAATTTGTTATCTTCTTCTTCCCTAGAAACAGAGTTACAGCTGGGTGTGTGGCATTTCCCAGCTTGCAGTTAGGTGCAGCAACATGATTCCCTCACCAGTGGAAAATGGGAGGAAGTGACAGGTGCCACTTCTGGGCTGAGGCCCTCGAGACAGGAGGTAAGTCTTCTCTACATTCTCTCTTTTCCGCTCACAGGGAATGTGGCAGTGACCCAGCTCAACCACAGACATGAAGACCAGGCCCTAGAGAGTGGTGGAACCACAGGATGGAATAACCTTGCCACTAACCTGGAGCACTCATTTTGGACTAGTACTTTGGAGATGGACTTCTTTGTCCTTTAAGCCACATTACTGATGGAGTTTTCGTTACCATAGCTTAGCCATTCTCCTTTACTAAAAAACTGTGGGATCCTTAAAGATATGTAAGACAAGGGTCTTGCCTTCAAAACTGTAGGGGTGATAAATCTGCATTATGGGACTCAGGATCCTCCCAACAAATGCATATTTAACTTAAGGGGATGGAAGTTTACCAATATCATAGTAACTATCATACTATTGTACAATAGTTTAAAGAAAAACACCTGTCAAATTTTGCTTTGCATATGTACTCATGATATATTCTATATTCCTATATGTGTTAGACATTTATAATTTAATAGATCAGGTTGCATATAGTTTAAGGGATTTAAAAGACTTCCAAGAATATTTTGACTATATGAGATTTTTGCCCTATGTGTTGATATGAGAACCTAACCCCTATGTTAGAAGCAATGCCATACAAGCCAGATGGTTTTGGTGGTTCCACAACCTTGGTACAAGTAAATCACTTTAGGAGTCGAGAAAGGGAAGAGCGTTTCTGGATGGAGTGGGTGGCATTTAACCTAGGCAGCATTTAGATTCTGAGAGGTGACTGCGAGGCCAGCCCAAGCCATGGGAATGGTATTGGTTGGAACAAACTAGAGAAGGTGAAAATGGTAAAGTGGGCCAGGGAAATAGAGTTGTCCAGCTGGGCTATGACAAAGGGTCACAGCGATTTTCTTCTTACAGGCTACTCTCTTGAGGCTCCCCCTCCCCTTAATAACCAGTACCTTTTAAATTGCATCTATAGCTCCTCAGCTCAGGCAGCTGCTAAATCCAGTTCCTGCCCATTCTGTATTGGGAAGAAAATGCATTCCCCTTCCCCCCCACTTCCATGGAGGGAAGATAACTTTGACAATCTTGAAGAAACACTACCATCCCCTCTCTCCATCCTCTTGTACCCACTCTCTATTTCTTATAAGAGGAAGACAAGTGACACATCAGACAACCCAGATCAGGAGAGCTGGAGAGCCATTGGTCAAGGGTGAGTCACTACATTGAGGGGCCATCTCTTGTGCACTGCCTGTGCTCCAGTGTGGGTGGGGCATCTTCCTGGATTGTCCAGAGGAGGGCTGAGTGAGAAGGACCCCCAAACTTCCAACATCAAAGGAGCTTTGTCTAGTTCACTAAGGTGAGCACTATTAGCATTGGTCCCTAGGAACCAGTTCTCCAGTCTCAGTGCCTGTGTTCCATGCCCACTGGTTACATGCCCCCAGGGTCCAGAAGATGATCTCCCACCCTGCTGACTCTGCTGGAACCCTTGTTTCTTGTTGTTGGATCTCCTTGATTTGGAGCATCCCTGCACCCTACAAGCAAAGACCATGCCTCTGACCTCAGTCACTCTACCTACCAAGACCACGGCGGAGTTGCACACATGAGCTACACCCAACTCTGGGCCTTGCTCCTTTCTGTATTCTCAGTCTAGGTGTCTGCATGTGCTCTCTCGTATGGGCTGGACATCTGGACACTGATCATGGCCTACCTATTTCAACTCTGCATAAAATTTATTTCTTTGGGTTGGACTCTACATCTTAAACTCTCATCTCATCTCATTTTATCTTCTGGCTTCAAAATATTCACCTCTGGCTTTCTATTTTGACTAATTCTTCTATATGACCCTTGCCAAGCTGCTCAGAATCTACCAGAATGCGAAAGGCTTAATTCAACTTTATTCCTGAACTCTTCTGTCCTTTCTATCCCATCACTTACTAGACGAGGTGAGACTTTACTATAATATCTTTGACTCTGTGCACTCCAGTGTATCTGCCATAAACTCAAAGCCCTTAGTTATCTTTTAACAGCTTCAAAGATTGCCCATTACCTTCTTAACATTCCTTTTCCTTCTGAAAGCTACTTCATCCCTAGCTTCTTGGTTGACTCTTTCACACAGAAAAACATCTGTTTCTTCCACTTAACCCAGCTACTACAACCTCCCTGTGCTCTCAACAGGCTACAGAGATAGAGTCCTTTAAGCTTGAAGGCACAGAATGTCCCCCTCCCATGGCCATGAGTCAAGTCCAGATGAAGCCGTCATTACTGACTGTGTTTCCTGCTGCTCCAAGTTAGTCACTCCTCTTCACTGAAGCTTGATTTACACTGAATTAGCCTTTATATTTTTGCTTTTTCCTTGGGCTCCACTATCTTAGAACCTGCTCTATCGTCTGATTTTTGAAGAGAGAGAAGTCTTTTCTCTTTGGACAATTTAGAAACAGTACCTTTGCTAGTTTACTGTATATAATTCACAAAATGTCCACAACAATTTGGGAAAAGTCACAGAGCACTAAATTGCACTTCACCGTAACTCAACAGATGCTATTACTGTGATCTTTCCAGTAATAACCCACATCCATAAGCTAGTAAATACCAGTATTTTCCAGAAGGTACTTGAGGGAGCACTCAATGGCAAGAAAAAATCCATCCAGCAACATGTCATCAATGTAGCTAACATAAGTCTTCCAGATATTGGAGGTTGGGTCTGCTGAAAAAAGACCCAGGTTTTCCTACAAAATAAAGAAGAATAGATGTAAACTATGTTTAATAATATGGAAGGACTGTCTAATCATCACTAATGGGAATGAAAACAACACATGGAGAAAAAAGCATTCTAATGAAGAATTTGCTATTACACTGGTACCAAACCCATTCTGTCTAATGGGTGTAACCACTGCTTGAAAGGAACACAAAGTTAATCCATGAAGGGAATGTGGTGTCTCATCCTGTCCCTGAGAAAAGAGGATGGGGTCAGGCCACCATCTCAGGAGGGATGCTGATGGATGCAGTATGTGCTTCATAAATGCTGACTGATGTACTATGGAGAAAGCTACATGAGGGCAGAAATTAAGGTAGGTAGAGGAAGGCATGCTAAGGGTAGAGGGCATTATACTTTAAGGCTTACAAGAAATTTGGGATTCAAACAAGTAAAGCATTTCCTGGATGATCCTTAGAAATGAGCTGGAGTGTTTTGCTGTTGGCATTTACCATTAACTGAAAACCTTTATCATACTGAGTGACTTAGAAAATGTAAACACAAACAAATCCACATGTGCTCTTTCCCTCCCCTTCCCTTTTACATGCTGCAGTCCCTGGCCTGGTGGTATGGCAAGTATAGACATCCCATTTACTCTTCATCATTTTCATTATTAAGCCTTATTACAGCAACTTTCCATTATCTTACATCTTCAAAGAAAGCAGTAACTACTTGGCAGAAGTAAATTTTCTAGGTAACTCACACCCCTTCAGGAAACACTGCTGTGTTGTAAATTCCCCTGGATTTAAAAAATTTCATGATCCCACCTTGAAGTGAGAAAACTCTAAAATTTCTAAAATGTGTTACCTACACTTTTCCTTCCTAAGTAGGTTTAAGATTTAATGAAAGTCCTTAATCATGCAAATCATGACACAGTGACAATACCGTGTTGCCCCCAGTTTTATTAAGAAGTGTATATCTGTTTGTTTCTATATTTAAAAACTTTTAGTTTTTATGACTGCTTTGTATAGCTGTTCTATCTCTTCCCTATTGTCATCCTATCAATACAGCCATATGTACTTTTCACCTTTCTACCTCAAATCTACTACAATCGAAGGAGCAAACATGTTGGAATTTTCTGTAAACTAAGAAGAAATAGCTCGAGTTTCTGATCCTAGCCAAGACAGAGGAATGAGATTGGACTTGCCCTTCTCCTACAAACAACTATAGAACTGGATACAATGCAAGAAACAATTGTTTGGGGCAACTGGATGACAGACAGTACAGGCACATGATCCCTGAGAGAATGGAAATACTCAAGGCGAGCTTCACAACCTACTGTCTTCCTACCTAGAGGCACTTTCCAAGCCATGGTACAGGAAAATGGACCTCCGTTAGAGCATGCTTCCTGCTGAGCAGAAAAGACAGAAAGTGGGGTTTGAAGCTGCTGAGGTTGCTGAGTCCTCTTGAGTCTTTGACTGAGTATTAAGCTGTATATATTTAGGGCAAGCCTCTGCAAAGCCTGGCAGGGAACAGTTACTGGGGGCTCAAAGCTGAATGGAGATTGTGTCGTCATATAGTGCTGGAAGATGCGAGTGTTCTATCAGAAATATGAAAAGACTTTGCAGTTAACCCAGGCCTTCAGAAGACCCCAGAAATGCCATGCTTTAGGATGAGAGCTGCTCTGTTCTGGAGTAAGAGCTCTTTAGACCCTCCCTAACAAAGCTTAAGATTGAGCTTCAGCAGGATCAAGCTGAACTACCAGTAAGTTAATTGCCTGCCAAAACAGAAACAAACTCTTTAAGTGAAATAACACTCAGATTCTAAAATGGCATCTAACATGATTAGAACATAATGAAAAAAATTACTAGACATGCAAAGAAGCAGGAGAATGTGACATTTAACCAAGAGAGAAAATAATCACTAAGAACAGACTCAGAAAATAGCTGCCATACCAATCTTGGAATGCCTATTCCTTAGACTTATTTTATATGAGAGAAAAATACAACTTTGTCACGTTGAAAAAAAAAAAAGACTCAGGAAATAAAATAGATGTTGGCATTAGCAGACAAGAAGGTCACAATTTGATTAAAAACTCCCAAAATTTGGTTAAAAAACAGAATCAAGATGTTCACAAATTCTAAGAAAGATGAATATAAAGGAAACCTATTTAGGGATATTATAATCAAAAGGAAAAAAATACAAAGATTAAAAAAGAATCTATTAAAAGTGCCTGAGAGAAACAATACATTACATATAGAGGAACAAAGAAAGAAATTACGGGTGGCTTCTCATCAGAAACATTGGAGGGTAGAAGACAACAAAATGACTTCTGAAAGAAAAATAAAACTGTCTACACAGAATTCTATATCCAATGAAACTACTCTTCAAAAACAAAGGTAAAATAAGGACATTTTCAGATAAACAAAAACTGAGAGTCTCTGTCATTAGTAGACCTGAACTGAAGAAATACTAAAAGGAATTCTTCAGGCTGAAGAGAAATGACCACAGATGGTAACTCAGTTCTACAGAGAGGAAAAACAAGTCTGGAAATGGTGAGGATGTGGGTAGATATAAAGCACCATAAAAATCTTTTTCTTGAGTTTTTAAAGCAAAAAATTATAACACCCTATTGTGGGCATTATTTTATACACACAAACACACTCCAATAGTACAAAATATGGGGCAGGGAGGGTTGAATTGAACCATACTGTTACTAGATTTCATGGGAAAACTCTAAGAAGATTATGGTTAGTTCAAGAGACATACTGAAACCTAGAACAACACTGCAAATGTAATGCAACAAGGTAAGCTGAAATACTCATTAAAAATTAAAATAAAATGCTAAAAACATATAATAAATAACAAGAAGGTGGGAGAGGAAGAGAGGTGGAACAAAAAAGAGATGAAGCAAATAGAAAACAAATAGCAAAATGGTAGAGCTAAATCCAACCATACCAATAATTACATTAAATGTTATAGTCTAAACACTCCAACTAACAGGCAGAGTTTTTAGACTTAGAAAAGTAAGTTTCTACTATATGCTGTCTGTAAGAGAAGAAATTTGGATCCAAAGAAACAAATAGGTTGAATGTAAAATGATGGAAAAAGATGGACAATGCAAAAAGTAGGAAGAGTGAATCTGGAAGGAAAGGCTATAGTAGTACTATCAGAAGAAAATAGCCTTCAAGGCAAGGGAGTATTATTAGATATAAAAAAGAATTTCATAATGATAAAATGGTCAATTCATCAGGAAGTTATAATAATTATACATATGTTGGTACCTACTAGCAGAACTTCAAATCCTTGATGAAAAATATGACAGAACTAAAAGATTAAATGGACAAATGCAAAATCATAGGTGGAGATTTTAACACTCTAACTTCAGTAATTGGTAGAACAAATAGACAAAAACTCAGAAAGCATATAGAAGATCTCAGCAATACTATTAACACGTTGAACTCATTGATATTTACAGGACACTATACCCAACAATGGAAGAATAAACATATTGTCAAGTGTACAAGAAACATTCAATAAGATGGATAATATTCAGGGTCATAGAATAAGCCTCAGTGAATCCCAAATGATTGAACTCTTACACAGTATTTTGTCTGACCACATGGAATTAAATTAGATATCAATTTCATTAAGGTATGCAGAGAAACCCCAAATATGTGTAAATTAAATACACTTTCTAAACAAGGATTGAGTTAAAGAAGAAATCATAAGAGAAAAATTTAAAACTGAATGATAATGAAAATGAGGCAGATAAAATTTGTGGAATACAACTAAAGCACTGCTAAAAGGAAAATTTGTATAAATGCTTGTATTAGAAAGGAAGAAAGGCTTAAAATCAATACCCTAAGTTTCTATCTTTATGAGATAGAAAAAAAAGATGAGCAAATTAACCCCAAATTAGCTACAAAGAAATAATCAAGTCAGAACAGAAATTAATGAACTAGAAAACAGATAAAGAAAATTAACAAAGTCAAAAGTACAACATTTTATTGTGCTTCAAACAATAGATAACCCAGAGATAACAGTTGTGATCCATTATTGACTTTGTGCATGAGCTCTACCTGTCATAACTGCCCTATGGCTACTTTCATAGGTTTGGAGCTAGTGGCCATTTACAGCTCTTTTCTATTGTTCCGTCTTTGATGATGAACATGAGGTTGCCCTCATCACAATGCAGGGCAGAGCCTTACAGCATGAAGTGCAGCACTCTGCATTTGTTCTTCTCTTTAACAAATGTGGTTGGGGATACCATGGTAATCTCTCATCTCTTCAGGCTCTGTAGAGCTAGGTTATGAAGAGGATGCTGGAGGCCCACACGAAGTTGTATGGGAAATCTGGGGTGGTTAATGCAATAGATAATTTAGCATTCTGTCCTTTGATATCCCCTTCTATCCCCTTGAGGTTTGATGTGGGACTTAAGTCATGTGATGACTAAGTGGTGTCACCATTAAGCCAGTATTAATTTTGACACATTGAGACCCGAATGTGACTTTGCAACTCCTGCATCTATTAGCTTTAGTTCTTTTGCTATCGGTATAAACCTCTATCCCTGACTGCAGAAGATACAGCATTTATTGATTGTTCTAATTTCCAAATCACTTCTTGCACCTAAACACACCTCCTGATGCTTTCCCCACACTCATGGCATGTGCGTCTGAGAGGTTAGTTATTACCTGAACAAGGGCATGAATCTTAAGGCCAGATTCTTTGATGAGGTTGTAATACTTTTCCACTCGATCACGCTGATCATCCATAGAAAGAAGGCATTCCTTTTTCCCATCTTTTCTCTTAAATATTGGAGACACCCATGTTTTCATGATGCTTTGGATCTCTTCCACATTGTCTTTAGTTTTTTGAATTCTTTGTTCAAGATCATGAATACTATTGGTGATTTGAATGACATAATCCCAAATGCCTGCTCCCCAAAAGAAACAACTAATTAAAATAGCTTACAGCGGCATAGCTAAAGCTCTAGTTGCTATGAAGGAGGCATTCAACACTCATGGGTTTTATAAGACTTTTCTGCATAGGTTACTTTGTTATCATCAGAGCCTTCTTCTTCCCAGTTGTATCAAAAAGCCCACTCTTACCCTAACCCTGATTACGGAGAAAAGGAAACAAAGAGGTGATGCTTACTTAGCAAGAACATGAAAATTGGTACAGTTGTTGAGCCATACCAGTACAACTCGATGACTTTATTTGGGTTAACAAATCTTGTTTTTTCAAGCACTTTTGCTGTGTTAAATGTTGAAAATGTCATTCCCTCTTGTATATGGAATAAAGTTTTAACCTGTTTAGTATGGCATTCCAAGACTTCCATAAGTTGACAGTGATCTTCTTTTCAAACTTTAACTCTTTTGAGAATCCTAATGCAAATTAATCTCTCTTCCTGGCAATCCATCACACTTTATTTTTAACTCTGTGATGGCGTTTTATCATAGCCATTGTATTGTACAATTTAGGCTGAACATATGTCTGTTGTCCCTACTTAATGTGAGCTCTTTGAGGGTAGGGGCCAAGACACACAAACCTCATATCTTATATTCTCCCCACAGTTCCTCATATGGTACCCTGCACAAGTTAATCAAACAATGAAAGTGTGTTGAATTGAATTAGAGGATGCAAGAGAAGTAAATGCATAGTTCCCTCACTAAGATGTTTACCATCTACTTAAGAAAATTAAGTAACAGGGATAATATAGTAAAAATCCTCATTCCTGGAGTGTCCGATATATGCTGGAGACTGTGGGAGAGCTCATGCAACCTCTCAGCCTTAACAAGTGCCTGGCAGCAAAGTTTTCTAAACATACCGATCATATCCAAAGAGAAGGGAGAAAAGGAATACCAACCCTCCTTGCCTTCTCTACTTTAGACACATATCTGAGGAGAGGATAGACTTGTGCTTCAATTCCAAATCAGATTACCAGGAAATCATTTGAGGTTCTACCAACGTTATTAGAATCTCGACTCCCAATCTTTTTCCCTGACTCCAGGTGGTGCCTGTTACCTTCTGTCTTCCAGTTCAGAGTCTCCTCTGCGGCTCTCAGGCAGAGATCAATATTGCGCAGCTCTTCCTCCACTAACGGAAATTCCACCTCTAGCAGAGTTTTCATAACCTTGTTGTACCAATTTGCCATCAACTCCAAATTAGCCACAAGCTGCCGATAGAATTCCCTGGAGGAGAACATAGCTGCTGCTGTCTCAGGAATGTGCTTCATCTGCCTGGGTTCAAGATAACTCATTTCTTTCAGCACTGAAATCAGCTGGAGAAGAAAATCAACACAAGTGGCTATAATTCAGTGGCAGTGAATAGCAACAACATCAGTGAAGGAGTGGAAAACCCCAAGGGACTCAATGGGCTTCCAGGTCCCTTCTTAACTTCTGTTCCCACTCCTTCCTTAAATCTAGTTTCAGAGAAGGGAAATTGAGTATTAGGCAGAAGGAAGATGACTCATAAAGCAGCAAGGTTTACTGAATCTGATAATCACAAACAAAGAGTAGAAGAGGAAAAGCTGAGACAGGAGACAACCAAGATCACAGAGGAGAGCCCTGCCTTGAAGCTTCTGGGCATGTGGCTGATGAAATGATAGGTCACGCTGACCAATTCAGTTCCCATCGAGGGGTGGTGGTATGAAACAGGAGGATCCCATTGGCCTGGGCCACCCACATGCTTGAGAAGCCTTGAATTTAGGCTTCCAATATTCTCTCCAAATGAGGTCATACATATAGTCATAGACACTGGCAGGATTGAGAGGACATGTCCATTGTACAACTTTAATTGTTAAATACAATCATTTGGAAATCTCACAATTTCTGTAACCCTGTACTGGCATGGCTTTGTGCCTTAATATACTAGGACGTCAGCATACAGAAGCCACGCAGGCCTCTGAACTTTTGTGGGGCACTGCATTTAGCGGCAGCTGCAGAAGTGAGAAGCCAAGAAGATGTGGTCCGATGAAAAAACAGAGAGGCCTCCAGCAGGGTTTCTAGGCGCCCTCTTCTTCATCCCTTGCTTATTTATCATGTCTATCTCTGAACCTATGAGGACTGATGTGTTTGGTGTAGGTGACAAAACAGATACCAAGCCATAGATTCTCCACCTCCACCCCCTGCCTCCACTCCCCACTCCCCACCTCCATATCAAGACTCCTGGGCTCCTATTTCTCTTTCCAGTAGCTCTGGGCAAGTTCTTCACTGTTGCCCTGCCCACCCTACTCAGGGTTAGGACAAATGCTAACTGTTTGGCGGGGAAATGACCTCAGCCTCCTAGTTCACTGTGAAAGAAGCTCAAGATAGATATTAAAAATTTAAAAGTAAAAAATGAAAACAAAAAATTAAGAGAAATTGTGAGGCTAGTTATATAATATTGAGGTAGAGGAGGCCATTCCAAACACAACCACCAAATAAAGGTAAAATTTATTTGTACAAAATATCATACACATAATAAAATGGCACACTTCAACCAGCAAAAATATTTGCAGCACACTTCTTAATATTTGACAAATATTTCCCAAATGTTCTAGCAAATTCACAGGCAAAGAGGGCACTTTGCACTCGAAAGTTGGCAAAGGATATGAACAAGTAATTCATAGAAGAAGAAATATAAACAACCAATGAACATGTGAAAAAGTTCTACTTTACCAGTAGTCAAATAAATGCAAATTAAAACAACATTGACATATTTTTTTTTTTTAGTTCAATAGGCTGGAAGTGATTGGAAGAAATGAATGACATCTTGCTGGCAAGAGAATGACTGAGTTCCATTTTATGAAGAATAAATTGATAAAATACATGAAAATCCTCAAAATGTGAATACCCTTTAGTCAGGTAATCCCATTCCTAGGCATTTTCCCCCCAAAATAATCAAGAATGGATATAATAATAACTAAAGATGTTTATTGTAGCATTATTTATACCATATTTTTTCCAAATGTAAGATGCCATCAATGATAAGATTCTCTATTATTTTATATCCAACTAAGGAAGAAAGAGAAAATGTGATTTATTAAACGATAAACATATGCTATTTTCAGAGATGTTAAGATGTAAATAAAAGGTGTGTCCTAGACTCAATTAAACACAGATTGACAAAACTAGAAAATAATTTAAATGCCCAACAGTAGGGCACTTGAAATAGTTTAAATAAACAATTTACATAAATTTATATATTTTTTCATTTTTTATTTTTTTCCCTATATAATTCTCATCTTGGCCCCAAAGGGACAAATCTCTGATCATGTCCCTCTAGAATACTATGTGTGTGACTGTTCACTCTTAATAGCACAGCTATTGCCACATTACTTGAAGTTGGAAGTCAAGGGATGTTCATAGCTCTTCTCTGACCTGTGTTTGCAGTCGTCTCCCTCGACTCACATTGTAAACCAGGTATTTACTTACCCCTCACCCCTTTTCTTTTCTTCACTCACTCCTTTCTTCTCTATCGTTTCTCTTCCTACAAACACCTATACAGCACACTATGTGCTACACATTGGGACAGAGAGAGTCCTTGCCCTTGGAGTATTTGGAGGAGGAGTAGTCCATCCTCAACACTGTCTTACACCAAGGACTTAATTGTCACAATTTTAACACCTACACTGCGGCTTCGTTGGTAAACCAGATACTCACCTTTTTGGGCATTTAATATTCAATATCGCTCACAGTGAATGCTGATGAAATTACTCCAAGGAGATAAATGAGTTAAACAACAGACCCATGTATAATCAAACTGAAGAAATGGATCTTCCAGTTCCCTTTGTTGACTTTATTCCAGTCGGAATTGATGTTCTACTTAAACTGCAATTTTCTCAAAAGACATCAGTATGCTATCAGCTTCATTTCCAGCAATCTCCACACTGCATTCCTGGAGAACAGGAATGCCATCAAGACAGAAATGGTGACTCCTTTTAGCTCAGCAGAGCCAATATTTTTTCTAGCTGAATAATGGGCTTCCTGATATGGGCTAACTTTTGGTTATCATTTTCTCCAGCATTAAGCTTTCCATGGCTGCCACAATCCACATTTGTCTTGCACCCTTCTGATCATCTAGAGCAGGGTTTCTCAAACTTGACACTATTGACATTTTCAGACTAAAAACTCTTTCTTGGGGGGCGCTGTCCTGTGCATTGTAGGAAGTTTAGCAGCATCCCTGCTATATACCCACTCTATGCTATTGGCACCCACTCCACGTTTGACAACCAAAAATGTCTCCTGGGGGACAAAATTGCTTTGGTTGAGAATCTCTAATCTAGAGTCTTATTTCCAAAGCTACTCCTTTGAGATTTATCATGTGCTATCTAATAAAGATAGATTTTTGCTTGTTAAGGTTCTTGCTCCCAACTAGCTTTGGGTTCCTTGAGGGCAGGAGCCAGGTCTTACACTTGGTTGGCCCTCCAGTGTCTAGTCAATGGCCTTCAGGTGTGGCTCCCATTCAAAGTAGGACTAAGAGAGTCCGTTTGGTACTAAATGGTTGGTAACATTGTTATTCTATCTGTCCAAAGATGGGTAGCGATACCTGTTACCTGTTGAAATACCTTCTGGAATTTCACATAGTACTTTGTGATGAGTTAATCTTAAGTGTAATTGCTATTCTAACTTTGTATGTGAAGTCAAGTTCATAATAAAGCTGTTATCATAAGAAAGTTCAAAAAGTATTTTGCAATATTTTCTTTTGTGCAAAATCAAAGCAAATATACATACCCAACTCTGGAGGAAAACATGAACATTGGACAACTTAAGAAAACAGTATACCACAGGATTCATCCCAAAAGGGAAATCTAGGTTGCAAATTTTTTTGAGCAGCATTTGCATATTCTTATAAAAAGTCTTTTTGCCTTTGAAATCATCAGAGTTAAACATAATCCTTCAGGAACTCAAAAGCAAGTTACTCCCGTCCTACTTACCTGTGGGTTAAAGTTGACGGTGATCTGCTTCGTCTCTGGGTCACGTTTCAGAAGTGGCCGGGAAAGATTGTACTGTGACTTCTCTGATATTGTCTGGCACCAGTTCTCATAGAGTCTTGTCTCATATCTGCGAGGATCAGAGACAACAGCCACCTCATAAGCACCCTCCCAGCTCCCCAAAGCCTGGCAACGATGAACTGAAGATATATATAACATATCTATCTACCTATAAATAATGACATATATAACATATATCCTACAGAATATATACATATATATATTATATGTTTGTGTATGTGTATATAAAATGAACTGAAGTTGATATTAATAAAATATCTGAATACATTCTTAAGTCAAAGTCATTGACTCAGCCAGGCATGGCAGCTCCTGCAGATAACCACTCATTTCTAAAGGTGGTGTAGCTTAAATCAGAGAATAGAAAGAGAGATTCTATGCAACCTTTTTGAGGAATAAGGGAAGTTGTGATTAGTCTCAGTGAACACCAGAAGAAGTTATTGGATAAGATTTGCTCTCACACTAATCTTGACGTAGCTCACAGACACTCGTCATTCAGTCATTACACACTGACTGAGCATCTATCATGTGTTGGGCTTGGGAGATAAAACAAAGAATGGATACCCCATGGTAAAAGCAGCTAATGGTGGGGCCCCAGGTGAACAGAGAATGCAGCGAGTAGAATCCTAGAGAGATGCACAGAGCACTAGGTAGCTAATGGGAGGCGGGGTGGTGATAAGGAGAATGCCAGGGACGCTTTCATGGAAGAGGGGCTGAAGTGACGCTTGACCAAGTCTCAGAAGATGAGCAGAGGTTGGACAGTGAACGGAGAAGGAGTGTTCCTAGCAGAAGCAAGAGCCTGGACAGAGGGTGGAGGTGAGAAACAGCAGACCGTGTGCGGGAATGGCTAGCGGACAGTGTCGAGCTGGAGAGGGAGGAAAGGCCACCTCAGGGAGAACTTTTCACATCCCATTAAGGGGTGAACGGGAGGCTCTGAAAGGCTGCCCAGCCACAAGGCTGGTGACTTTATGGGATTTAGTGACAGTGTGGGCACCGAGGGGCACAAATCTGGAGCAGGGAGCCCTGTTAGGAAGCTGCTGTAGCAGTTCAGGCCTGAGAGGTGGTGGTCTCTGGTGCAGATGGGGGAGGTGGGGACAGAGAGGAGGGGACTGGTTGAAGCTATCTGGGAAGTAGAAAGGAGAGAACTTGGGTCACCTGGCTGGTGGAGGTGCCACCAATTGATTTGTCTACACAGCGCTCAGCATAATCATCACTATAAGCATAATCACAATGTCTGCAGCCTACTGTCCTGAATCAGGAGAAAGAGCAAACGGCAGAGGGAGGAGGCAAGACAACGGGCTGTCTAGACCCCGCACCCCCAAAAGGCTTACTGAAGCTTTGAAGCAGGAGCAACTATGAACCCATGCAAGCTTTCATTCTTATGCTTTCTCTGTGAAAGGATACAGGAAGTATTTTTAAAACTTGCTGTGTTTTGTGCAGCACGAACTGTTGCTTTCTGCTTAGTGAGCAGCTGCTGCAATTTGCTGTGACACTGATCTCGGAGTGCCACAAGGAGCGCCCGACATCTAGCTCTGCTGACTTCATATTCCCAGCAAAACTACACTGGAAAACTGTCTGTTTCTAGAATAGAGCTCTTTTCCCCAGAGACCCTGTGTTTGCACCCCAGAAGCACTGTACTCACAGATGTCGTGGCTATAACATAAAATACAGAGTGACATTTCATAGCCACTGAGGAATCTGCACAAACTCGGAACTGCAAAAAGCATCCTGGGGCTATGCCACCTGCAGAACAATACTGTCCCAGAAGCTGCTTACTTTTCCAGCAACGAGAGCGTATCTTCATATTTTTGTATCATTCGCCTTCCTTCGGCAGACTCCATGCAACTACCATATAAAAGAGAGAAGAAATGACATTGAATTAGGAGAAGTCAAAACAATGATCTGAGGAACAAACTGCAGGATACAAAGAAGAAGCGATTGAATAGCTTCCTGGGCTAGTTTCCAAATGCCCCTAAATGAGCCTTTCTTCTTCTTCTGAACATTCTCTGCGGGCCGCTAGAGGGCAGCTGCACTTCCTGAAATGCAGGCAGCCCCTCAGGTGACAGGGACGGCAGAATCTTTCCCCCTATAGCTACACCAACCCCCTTATCCTAGCTGAGCCCATCATGCACAGGTGAATGAAGTCCTTCAAGCACCTGAATAAAAGGGAAATCGAGACATGAAAGAAAAAGTCTAGGTGTTGTAGTTTTCTGTATTTAAGAAAAAAACTGTCAATGTTTTATATATATAACATTATATACGCATGTACATATGTATATAACAATGATTTATGTATGTATACAACAATGTTTATATATATATATACATATATATATATACCACGCACACACATGTATATAAACACTGTTGCATACATGAAACATATATCTTTATATTTCCCCTTCTCTGACATCCGTCTAGGACGTGTGATGAGAAACTCTGCTACTCATTATTTACTGACCCGTTTACACGAGGTTCCCTCTCATCTCTGACACCCCCAAACATGTGCACATACGATGCACATACATGTACATAGACGCACACATGCATATGCACACCTGTGCTCACATACACAGACACACTCGGAGCCTTCCACCGGAATGCTGAGGACCGCAGAGGAATGTGAGCAGAGTCTGGCTCAGGCACGCTTACCCACACCCGCTCCCTGGGTTCTGACACTCCTTTGCATCACTAAACGAGAGTCCAGCCTCTGGGAAAATTGGGGAAGTATTTGTAATTTTCAGGAGCTTTCACACTAACTGTGTTGGAGGGTCTGTTTTTATTTATTCTGCTAGCAAAATGAGGCGGCTTATAGTAAAGATTCTTTAAAACCCATTTGCTCTTTAAACCAACACGGGTGTTTTTTCACAAGATCCCCTGAGCTTTCACTGTAAGCCCTCATGCCTGCAGAGAAAGCACTGGATTTTCTGGCATTTTTTCCAGTTGCTTAGTTCCCTTTTGTGGTGAATGAGCAGATGCGTCTGCGAGGCAGCAAGGAGAAGTGGAAAGGGCTTCAGACCAGGTGGGTGGCTCACGCCCAGCCCTCCCCTCACAAGCTATGGGATTTCCACACGCCTCATAACCCCAGATCTCAGTTTTGTATCTGGAAAAGAACGAGGCTAGAGGAGAGAGCAACTTCTCACACTGGGGCCTGTGGCAGTCGCCTAGAAGGTTTGAGAAGTCATAGGAACAAGCGCCGTGAAACTCCCTGTAGATTCTACTTCACTTCCTGGTGCAGAATCTAAGACATTTTTAATCCAACACATATATATTATAGAGTACAGTACAAACATGAATTCATTTTTAAGACAAATGGGAATTTTCATGGGAGTATAGTGGTGGTGTGGCATTCAGATCCCCTCTGGGTACCTGGCACTCTGACCACCCCCAACCCCATCCCCAACCTCCCCCCACCAGACCAGGAGTGCTGAATCACGGCTGCCTTCCTCCTTGGGAACAGCCTCAGCCAAAGAGAGCTGCCTTGTCCAAGGTCACATGCACCCCTGGAAAGCCCACATCCAATGGCCAGCTGATGTCAGGGCACAAAGGCAGAGCAACCCTGAAGAACCATTGGATGGGCTGGATGCGCTGAGGCCTCCATCGGAACTATACCACAGCTCAGTCTCCTGCCCAATCCCATCCCCCCATTCTCTCACAGGTGCTCTTCCCAAGAGCACCCCTATAAATCCTGCACACATATCTCAGGGGCTTCCTGTAGGGAACCGGACCTAGGACAGCTACTGCAGTCCACATTTCTAGAAGCAGCCCTGCCACCCCTCCCCTCCTGTTCACATATCTTCTCCCTCCTGCCTTGGGAGCATATTTGAGACGACGAGGGCTCAGCTGTACTCCTGGCTAAGCTGGGGGCTGCCCAGAAAGAGCTCTGGGCTAGGAGCCCTGAGACGCAGACGCTTATTCCAGTTCTTTCCTTGGCTCTCTCTGGGACTTCAGACATGTCATCTCATTTCTATTTGCCTCAGTTTCTTCATCTGCAAAACAAAGAGCTCCCTCAGGCAGAGCAGAGGCTATGAACGGACCACCCACTGGGTGAACCTGAACTACAGGCATGTTTGTCTGGTCCGTGCAGAGTTTGAGAAAAAGTGGAACGCTTGCTAATTTTAAAGGTGAGTGTTTCATGCACAAATCCAGATTTTCAGCTTCTCTCCAACAGTCAGGAGACTGCTCACCGTGAGCCTGCTTTTCTGCTTGGCAACACTGAATGGAGTGGTGGTGGCCCCCTTCAGACCCCATCCTGGCTGTCTCGCATCATCTCCCCGGCCTCTGAAAGCCTTGTCTTGCCACCTGGGCCAGAGGGTCTCTAAAGCCCTTCCTTGCGCCAAACAACCTTTGATGCCAATGTCCAGACCCCAATTCCTTTGTTTCTGTTGTGTTTGCCCCAGCAGGTGCTTTCAATAAGATTGAGTCTTCAGAAAGAGTGGTTGGGGAAGACTGCCCTTCCCCAGGCAGCATCCGGAACAGGACATCACAAACAGCTCTTCTCTCACTTGTAGCAGCCTAGATGCTCTCGACAGCTTGGCTTCCAGCCTCAGCTGTACAGTAGGACAATGGTTTCCAAATCTGGTCACCACCAGAATCGCAGGGGGAGCTTGCTGAGGAAGCAGATTCCCAGGCCCCACCCAGCCCTGAGAGTGGGGTTCAGTAGGTGAGGGGTGGGGCCTGGGAATCTGCATTTTAACAAGGACCCAGGGTATAATAATTCACAAGGTGCTTACACCATGCTTTAGGAAACACCAGGCTCCACTGTTTCCCAGCAGCCTCGTAAAGAGACACTGTCAGGAGGTGTGTGGAAGACCTCCAAAGAGCGTGAAAATCCTGACTCACTTTCCTCCGGAAGTGAATCTCATGTAGCAAAAGGAGTCAGCCTGTTGTCCATTAAGCCTCATTTAGCACCAAATATATCAGTCTCATTACTGCTTGGCCAATAGGGATGAGGTTGCTATGGACTGAATGTTTGTGACCCATACGAACGTAAAATTCATGTGTTAAATCGTAACCCCAAATGGATGGTACTAGGAGGTGAGGTCTTTGGCAGGTGATTAGGTGATGAGGGTGGAGCGCTCATCAATGGATTAGTGCCTTATAAGAAGAGGCTCCACAGAGCTCCCTCACCCCTCTGCCATGTGAGGACACAGAGAAGACGGCCGTCTATGAACCAGGAAGTGCGCTCTCACCAGACACCAAATCTGTCGGCACCTTCTTCTTGGACTTCCCAGCCTCCAGGACCGTGAGAAATGAATTTCTGATGTTTCTAAGCCACCCAGTCTATGGTACTCTGTTATAGCAGTCCAAATGGGCTAAGACGTTGGTCAATTGCCAGAAACGGAAAGAAATGAAGATGATTTTCATGCCTCAGGTAAGCCAGTTGTATTTCTACAAGATTCAAAATCCAGAGCCAGAGCAGAAACCTAAAGGAACATGCCTTTTAGGAATAAGATACTCACGGATGTGTCATGCGTCTGAAGTTGTCGAAGGGACCCTGGATGCGCTGCCTCAGCTCCTGCGCCCAGCGGAGACCCCCGGCCACAGCTGGCATGTTCTTGTGCACCGAGGAGAAGCCTGGGGACACACACAGCCAGAATGAAGGGAGACTCTGGCCTCCCAGCCCCGCTCTGCTCAGGAACACCTCCCGCCACCTGTCCCACTTTTGCCTCATCTATTTCCACACGCTAAAGTCACCCTGTGCTCACAGAGAGATGGGCGTTCCTGGAGGTCACCGTGTTCTGCTCAGGAGTAAGGAAGAGTGGCCTCAGGGAGAACAGCAAACAGGGTCAGAGGACAGGGGTTCCCAGCCCAGCCCTCCCACTCACTGGCTTTCTGACTTCACATCGGTGACTTTCTACCTGGCTCCACGTCTGCATTACCTGAGGCTCTTTAAAAACTACTGATGCCTGGGCTCTGCCCAAGCCATTCTGATTTAACTGGTCTGGATGGGGCCCAGTCATCTGTATTATTAAACAGCTCTCGAGATGATTCCAATTGTATGGTCAGGCTTGAGAAACTCTGTCTTAAACATACAACTTAATCTTCCAGGCCTCAGTGTTTTCACCCATAAAATGGGAATAATATCTTTCCTGCTTCACTTCCAGGGTTTCTGTGAGAATTCAGGAAGATTAGGAATGAGACAGGCCATGTGCATTATGAAGCACTCGACCAGAGTTAGCACAGCTTGGATATTCTTACTTTGGTCCCTACAGTGGGTTTGTTTGCTTATACTTAGTTGTCAAGATTTAACAATTATGAGATTTCATTTTTTTTTTAAATCTCAGTTTCTACCTTCTTTGGGAAAACTGGGACACCTGGCAACAATCAGCTGCCACTTCTAACTAGCAACTAGAGCTGAATAGTGGTCTCTTATTTTAGTTTACCATGGACCCCACCACTCCCTAATGTCTTATGCTCAGCCCAGATCTGTTACCACCATTTTCTGCGTGGCCTCCATGGTAGGCAAAATTCTAAGATGACACTTAATGACCCTCAACCTTGCATAATCCTCTCCTCTTTAAGTGTAGGTGGAAACTGTAAATATGATGAGATATCGCTCCCAGGATAATGTTATGTTATATGGCAAAAGGGAGATGATCCTGGGTGGGCCTGCCTTAATCAGATGAGCCTTTTAAAAGCAGAGTTTTATCTGGTTGGTGGCAGAAGGGGAAGTCAGGGCTCTGAAGCGTGAGAAGGATTCAATGTGCCGTTACTGGCTTGAAGATGGAGGCAGCTACACAGCCCTGCCACATGGCAAGAAACAGAAGGGGCTTCTAGTTGCTGAGTGTCTCCCAGCTGGCAGACAACAAGGAAATGGAGAACTCAGTCCTACGGTTACAAGGACCTGTATTCTACCAACAGAAATGAGCTTGGAAGTGGATTTTTCCCCTAGAGCCTCCAGATGCGCACCCAGCCCAGCTGACACCTTGATTTCAGCCCGGTGGTACTCTGAGAGCCAGGCACGCCCAGCTGGGCTTCTGACCTACAGACCTGTCAGCTAAAAGATGGGTGTTATTTTAGCCACTAAGGTTGCAATAATTTCTTATGGAGTGAACTAATATGGCCTCTGAAGCTATCTGAGGTTTCAAACTCTGTATCTGACTGGAAGAAGTCATGAGGATGGTCCCACATAGAGCTGAGGCCAACAGATTTTCTGGCCATGACTTCCTAAGTGGAAGCAATTCTCAGTGACCTCACTATGAGACCTGTTTATAGACATAATGGTCCTGCTACTCTGTTACTTAAAAACCCTCAAAAATTTCCCAGTGCCTGAATAGTGAATTCCAGATTCCTTAGTATGTACTCAGAGCACTTCACAATCTGGCCCCGAACTCCATGGCTGACCTGATCTCCCCCTATACACCTTATTCTGCTATGGGCAGGTCGACTGGTCCACATATTCTCCTGTCTTTGCCTCTTTTCCCTGGCTGTCAGTCCTCCCACCTTTCAAGGCTCGGCTCAAGGCCACCTTCTCCACAACTCACCCTCGAATCTCCCAGCCCAATTCATCTTGTTTTGTTACCATTCTTCATAACTCAAGGCAAGCACTACTTGTACTCTGCCATGTGTTATTGTTAACTCTGTCCTTCATACCTGGCGTATTCCTTGAAGAACCACATTTTAGTACTAATTACTGTATCCCTCATGCTGGCCTGCCTCTGCATACAGTTCCACAAATGTGTCCTGCAAATAGCAAGGACTCAAAATGTGTTTATAAAGCTGAATTGAACTTGTGTTTGACTTTCAAACAGATAAGACAGGGCATCGAAGAATTGCAACAAAAACGGAGACACCACGCTTCGGCATGGTACCACCCTTTGTCAGGCTCCTGCAGCTTCCTCCCTCTAGAAGCCTGGTTGCCATGGCATTAGAAGGGATCAGAAGCTTTTCTCAGGCATGTAAAAATCTAGTGTGGAATTGAGGTGTGTTGAAGATTAATCAGCATGGCAACATCGATCAAGGGTCAACTCATACATTATGCTGAGGTCTCAATTGACCAGACACAGTCAAGACTTCACTGCTCTGGGACAGCCTGCCAATCTCAGCCCCCCGATACAGGGAATTGCACAGTTCAGCGAATTCTACAATCACCCAAGATGGCCTGGAACTTCAAGCAAGAAGGTTGTGCTTGCTTTTCTTGGGGAATGTCATAAACCTACAGTGGACATTTAACAAACACAAGAGGAATAAGTTGCACCCTTAGTAACAGAACTCCCCATCCAAACCCCCTGGCAACAAGCCTACCAAGCTCTGCCTCCTCTTGGACATGCTGACTATAGATTATCCTCACTGTATCCAGATCTTGGTTGAACATTTGGATGAGCACCAGGTATTTATCAGATGCATCTTGCGCTACCAGTGGTCTTTCAAGGAGGTTTCCTGCTACGTCTAGCAACTGTGGAGGAGGCAGAGAAAGAAGAGGAAAAAGTCACAGATTCAACCTTTCCAAGGACACATAAATCTTATTTCTTGACTTTTCTTTCATATGTCTACCAATGTAAAAGGGTGAAAAAATTGTTATTGTGCAATTGTATCAATAATTATTAATAGGTGGATATTCATAGTCTGTCTTTCTCTCCTTTGATTCTAAAGGAGAAGGATTCCTGTCTGCTGAATTACCTACCAGATCTTCTTGTGTTCTAAGAATCCAGATAAAGGGTAAAACAAAGAGAAAGCTAAACATGTCAGAAAGGTTAAGCTAATCTACATAAAACAGACCTAAAGCAAAGAAGAGGGGTGAAGGAGGAAAAGAAAAAAAGAAGCTAAGTGCATTCCATGTTGAGGAGAATTTAGAAGGCTAAAATTCGAGAATGGGAGCAAGAAAAAAGTTTCAGAGAGAAGTAATTCTGAAACTAATTTTGGGAATTAGTTCAAATGCTTCGAGAAGGAAATCCTATAGTCTTCCTATGTGAGTTACGGAACGGCAGGTATTTATTAAAGATGATAAAGGTACATATTTTTTTTTCAATGATTCAGTGGCTAATGAAGCCTGGCAATATGGGTTACCCAGTATTCTAGAATAGCATAGATGCACTCATCCTGCATTTAAGCTTCTTCTACAATTGGCCCACCAGCCATCCAGTCTATGTTTGGACTTTTTCAGTGACTGGAAACTTAACTGTTACTTCTCAAGAAGTGCACTCCATCTTTAACTATCTTTGACAGAAATCTCTTTCTTCTATTGAGCCAAAATCTGCCTCCTTGTAACTTCCACTGATGAGTCCTGGTTTTAATCCTTAAGGCTTTATAGAATAAATCTCTTCATAGTTTATAGAAAAGCTATCACATTCTTCTAAGTCTTCATGTCTCAACACTCTGAATTCTCGGTTGTGTAGCCATTTATCTACTCATTATCTTAAACCTTCTCTTCCACATTCTTGTACCATCTGATCTGGGCAATATAGTGCAAAGGTACAAGTCTTCTTATTCTAGTTACTTATACTTGAGTCCTATAACCAATTACCTGGTAGCTGGTTGAATCAACCCATCAGCAATGGCTAAACAGCCATGATACTGCAGAGGCATGGTTTCAGAATGGTGACCACAGTAGACTTCTTCACTTTTAATGAGTACCCTACTGATTAGGCCCAAAGAGAGCATTTGAGAAAAAACTCTTTTGAAAAGTATTTTTCCATCGTCATGTTTTCAGAAAAGCATTACGAATCAACCTGAGAAGCCCTGTTCTGCACACCCCCTTGCCCTAGGACACTCACAATGCCTCTCTACTAGACGAATAAGAACAATTAATATCTGCAGGACCCAAACAGTTGGAAGACTGTCCTTCCCTCCTCTGATGAGGGTGAGGGGAGAACTGAGCACAGGGGTGACTCCTACTCGTACAAACCTTAAAGGCATGCTCCAAACCAGGCGCATCATCAAAGGCTTGAATAAAGACAGTCCCCAGTCTTCGGTCAAGATCTCCTACTTTCTGGTTAAATTCAGAGACATCATTTTCAAATTCCTGAAGAGACATCACATAGACTTAAGAAAAACATGATTTTCTGAAAGCCAGTTGCCCTGTGCTCTTTACTACTAATCTTTGTACTTGAATTGGTCATACCAAGGATTTATTTTAATTCTCCAAAATCCACCTTGGCCTGACTTAGTTTTTACCCATATACAAAGTTACCCTATTGTTGCAGCATTTTTTTCCTAGACACCCTAGGCAAAATGGTAGAGTGAGTCAACAGCAAGGTTGGCATCCTGCCACCTCCCTTTCTGTGGCCCCTCTTCCACCTCCTGAAGCCCCTTCCCTCTCACCAACAGTGCCAGTTCATGCCACCGCTGAAAGCCACCTTAGCAGTGACAGCTCCAGCAATGGGGCTATTCCATCATTACCACTTATTTTCCTTCCTCCCCAAGTTAAAATCCTATTTTTTCAGTGTAACCAAACTAATCTAGCCATTAGGAAGAAAGTAAGCTAATTAAACTAACACATTATTTCTTCTAAGTACACTTTAATTGGTTAAGACAGCAGCTAGCCATTGTTCCTAAGATTGCCAAATTTAGAGAACAAAAATATGGGACACCCAGTTAAATTTAAATTTCAGATAAATGATAAATTTTTTTAGTTTATGTCCCAATTATTATGTTTTATCTGGCACTCAAAGTGTGTTCTCCTTCTTAAAATGTAGCAATTTTCAAAAAAAAATTTGTTAACTCAAGTCTTTAATTTATGGAATTATTTGTCATTATTGCTTTACACATGCACATTCTTATGAAGACACAAAGAAAAGTAGAAAAATAGCACTGTCCTGCTTCCGAAACCCAGCCACATTAACATTGTAGCGTTTCCTACACATAGGGTTTTGTTTTGTTTTGTGTTATCATACAGTAACAAACACATGGTATGTATCTTGCTTTGTAGTCCATCTTTTTTCCCTATTTTTGGTGAATGAAATTTTTAAGCAGTCATATCTCCCTGGGTTGGGCCAACTAAGATCTCCCGACATGTCTGAAGGTGTTCAGAGCAGGTTCCTGCTGTAATTTCTTTCTCCTTTCCCCTTATGTACTCTTAAAATTCCTTCCCCAGTAACTCGGCTATTCCCTTCTCAGGGAATTCCACCCCCTGTTTCTGTGCTGGGCCTTTTTCTTCTTTCTGTCTCCTGTGGGCTTGGACTCACAAGTCTCAGCTTTCCTGGGCCACAAGTGAGACATGGGCTCTTGTGTCTCAGTCTTGGAAAATGCATCTCTGGCCCTTTCCTCATCCTGAGTACTCCCCTGGGAACCAAGGTCAGATAAGAAAAACGAGGCTACTGCTTCACCTACCCCTCCCCAAGCCACCAATCAAATTCTGCCCAGGGGTGCCTAGCCTTCACACAGCCATCCTTGCTCAAAGCTTAAGGTTTGGAAGCTTCAGGGCGGCCACAGCCTCCACCATCATCCCATACCCATGTTGGTGTCTCTGAAACCCTAAGTATCATCAGTCTGGAGAAGTCAGTAGTTGGAGGGCCCTCCCTGGTCTTTCACTTGATATAAAGAATAATTAGGAGTGGCGTCTCTTGATAAAACTACTGGGACCACAGAGCCAAAGGAAATTATAAGGAAAATGCAAGTAAATACCCAGACCCCACAGGCTGCAGGCATCTGAGAGAGACAGAGCTTGCAAGTCAGCAAGGCCTACCATGCTTTGGGGGTCCAAGCAGTCATAGGAAGACTCCAGGAAGATTCTGTACATCTCTTGAAACTCGTGGTACATTTGCTGGGCCTGTTGACTCAGGGCATTCCCTCTGATGCCACTAAACTCAAGCTTTCCCAGCTTGTGGAAATCCAAAGTTGTCTTCAGAAGATCCTACAAAGGATAATTCACAAAAGAGTTAAAATGATGATAACAGTGGATGATGCTCAAATCAGTATGGGAATTGCTGGGAATCATATGGGGGTGGTGGTTGCTTAGGAAAATGTGAAGCTTGATTAGTTTTGTAACATTATTAGATTGGGTTGGTATAAATAACTCTTGGCTAAACTTAACAAAGCAAAGAGAAAGTTCTAATAAATAAAATTCACACACAAAAATCAAATTTATGCTTCAGTCTCTTTCTGTGTTATCTAATAAATAATAACATACAGTCATAATAACATTATTTACATGATTGGTGAGTTTATTACCCATTTTAAAAGATCAATTACAAATGGACCATGTCATCTGCTTCTAGAATGACAGCTGTCTTAGAGGATATTGAGAGGAAAGTGGACCCTCCAAGTAGCCTCGAAGACAAGCCCAGAGGGTGACACCAACATTCTCGGCAACTACTTCTGTCAAGAAAAGAAATCTGAGGGATGCCCTTGCCAAGTGTACACAACACGGTACCCCATGCGGCCAGCTGGGTGACAGTGGACAATTACTTGACATCTCTGTGCTGGGTTTGTTCATCTGTAACAGGATAACAAGAGTGAGAGTTAAGTCAGTGCAGCCTTAGGATTTAGGCCAGCGCCTGGCACACAGTAAATACGCAGTAAGTGTGTATTACTGTCACTGTTGTTGATATGGAAGTGTGCCAGCTGTGCTCAGAATTAAGTGACAGGGGGACAATGCAACCCATAGCTCCGGGAGGAGCCCCTCCTGACTCCATGGAAGCTGCTTCACCTCTGACGGGACAGGAGCCTCCAGAACACGCCTAACATGACAGATTGTATTTCTCTCTCATGAAATACCCATCTAAAATCACAAAACCTCCAAACCAAGATGTTCTTCTGTTACAACTTTCAATCTATGTGCATACTTCTTCTACAGAAGAGACGGGGGTGACAGTTACCTTTGTGTGATTTTGGCAAACATTTGATGTGGACCCCTGGGAGGGGGGTCTACCCTGAGCAAGTTTGAAGGGCAAGAAGAGGGAACACTGTATCATGACGCTGAAAACCCAGCGGGTCCTGGTTCCACTCCAGGAAATTTCCGCTGCCAGTGGCCACTGCTATGGGTTGACTCATCAGGCTAGCAGAAGGCTGCCTGATTCCTTTCTTTCACTGGAACACCGAGTCCAGCAGCAGTGACAGAGGCGCTGGGAAGTGCTGAGAAGTGGCTGACTTTCCCTGAGTTGCCAGCAGGGCACCCGTGCAGCCTTGGGCAGCCACCTAACAATCCTTTGCTCAGCTATGTTCAGGCAGGGCTGTCAGCCAGGAACTGAAGCAGGAGAGGAGAGAAGAGACAAGAACCAGCCAAGGAAAGGAAGACATACACCAAAACCAGGAGGGTCTTGCCACCGATAGGGGGAAAGGGAGTGGTCTTTATTTAAAAATACATTCAACTTTATATACTAGGAGGAAAACAGAAATGAATTTGATTTAAATGAAATTGACTTAAATAGTAATTCCAATCATTCCAACGGGGCTTAGTCATAAGCAGTGTTACAGGAGAAACATATTTGTGCTGTGGAAAGTCACCTGGGTACCCATTTTTCATAATTCCATGGATATCAATTTCAATTTCTAGGAAATATTCTCTAACCATTTTAAAGGACAGATGCATCGTGATACGTTTGGTTACATCAGAAAACCAGATGATCATTTTGTTACACTATTGTATTTCTTGGGCATACGTGAAGCATGGTCTTGGGTGGGCACTAGAAGGTGCTGCATCTCCAATCTAAATCATAGGTTTAGAGAAATATTTACTTAATCATTCTATTTTTGGAGAAACTCTGGTCACCAAAAATAATGGATATTTACATTGCTTTACTTAAACATGATGGGCCACACATTTATTTGGGGTTCAATTCAAGATCTTAGAACTTCCCTTACCTCCCTTTTTTAATAAGAGCTCTGCCCACCCCACCCTTCTCCTGTGCTCTCTGTCCCCTTACCCTGCATAAGCTTTCTTCAGAGTTCTAATCACGCTCCAGCACTATAATATAGTATGTGGCACTATATTGTATTATTGTTTCTTTTCTGTCCATCTTTCCCAGTAGGTTGTAAATGCCTCAGAGGTATTACTGTATCTTCAGTCTCTGGAAGAGTGCCAGATGCTGACAAACATTTGTTGAATGAGTGAATATATGATCTTTGACCTTTGACTTAGCTACAGTACCTCCAGGCCACAGGGTGATAGAGAATCTAGGAATCATGGACTCAGGAGCAATAGGTGAAAACAAGAAAAATTAGATGAGAAAAGAGAATTATAAGGCAACTTATAATTGAATTCTTATAATTCAACTGTGCCTTTGAATGTTTGAAGGGCCTCGGTCAAGGGCAAGGCACACCTTGCAGGGTCTTACTCTGAGGGCAGAGCTGAGGCAAACGAGTGAACGGAACAAAGAGCAGACTTGGCCTCAACTTGTAGGTTGAACTTAAGAAATTGCTTATATTTGACCATTTTGACCTACAAGAAATGGCAATTTCATGTGTTTCCACTTAATAAAAGAGAACCGTCTAATGATCAGAAATGCCCAACCACAGAATGGGCTGCTAAGAGAGGTAGTGAGCTCTCCGTCTCTGGGTGAATTTAGTAGAAGTTTGACATCAGAGGTATTGTAGAAAAGATTCCTGAATCAGTTGGGAAATTGTCTTGCAACTGTAGAAACAGATTTATCATAATGACCATGACTATAACTTTGATTCTTAAAATATTTAAATGTAAGCTCTTTTCACTGTTTATTTAGAAGTCCTCACGAAACAGATACAAGGCAATTTAAACCAATAAGAGGTTTAAATGATATTTTTTAAATATCCATTTTTATTCATCACAGTAGTAAACACATTAAATTCATTAGTCTATAGAGAGGTTGAAGATATCAACTTGAGGGATACAGGCATTATGGAAAGAGCCTAGGATCAAGGGTCCAAAATTCCTGGGTTCACACCATCCTGATCTGCCATTTACTAGGCAAGTCACTTAAAGTAAGACACTTGACTTTGCTAAACCTCATTTTCCTAACCTGCAAATGGGTTTGCTAATGCCTGATTTGCAGTGAGGTTACCTACTTACAAGGGAAGTATAAATGGTAGCCACGGCAATTAATTATCATCACCCTGACATCATTTGATCAGGGTGGTGGATAAGAGATGTATGACGGCTGATATACATGGGCTCCTTTCCAGAAGGATGCCACAAAGAGCATGGGGGCCCAGGCAGCTGACAGGACCGACTGTGTCCTATTCTTATGAAAACCTGTGCAACCTTCAGTGGGGCAGTGGGAGAGTGTTCCATTTGTGCTGTGGCCCAAGAAGTGGAGAATCAAAATTGGGGATAATGGCAAGTCCCACAAACACAAGCCTGTTCTTGAAGGAGAGGTCATGCTGCCCATCTTAAAAGAAATGTCTTCAGAATTCATTACGGGAGAGCACAAAGCAGACATTCATAGATGAAAATCTCAAAAGGTCATTGGGAAAAAGACCGTTTTCTTTACCTTTCTACAGTGGCGGACCTTAAGCAGCTAATGGTCTCCTTCGTGACCGCACGCTCAGGCCGGGCTACAAGGGAAGCTGGCCCAATTAGGCCTGAATGAAAGGAGGTGGCGGAGTGGCTGGAGATGGTGGAAAGAGCAAAGAGGATGCGGTGTGTATTAGGTCAGCTTATTACCTATCTCCCTGCTAATCACCTCGCATAAAGCCTCAGCAGGAAATCATTTTGTCTCCAAGTGAATCACAGCTTCACAGCAATTTTATAATGAAAGAGAGGAGGGTTCTCTCCAAGCTGCTTACTTACTGCATTGTTCGGAGGGGAGAGGCTGCGGGCAGAGCTATAAACAAGGGGTATGCAGAATCTACAACATCATGGCACAAAAATGAACTCTGTGTGTGTGCGTATGTGTGGGTGGTGGTGTATGGGGTATGTGTATATGTGTGCGGTGTGTGTGTAGCATTGTGTGTATATGTGCAGTGTGTGTGGGTATTTGTGTGGGATGTGTGTTTGTGGGGTGTGTATGATGTGTGTGGTGTTGTGTACATGTGTGCAGTGAATGTGTGTATGTGTGTGTGTGTGGTGTGTGGGGTGTGTGTAGCGGGGTGGTGTTTGTGGTATGTATGTGGTGGTGTGTGTGTATTGTGTGTGTAGTGTGTACGTGTGGTATATGTGTATAGCGTGTGTGGTGTGCATATGTGCACTATGTGTGTGTGGTGCACATGTTTGGTATGTGCAGGATGTGTGTGGTGTGTTGGTGCATATGCGGTGTGTGCATATGTGTGGTGTGTGTGGTATGTGGAGTACGTGTGTGTGGAGTGTGTGAGTGCTGGAGAATTGAGCAGGAAGGCAGAGTGAGGGGAAAAATAAAGAGGCAGCTGAATGATTCTTTTCCCCTTTGATTTTTGACTATTCGTTCAAATTGCAAAGACTTCATACACTTTTGGGATTTCCTTAGTCAGTCATAAAGTCAAGTAAGGCCCTTTCACGGAATGGGAATTATAATTTTACCCAAACGACTTTAGATTAAAAGACCTAGAAATCATACTGTAAAAATAGAGTATGCAAAGGCAGAATATATAAGGGAAGAATAAAACCACAAAACCAGTTTGGGATCCTGAAAACGGAGGGAGGGAAGCAGGAGGGAGACGGAGGGAAATGGGCTTTTTGAACTCCCTGGGACAAATCCAACTTTGGTGGAAAGACGATGCTTGGAACCATCCGCCCCGGGGTACAAATCCCAGCTAAACCTGCCTGAGCTGCGTGGCTCTGGGCAAGTTAATTTCTGTGTCACGCTTAATTGTGCTCATTTGTTAAAGTAAGAGCGTTGATACCTAGCTGTTAGGACAACTGTTACTTCTTCATTTTTCTTTTCCTCCATTCCCTCGCAAGGGTTAACTCTCTGAGAGATCAGTGGATTATGGCTGTGAGGAGGAGGAGGGTGGAATGCTGATGATGCCATTACTCCACACTCTGCAGACCTGCTGGAAACTGCTCAGCAATACACCCCCTCCTGCCAAACAGCCCCGCCCCCAGCTGCATTTCAGCAGGCGCCCAGAGGGGAAGAGCAGATCTTCACAATAAAAGTTTCTTGTGCCAAAGAGCAAGAGCGAAAGAGCAAAGAAAGCCACACAAATCAGAGGAAACAATCCTGAGAGAATTGTGAATATTAAAAATCAGCCCTTTGCAATATACCCTGGACGTGATCACGGAGAAGGGTAAATGCACTGATGTCATTTTATTAACTTGGCTTCATGTATTTATTAATTGCAACTACCCATGTCTCAGTGGCTGAATATTGCATTAGAACAGCAAGATGAATAAGGCTAGGCTCATGCTAATTCTTGCTGGAGAGAAGCAAATTAATCCCATTTCAAACAGGCATCCATCACAGGGATACACAGAATGTTAACTAAAGGGCTACATGAAATATGCGCAGAGACGATCGATAGTCCCGTGTCCAGCTGCGCTGCTCTGCGCTGAGGAGCGGAGAGATGGGGGAGCCAGAGCGCAAGGAGATGAGTCTGAGCAAATGTTTGGGAGATGAGAAAAAAACGAGGGGAGGAAAGACCAGGACAGAGGAAAGGAGAAGCCATGTGAAAATGGAAAATCATGGAATTCAGGGAGAACAAACAGATAAGAAGAACAAGAGAGAGGAATAGAAAAGGGAAGGGAGCCAAGTGGAAAGGAAAGGAAGAGGGAAAGGAGGGAAGAGAGAAAAGCAGCAGAGAGAAGAAATGTGGAGTTTGGCCTAAGAGCAAAGAGGTAAATCAGAGCAAAGGACAGAAAGCTTAAGAGGAGAAGAAGCAGGAAGATGAGAGCATGGTGACATTCAAGTCATCCTCTAATTAATCTGGGGCAACTGCTTTTTGTGCATCTGTGCCCTTGATTCCGAAAGGAAAAGCAGCCTGAGAGCTGACTATTGTGAGGGTAATGACTCTGGGGAGACCGGTGGCCTTTGCCGCTTGTATTTACTGAATATACCCAGCAGACTACGGGCCCTAATGTTAGAATAGCTGTCTATATGCAAAGTCACATCATCAGCCTGTGTGCACAGGGCCTGAGGCCCCAGCCCAACAGTCATTTCTGAGCTGGGCTCTGCTTCTGCTCTGAGGCCAGGGCCGTCCACAGGGCTGGAGAGCCTGCAAGGCCGTCATGGCAGCTGTTCCCCCGTGGTCAGCCAGGCAGGGGCAGGTTGGAGCAGGAGTGTCTGTCACCTGGTTAAACAACAGTGAAGAGATTGATGTGGGACATAAGGATAGGGTGGAAGGGGAGGAGAGGAGAGGGTGCCCATCAAGAGCTGCAGTGGAAAAGGGAGGCATGGAGGATGAAGCTAGATATCAATTATTTCTACTCTCCGTGATCCTAGTGAAGGACTTGAGGTGTGCTTGTCACAAGACCTAGCTTCTGGCTTTCTTGCTTATACACTTTCTCTGTCTTATGCCCTTCCCCAGTTTCTTTTCCTGGCGAATTCCTACTCCAGTTTCGAAATTTATTTCCTCTTGTGCACCTCACTTTCTCAGAGCCCCTCTGGGTCAGGGACCCCTCTTTCTTGCTCCTCAAAACACACCAATTTCTCTTTTATCATGGCATTTAATACACCTCAAAGATGTTTCCTGATTCTGTGTGTTCCCATCCCTGGATCTGTTCCATTAGTCTGTCTACCTTCTCTTGCTACCAGCCCATGAGCGTCTTACAGGTGTAGAACCAAACCAAAATGGAATCACTTATGTCAGGGACAAAATGGAGAAGGTCAACGCAGGTGCATGGAGGAAACTCAACCTAACCTTACAGGAATTTACAGCTCTTCTGGGACTCAAGCCAATCCCCAAACGCCAAGTCTGTTCATAACATCTCTGGGCTTCCTGTTCCCGACTCAGCTACCCTGATCCAAGCAAGAAAGAAGACCACTAGACAACCAATCTTCTGAAAAAGCCAAATGACTTCCGTATTTACCCCATAAAAATCCCTCAGTCTGTGAGCAACAGAGAACTCATTGCTCCTGTAGCCTTGAGTTTCCTGACTTACAGGTTGAAAGCCTTGCAATAAATGCATCTTTCTGCTTTGCCTTATTCAACATTCAGAGTTTGGTTTTTGACACAGGCAAAACCATATTTCAATCATCGTTGTATCTGCAGTACCTCACTCAGTGCCTAGCACATGACTGTGATCAGTGCTTTTTGAACTGAAATGAACAGATTTAGTCTCATACTCTCTTACCCTCATAATCCCATGGTTTGTCCCACTTATCACAGCCTCTTCCCAACATATTTCCTCTCTTCATCTCAAATCTCTGCTGATAATAGCTAGAAATATGATTCTAATTCCTTCTTGATCCCCTTGGCTATTACCCTAACCTTGAACCTGACCCCAAATTTCTCAAATAAGCTTTAGGATAAATATGTACTTCATTTTATTATGCCAAGTGCCCTCCCCGCAAAGTTCAATCCACAAATATAGACCTGTTAACCACGTAATATTCAATGGATGAAAACAATCAAAAGAAAAAGCTTCCTGTCTTCTCACCCTGGGCCTTTAACTAACATTTGCATTAACTTTTAAATAATTGGGGAAAAGACACAACTTTGAGCAAAAGTCATATTTCTTTTGCACAGGGATTCACTAGTTTTATAGTTTTGGAGCCAGTTGAGGATGGGAGAGTGGAGGAGAATTTCAAAGCAGAGGCTTTGTGGGAATGGCCAGCTGCAGCCAGATCAGCTCACTTTAATTTTGCACATCGGAATTTCTAGCAAAAGCTTATCTGAAATAAAGTTCGAAGACCATGGGCAATTTGAAAACCAACTGAATTAGTGGACTGATTCCTTGGGCTTTCTTCCTACATGGGTCTATGATCAGAATTTCCTAAACTTCTAATAGAACCACCATTACGTGATGATCAATCCAACCAATCAATCCAAATATTTATTGAATCTTATTATGGGTTCTTCCAACGAATCGAGGGTTGGCCACCATGTTGTGTTGTTCATTTTCTTATTTTGCTTTTTGGATCCCCAGATTGCTTACTCCTGTGTGGAGCTGGGAGTCTGAGGGGAATGAACACACTCACCTCCACCATGTGCAATCGCCCCAGGAAGCCATCCAATCGCACAAAGACCAAAGAAGACTGGAAATCCCACTCTCTGACCTCCTGGTTCTCTTTGAAGTAAGTATGAAGATTCTCCCTTCTGTCCTGAAACATCTGCTTGAAGGTGTTCAAGGTGTCCATGACCACTTGCAGTTTTCTCTGACTTTCTTCTACCTCACTTCTCAGGAGGTCTTCTGGGCTGAGGTAATTAGAGGCCTGGAATGCAAACAGATTAGTGTTACTAAGCCTGGCTGTGGGTGCGGGACACCCCACAACTTTGCCCACATCAACTCTGAACCAAATAATTGCCCAAGCAATATTTTCTAGAAGCATAATATAGGAAACATCTGACCCCATCCTCAGCTCCACAGTGGACTGGGACCTGGGTTCAGGCCAGATAGTCAGTGATGGACTCAGGGATGTGCCAGTGACCAATGAGAGACAAGGAAACAGAGTGAGAATTTTGGGGGTCAGTTGGGGCTGGGGCAGGTGTTCTTTTGTGACTTACTGGCTTTCTATAGTAAAATAATTCAAGCGCCAGAATTCTTTGGACCGTAATTATTTCCCTGTTTCCAAGGGACCTGAACCTGGAAAGCTGTGAAGCTGAAGCTGTGGGACAGCCATCTTCACCACGAGAGGCGGGGGCAGAAATAACTGGGTCCTGGTGACGTCATGTAAGGCCTTATTGTAAGCCAGGGCTGAAGCCGGCCTTATCTTGGACTTTTGAGGTACATAACTAATAAATTATCTTTTTGTTGATGCCAGTTTTGGTTGGTTTTTCTTCAAATCAAATCTTTTTTTCAATCAAGAGTCCTGGCGGACAAACATGGAGTGATGGAAAGTGCTGGTCCAGGAGTCAAACAACCCGGCTTCCAGTTCCAGGTCGGGTGGCCTTTGGCAACTCAGTTAACCTCCCTGAGCCTTAGCCCACATCTTTAAATAATAATAAGCTAACAAGGCTCTGTCTGCTCACCTCTCAGGGTTCACCTGAAAATGACCAGGACCGTGAACGTCACACTAATTTGGAGCCTGCAATGTGCTCCACAGATGTTAGTTATTAATAATTACTCTTTAATTGTGTTTATTGTTTTCTCAGGGTTGCAGCTGCTTAGAGGAAAAAGAAACCCAATTTGGGGGGAAGATAACCCAAAACTTGTTAAGACTTCCAATCTGTTCACAGGCCCACTCTCCTTGAGATTTACGCTGCCCTCTTTGGCGCCATGAGTCCCTAAGAGCGAGGAGCATGGAGCGTGTAATCCAAGAAGCTGCTTCTTTGTAGCTCACAGGCGCTGAGTGCTTAGCAAGCGCCGGGCACACTGTAAGCCTTGACAAGTGTGACTGCATGGGAGCCTCAGGGGCACCCTGCAACCCTTTGAGATAATCCTCTTCTTCTCACCATTGCACAGAGGGGCAAGGTGTGGCACAGAGCAGGTAAGTGACTTGCCCAGGTACACACAGCTAACAAGTGGTGAAGCAGGATTTGGCACAGGGATGCCTGACCCCAGAGGCAGCATTCTTAACGGCTGGGCTTTGCTGCTGACTTAATGTCAGTCCATCAGCACACATCATTAAGGAGGTTGAAATTCACCACCCTCACCCTTCACCCAACCCAGAGTCTTGGGCAGAGGGGAAAGGAAGACTGGGCCTCCCAGGTGTTCCCACACTGAAGGCATCTTTGTGAGTTATTGGCTGCAACAGTAAAATAATTCAAGTGTGAGAACCCTTTGGACCCTAACTATTTCCCCGCCCTGAAAAAACGCACACTTCACTCTTCGCTGTGACTCAGTGCCAAGCCCCCAGGGAGAGGTTGCTGGGGGTCCTGGGGTGGCCAACCTGCTGGATGAGAAGGTTGCAGATCTCCTGGAGCAGCACAGTGAGCCGCCCTGGGGAGCGGTAGGACTTGCACGTGGCCCAAATCAGACAGAGCACGTGGAGCAGCGGCTGCAGCCGCGGCTTCACCTCTGGGAACTCCACGCTCTCGAGGGCCTCCAGGTGGCGGTGGAGCGGCATCAGGTGTGTGTGGATGTCCTGCGCCTCTGTCAGAGCTGGAAGGAAGTGGAGACTGTCACCGGCCCTGCTTGAGGTTCGCACCCACCGAGTGGAGCCCTGGAGGCTGGGGAGTGAAGGATGTGCCAAGTGATGGCTGCGATTCCTTCCTGAACTGAGAGAGCAGAGACAAGGCTGGCCCCACGAACTTTCTAGCTCTTGTGCAGAGATATGGAAATCTGCAGAGCCCCTGACAGCTAGGATAATGGTCGGAGGAGTCTCTCTTACAAAATTCCTGTACCTGGATGTCTTCTCGGCCCTCCCAGCCCCAGGCTGGTGCTGTGTGTGTAGAATATCCTCCATGACTGTGTGCTGATTCCCTTGCTGCTGAAGTCTCCGAGGCAATATATAATAGATGGCCGAGGACACGTTTTAGAGTCAGAAAGATCTGCCTTCAAATGCCGTCCCAGACGCTCACCTGTTGTATGACCTTGGGCACGTTTGACCTCTCTGAGTCTCAAAAATAGGCTGAACAGTAACTAATTTAAAGGGTTCTTGTGAAGGCCCGAAAGTAGCACAGAGAGCATCTTCACATGCAGCCAGCACAGGGCCTGCACCACAGCAGGCGTTCCATGAATGATAACGTCTCTGATAAACATTTGCTAATAAAGAATCTCATCGAGCTCTTTATGAAGGAGAAGTCATAGGGAATAGAGAAATAGTACAGACTGATTATGGTAGGCTCTGCTGGTTTCCAACGCCAGGAGAATCTCCTACCATTTCCTCTGAACACAGTCAAGGAAAGAGAGGCTCCTTTCATGAGTCATCTTGTAGTCACTGAGAGGGGAAAGCAGGAAAACCAGTAGCATCAGGCACTAATGTCTGCACAGACACTGAGGGGGGATGCAAAAGCCCACCGAACAAGCTGAACTGGAAGGGAGGGTTTACAAAGGCTGGTTCTTTCTCAGGCCAATAATAAGGTGCTGTCATATGAGAGCAGACTGTCTTAGGTATGTGGATGAAGACAGTCTTAGCTTATGTGGATGAAGCTCTGTGTTCATCTTAAAGGGAACTCAAAATATACACTATTTAGTAAAGAGTTTCAATATGCCAAGCATCGTCCTACTCACTAGACATCTCATAGAAAACCCTGCGAGGTAGCATTATTACTCCTACTTTATAAGAGAAGAAATTAAGACCTAAATAGCTTGCCTAGGGTCTTCCCGTGAATCAGCCAGCCCTGCCTAGCTGAGCAAAAGCAGGATTTCCCCAACTTTATTATGTTGAACTTGATGGTTGTGGGGGCTGACTGCACACAGGAGTTTGTGATGTGTACATCCGTACACTTAAAGTACATTTGTACGTTACACCCCAAACGGAGTTGTGGGAAGTAGTATGGGGATGGAATTTTTGAAGGTCAGATATCACAGCACACTGATTAGAGCAGTGGTTCTTCAGTGGGGGAGCTGACGGGAGAATCAAAAGCACTGTGTGGGGACGGGGGACGTCAGAGGCCAGCAGCCACGCTCACGCGCTCACGCTCTGGCCTACACATGTGCCCTGAGAAAGGACGCTGAGACCCTGAGGCCAGAGAGGCTTTCTCTTTATGATACATCTTTAACAAGCAAAATCTCCTTTAATCATACAAACAGGCACTCCTTTGACTTCTAAGAGTACAATTTTTGAGGGCTAGCTCATCAGCCCAGGGTGCTTGGCTCACAAAGAAATGAAGAAAGAGAGACAAACAAGTTTGGGCTCAAGCCTTTTAAAAGATGTAAATATAAACGGCCACTTGCCCAGGGACGTCCAGTGGTTTGCTGATAAATCTTTAACAGGCTCTTCTGGGACAAAAGGCTTCATCTGTAGCATTTGCCAATTTCTGTGGTGTAAATATTCCCAATCTTCCCACCACATCTGATTTCAAGCTACCAACTTGAGTGCACTGAGTTTTGGGGAGAGGGGTTTGAAACGAGTTGCACATGGCAGGCTCTCAGGAGCCACGGCAAGCCCGTCCACATGGGCTCCAGTGCACTCTGACTTCTCTTCCACATATATCCTCCTACACAGATCCAGACTGGCCACAGGCTGTACTGTGCCAATCCTGCCCCTGTGGCCAGAGAAGAGAGCTCCCCATTAGTCTTTATCACCCTTGTTCTTTTCCCTCCAGAGTACTGATGATTCCTGTTTTCCAAGGTTTTTCATGGCCCAATCAGTTCCACTTCAGACAATCTTGTTCCCACACTTTTCCCCACCTCCTTTTAACCTCCTGCTTTACTTCTCACTGTTTTCCACTTCGTGCCCACTAATCCAGGAATATTTCTTTTCCTCTCCCTCTCTTCAGTCCATGAGCGAGCCCAAAAACTACCCTGATCATGACTAATAAGAATAATACACATAGTATAATTATTAGGATAAAGAAAGACAGATGCTCTGAAATTAAACTAGAAATGAGAAAATCAGTTGCCAGGTGCTAAAATATTGTTATTCTCTGAAGATCCCACCAAAATTTCTGACCACATCTCTACCGAACTTCACTAACCAAAATTTCTCTTCTTCCATCAGCGGAATTGAGTTATATATTTCAAGGATTTCTATTTTTACAGGAGTGTTTATCTGGTACTATTATAACGGTATTGTTTTTTCTAATTGCTTTTCATTGCCATCATATATTCTACTGCAATGAACTTTTTGAAGCTGGCTTAGGGAATGAAATCTTTTATAGCTATTCATCAACGTGCATAATTATAGTCTATTAATCTATTAACATGAAAAATATATTTGGGGCTCTAAATAACTAACTTATAAATATACTTTTACTACATTGTTTTATTTTAGAGCCTCAAATTTCAGTCATTTGCATACCTCCTTTACGATATTTATGTCTGCATACAACCTATACTATTACTTAATACTTTTTTCTAAATTTGCTCTCATTTTAACCTAGATAGAATTATATAAAATGAAAACTTTAAATGAAAAACTTGCATCATTTGCCAAAACAGAGTTACCTTTTCACATATGTTTTAATATATCTGTCCGTACGTTTCCCACAGTCACCTCGCACACCAATAGCGGCACACATCCTACTTTCTGGGACCCCTGTCCCGTTTGAACTGAAGTATAAATTGGGAGCAAGAGTTGATTCCTCTGGGACACAAAATCTCCCAGTGAAGCAACAAACTGAAGTCCCCAGAGGGACCTCGTTCCAAGCCAGCTTTCTGCGCTGGCCGAGAGGCCTCTGTGATAAGATTTCAGGGCCCAGCAGGACCTCCAAGACTAGCGACTTATGCCAGTTCTTCTCTGTCATGTGGCGCGTGTCAGAAGCTCCGCCATGGGAACTTTTGTTCTGGTAGATGGGTGGTTTCCAAACGCCACGCCACAAGGAGGAGAAGGTAGGACAAGGGATCAACCAGTGGGCTCTGGACTCAGGATGCTCCCCTCTTTAACAGAGCAAATATACCTTGGTTAGTTTTATATTTTGGACTTAGGACATTATATTTAAAGAAAGAGTTCTGATCGAGAAAGAAAGTTTGAAAGTCACTGCTTGGGTTAAGCTTACTTAACTCATATGGAATTGCAAACACCTTTAAAAGCACATTCTGAGCTACAATACTGAAGAGCCAGAAGAAGGTCTGAGAAGAGAAAGGGAAGAAGCAAAGTGCGCTGGTGAGGGGAGAGGAAGCCCTGAGAAAATGGATCTACTGCTAATTAGAGACTGCTTGCTGTGCAGTTTTGACAAGGGCCGATCTTGTCTGGTGCTCAGATGGCCAGGAAATTGCAGTCCCATCTGACAGTAGGAACAGAAAAAGCAGAATGGAGCTAGAAATGGAATAGAGACTTTTCAAAGAGCCAGAGGTGGAGGGACCTGAATTCCAGAGGTGAGAGATAACAACATGCATTTGTACAGTGTGGTACACTCAGTAAAATACTTCCACTTGCATTATCTCACAATGGCCCAGGGAAGTAGGTGGGAAGCGTTTGCACAATAACCATGGTATGCACTAAAGCTCAGAGAGGTTAAGTGACTTTGCTTGGGTCACAAAGCAGTGGAAATGCAAACAGAGCACAGGGTAACTGCTTTCCTGCTTCTAGATTTGGGATTCTTGCCAACATGTTAGCTTGTGTCAGGTTGGAGAGCTGTAAGGACTGGAAGCTGCTGAAATCAAAGAAAGAAGATAATTCAGCACTAAATCAGAAATGTGTCAAGCGTATTTACGAAAACACTTGCTGGTTCTCACCTGATACAACATCTCTGAACATGGCTTGGAAAGCTGGGAAGTAGCTGCTCTGAAGCTTGTCCAGGAGCCCAGCCACACCCCTCACCTGCATCGTTCTCAGCTGATTATAAATGTACTCCAGATCCTCAGACCTGCAACACCGTGGAGAAGACGAATCCAGGTGAATGTTAGGAAATGCAAATCACGCTGTCATGACCCACCCTCAGAGAGACAGAGGGAGCCCTGCCGCAGGGTGCTTCCACCGGAGGCCGCTCCAGCCCAAAGAGCCAGGACCTCTGTTCCCAGAACAGTGAGGGCAAAAGCCTGAGTCGGGAACACACGTTCAAAGGGGCCGCTCCAGGAGGTCACAGCAGGAACACTGCTGCAACCATCTGGTGGCTCAAAAGCTTGGCAGCTGGAGGCCATTAGCTCTTGCAGTAAGGTTTGGGGTGGGGTGAGAGGTGTTGTCAGAGCGAGGCTGCTGGAGAAGGGCCCACAGTAGGTCAACCAGATGGCCAGAAACCAGCCAAAAGGATGGGGCATCTCAGCATGGCGGTGCAAACAGGGCTGGAGCCCTACAGGCATGCCTGGTCATGTGACACGGACACTCTCCATTCAATGCAAGGACAGGGACATCTGCCTCAAACATCTGTCTGTCTCCTTTTGAGTAAAAGATTAATCAGCACAATGATAAATAGGAGCAAGGAAATGGGGAGGAAAAGGGGGAATGAGCAGGAGCAATGATTAGGTCTTTCTGGAACCCGATGGGGCTGGGCACAGTGCACGATGGGCTTAGTAGGGTTGTTAGGAGATTGTTAGTAGGGTTAGCCCTGCGAACAATCGGCCAGGACTCCGGAGAGGCTGTTCTGCAGCTGACTGCCAAAACCCCCCCTTTCTCTAGATCCTTACAAAAAGTGTGTGCATATACCCTTGACTGATCAAGGAGAAGGGTATAGATAAATAGAAGAAAAATATGAAAAAGAGTGAGTCAGTTTTTTACATGTAGTTGAAAGAGCCTTTAAAGAAACATCGGAAGACATACTGACTGTAGCCCAAGAAAGGAGGGGTGACTATTGAACCTGGGGGAAGCGTGCATCTCCTACTGCACAGAAAAACTATATTGACCCAAACTACACCGAGCTGTCTGCTCTAGGGGAGATGAGAAACACCCAGAAGTGGGACCAGCCTCCACGGCTGCCTCGCCCAGGCCTTGATCCTCCCTAAGACATCTGCTTCCCAGGGTTGGGGCACGTGCCCACCTGCTCTTCCAGAACTCCAGTTCCACCTTAGGAGTGGGGTTCTCCCCTTGGAGGAGTGGCTGGGAAGACTCCCTCTTGAGCACCACCTGGACTCGGTGGCTCCACTGGATCACTGCAGACTCAAGGGCGTAGATGACTGACTTATCCGTGGAATCCAAGCTGTGAAAGACACAACAAACCTCCTGAGCCACTGGAAGTAACTCAACACTGGGTGTTCCAAAACAGAATCCCAAATCTTTTAAAAGTAGGTGGGAAAGGAGCTCGTCGGGTGGTGTAGTGGTTAAGTTTGCACGCTCTACTTTGGGAGCCCGGGGTTTGCTCGTTCGGATCCTGGGAACACACCTACACACCACCCATCAAGCCATGCTGTGGCACGTCCCATGTACAAAGTAGAGGAAGACTGGCACAGATGTTAGCTAAAAACCAATCTTCCTCACCAAAAAAAAAAAAAAAAAAAGGTGGGACATTCCATCTAGGTTTTCTTAACCTTTGTTGAATAATAGACTAATGAGTAGTCAATGAAAAGTACAGATCCTCTCCATAGACAAAACACTTCTGCATGCATGCATATACAATTATTCATACAAAATATTGACAATTCAGGGGTTCACCAATATTCTGAAGACCAGTTTAAGAACTTTGAATCCTCTCAAGTCTTTCTGTCAATGCAGGAATACATTGGACAGAAAACATTCAGACAACCACTCCACCTCTGCTTGAACCCCACCGATGTCAGCAAGCTCCCTACTTGACAAAGCAGTGCCGTCCTCAGTAGGTCAGATCTCCCTCAGAGAATGTGGGTCTCTGCGTTGAACTATGTCTATCTCCCTGCAATTTCCTCTCTCTGGTCTCAGTTCTGACCTCTGCAGTAAGGGGAAACAAGTTACCTTCTTCTCCACAAAGCAAACCATCAGACATCTGAACAACAATAGAACCTTCACTTTGTCCTCACTTTTCCAGGGGAGAAGGGAATTCCCAAGCATTCCCCCACATACACCTTTTAAATAAATCAATACACAATAAATAAAGGAGGAATTTTTTGGAAGGAGTTAAAAATCAAAAATACATTTTGACTGCCTTTTCGCAAAGTCTTAACTCGAAATTGTTCATGCCAAGAACCCAGGACCTGAGTGACAAAGAAAGAGTCCATCATTCACGTTTTCATGCCGGAAACTCATCTTCATTCAATTTAATTAAATTCATATTTACTGAGCAATGATATGGCACAAGGGATTACGGAAGGTATTAAAGGAGAAGATATTCACCTCCCTGAAATATGATCCAGCCTTTTGGGAAATCATCAAATTTGAACAAAGGGAGACAAACTCAGCAATGATTAGATACACATACCTCAATTGTTATTATGTTAAAACACAAAAGGAACAGGAAAAGGGTAATTTGAATTTATTTATTTTGAAAATGTAATATTTTTCTTAAACCACAATGTTTTCCACTTAACTGGGACATTGCTGCAAATTAGATATGTAGCGAATTCCAATAGCAAAAACTTATTATAAAGTACACTGCCAACCCATGCATTACTTATTCTTCAGATCAAATCATGGGCTCTGAGTATACAATGATGACAGCAATACATTGGAAAACTGCTGGCATTAGGGCAGCCTGAATTTGTGTAGGAAGGTGGCCTGTTGTCACAAACACACAGAAACGCTGGGTAATCTCAGGCACGCGTGGCCAGTTGGCATTTGGGAATTTGCTCATCTTGTTTGATGGAGGTCATCCAACTTGGAAGTCACCCACTTCAGCTTCCATTGTGACCTCCTTCCCCCAGATTATCCTTGAAGGTACATGTCTAGTACCTCCTGGACATCAGCAGGCCTTGCATTTTTACTCTTTTGGCCAATTCCCAATCTCAAGTCTCCATAACTTGATCATAATAGCTACCATTTATTAAACACTGTTAACACTTGGCACTGTCCTAAAAACTTTACAGATGTCATCTCACAAGAACCCTGAATATGATGTAGGTGATAAGGTCATCTCCTTTTTACAAATGAGGAAACTGAGGCTGGGAGAGATTAAATGATTGCTCCCGAGTCACCTGGCCAGTAAGTGGCAGAGCCTGGATTAAAAGCCAGGATCCAGAGGCTTTGCGCTAAGTTCTATATAACCTTGCATCATAGCCAATGACATTTCATTCACATATTCAAGAAAATGATAAAGATAGTGGATTCTATCATGGTCCTCCATCCATCCATGTTGCTACGTTGAGCCAACAAAACATCTTAATTTCAGGATCTAAAACATCAAGAAGATGATTGTCTTACAACTGCCACTAATGGCTTAAAATGAAATCATCGCGGACATTTTTATTTTGGCAACCCAGCAGATGAAATTCTTTTCTGTGTTTGGGAAATTCCCTTCACCTTAAGCATCTTGTTAGGAGCAACTCCCCCTACCTCCTCCCAAAAAGAAATACTGGGTAGAATATAAAATATACATATCAGTTAGATACATAGCCTGGCTTGAAAGAAACAGAAAAAATCCCCATGGGACAGAAACAAAGATAGCATGTAACTTGAATGGTAAGTGGAAGCTGAAGGTGGACATAACTCCTAAAAAGAGAAGAGGCTGAGGTTTTGATGCCTATCCAGGCATAGGAGGCATGGACTTCAAGCTCCAACAGAACCAGATTGGTTTCTATTTGAAAAAAAATCCGCAGGACCTAAAAGACGTCTCCAGCTGCTGGGGGAGAAGGGTCTGGAACTGAAACAAGAGCCACCAGAGTTACTTCTGTGACATCACGTGCCAGGTAAATGCTGGGAAGAGGCACGGCTATCTCGCAAACTGGACCTGGGTCATTGCCAATGATGAGATACTGTCCTGATAAGCAAAATACTGAAATCTGTGTGGCTGCTCTCAACGCTGAAATAATTCTGAGCGGAAAAAAAGGCCATGTTGTTGTGATAACCTCAAAAGACTTCAGGCAGCGGGATTGGGGCGAGGGTAGTAATCAGCACAAAACATACAGTCCGAGGACGTTGGCAAACAGAGCAGACAGTGGGCTCTGTGCAGAACGAGGAGACATGCAGAGTCAGGAACAGAAAAGTTGTAAAGAAAACATTCAGATAAACCAGCATCTCCCATATCTCAGAGTCCCACATGGCCAGGCTGGCAGTACTCACATGGTCTCCTTTTCAGAATCCACAAGCTCCATTTTCTCTGAGCCTACTGGAAGAGGCAACAAAGTTTTCCCCTTCACCTGCTCGAGGATAACCAGGAGGTCGCACTGGAGGCTGTGGGCGTGCCGTTGGACATCTTGACAAACAACATGGGGCCAGTCTAGGTGATTCTTCTGATTGGCCAAGACGGGGATAACGACCTGTAACAGAGGTGCACACGAATAAAGGCAGGCATTCTCCTTCCGAGAACTTAAAGAAAGACTATTCTGAGAAAGGCCCAGAAAGCTACATGCGTCCTTTTACAAGCCACTGTGCTGTGAGGCCTAATACTAAGAGCCAACATTATGGACTGCCTTGACATCTGGGAAAACTGGGAAAGCCTCGAGTAACCTCCTCCCAAGTTTCCCGCCTGACTCTGCTCCTGCAGATGAAGTCCCTTAGCCAAACAACCCTCCTTATCAAGGGGAGCAGGCACAGTTGCTGCTTATCCCTGAGTAGCAGGCTTCAGCTCCCTGCCTGCCTGCGGAATTTTCAAACAAGCCAATCCCATCCTCCCACAGGAACCAATGGGCACCACATCCTCCTTATACTACAAAGCTTACCTCCCACAGCCCCTGGTTGTTCACTCTACCCAAGTACAACCTGCACATGGCCCTGCATAGCACAGCATCCTCCCACTCTGGGCTGTGACTGTACGTGACTAATAAACTGCTGTCAGTCTCATCTCTCCAGTGTTGTATGTTTGGCCATCCCCATAGCCCTGGGGCAGGAACCCCTCCCTCATCAACAGGGTGCATAGGAGGTTACTGAAACTGTCACAAGGCCAGAGGCAAAAAACAGGACAAATGCAGGTAAGGATGACCAGCTGTCTATAGGTGGTATGAGGGGGTATCTTAAAAAAGGAAGCAAAGTTGAGGATCTTGAATCTATCTGTAGGGTGAACATTAGTTGGTTTTGGCCACTCGACATAGTTTCTCTTCACCTGGTACCAGTCTCCAGATCCAGAGGTGGACATGTGGACAAATCTGAGGCAACAAGCGTCAGGCCAAAGTCTCTTATCTGAACTTCTCGAGGAAGAGAATTTTTCTCCTTTCTATGAGTCTGGAGCTATTGGTGGCCATCTTACTACCATAAGGAGCCTTAGCATTGGGCCAGGATGCAGAAGGGAGAGTTTATAGATGCAGAAAGACCAGGTCCTATGACATCATTTGAGCTCCTAAATCAAGCTGCTCTTGAAGTCTCTGAGCTAGTTTAAACTGAGTTTTCTAACACTAGAAACTTAGAAAGTTGAACTAATAGGAACTCACTAGGAACATCTGCCTGTCAAAAGCTCACAACTAATGGAAAGGGAAAACTAGAATGAAAAACAGGTGATCAGGTAATTTGAGTAACTACCAAGTAAATAATGAAAAGGAACTATGGACTCATATGGTGGATTGGGTTCTGTATATGGTCAATAAGCCCATCTGGCTATGAAATAGAATCCCCGGACCCAGCACGTGAAATCCCGGAGGATGATGCTTGCCTGGTCGGTCTGGAAACAACCACTGAGCTGAGCACTTATGACAACAGGTGAACAGAGAGTGCCAGGAAATAATGTCACCAATTGAGCTCTTCTCACATTCATGTCAAGAAAGGACCCTTTGGACCCAGGGCAGAGGGCCTGACGGGGAGAGAGGATGAACTGTGGGTTTGCTTCCTAGGGTCTGGCATATAGGAAGCCCTCATTGGAGTTTCATAGAAAAACTGAATGTATGTTGTTTGAAGAAAAAGTGGTAGGTAGGTTTGGGGTTGGATTTTGGAGGGCTCTGAGTGATAGAAAAATAATGAACATGAACTCTCCATGAAATGAAAAGCTACTCAGTCATTCAGTCGATGAATATTTGTTGAGTATCTACTATGTGGTAGCACTGTTCCAGGTGCTGGCCAGGCACATCAGTGAACAAAACAGACAAAGATTCCTGACCTCATGATTCTATGGGAGAGACAGTCAAGAAACAAGAAGTTCTGTGAAAAAGGAAATAAATAAAGCAGGTGAGGAGGATCAGGAGTGTGGGCTGGAGGGGTTGCAATCGTAAATGGAGTGATCTATGAGGGCCTCATTGAGAAGGTAACGTTTGAACAAACACTGGGAAGGATAGGACAAGGGGGAAACAGATCCTTGTGGAAAGTATATTGCAGGCAGAAGGAACAGCCAGTGCAAAGGCCCTGAGGTAGGATCATGCCTAGTGTGATAAAGGAGCAGTATGGAAGTCAGTGAAACTGGAAGAGGGTGAGCAAGAAGAGTCAGGGTGAGTAAAAGGGGTTGGATCACATGCAGCCCTGCCTGTAGGATTTTTTTAATTAATTTTTTTTTTAAGATTGGCACCTGAGCTAACAACTGTTGCCAATCTTCTTTTTTGTTTTTTAAACCTTCTCCCCAAAGCCCCGAGTACATAGTTGTATATTCTAGCTGTATGCCTGCCTGTAGGATTCTGATTTTTACTCCCAGAGGAATGGAAATCATTGAAGGGTTCTGAACAAATAAGTGACTTGTTATGACATCTTTTTTGGTAGACTCACTCGAGCTGCTATGTTGAGAATAGACTCCAGGAGGCAAAAGTAGAAAAAGAGATCAGTTAGCAAGTTATTGCTACAATACAGAAGACAGTGGCTTAGCACAGGGGTGTAGTGATGGGAATGATAAGAAATGGTTTGATTCTATATAAATTTTGAAGGCTTAGCCAATATGATTTCTTTATTTTTTTTGCTGAGGAAGACTGGCCCTGAACTAACATCTGTGCCAATCTTCCTCTGTGTTGTGGGTTGCTGCCACAGCATGGCTGACAAGTGGTGTAGGTCTGCTCCCAGGATCCGAACCTGCAAACCCAGGCCACCGAAGCAGAGCATGCCGAACTTAACCACTAGGCCATGGGGCTGGCCCCGATATGATTTCTTAATGGATTAGTTGTGGGGTTGTGAGAAAAAAAGAGGAGTTGGGATGACCAAGGGTTGGGACTTGAGCAACAGGAAGAATAGAGCTGCCATTAACTAAAGTGGGGAAGAATAAGGGTGGAGTAAGCTTTTTTTATTTTAAAGATTGGCCCTGAGCTAACATCTGTTGCCAATCTTCCTCTTCTTTTTTTTCCCTTTTCTCCCCAAAGCCCCAGTATATAGTTGTATATCCTAGTTGTAGGTCATTCTAGTTCTTCTATGTGGGATGCCACCACAGCATGGCTTGATGAGTGGTGTGTAGGTCCATGCCCAGGATCCAAACTGGCGAACCCTGGGCCGCAGCAGAGCAGAGCATGCAAACTTAACCACGTGGCCACAGGTCCGGCCCCCTGGAGTAAGTTCTTGAGGGAAGACCACGAGTGTGTTTTTGGACACGTTAGAATTTGGTATATTTATTGGACTTCTAAATGGGGACATTGAGTTGGCAGTTGGATATGGTAGTTGGGAGTTCAGAGGAGCAGAAAAGGCTGGAGATAACAAACTTGTGAGGTGTCAGATACAGATGGTTCATAAAACTCTGAAACTAAATGAGCATCCCCAGGGAACTGAGTACGTATAAAGAAGAGGAGATGTCAAAGGCCTGAGTCCTAGAGCTCTCAGTGCTAAAAGTTGGGAAGAAGAGGCGGTATCATCAGTGGAAACTGAGAAGGAGTGGCCATCGTGACAGGGGAAAAACAGAAGACAGATGTCCTGGAAGGCAAGTGAAGGAAGTGCTTCCAGAAGGACAGGGTCATCACGAGCTCGAGCTCTGCCAAGCGCTGCCCACAGGTCAAGCGGGAAGAGGACTGGCAAATGGCCATTCGATTTAGTCAAGAGGCAGTCATTGGTGACTTTGATAAAGTTCTTAATTTCTCTTCTGTTTAGTGTGAGGCTAAGAGCCTAATGAGTGAGTATAAGGTAAAATAGGAAAAAAATGGAACAGAGCAAGAGTAGACACATATTCTAGACATCTTTCTATAAAGGGGACCATAGAAATGGGATGAGAACTGGTGGGAGGAAAGGGGATTTTTGTCTGATGGGAATTACCTAGTGGAGAGGGAAAAAATAAGAAGGTAGGAGAGAGGGGAGCCTTGCTGGGGCAACCTCCTTAAGGAGATGAGAATGGACAGGATTCAGAGCAAAAGTGGCAGTTTTAGTCTTAGGGTTGGCATCAGAAGGCAGCAGACAGTCCATCTGTAGCGACGGAAGGGAGGGCAGAGTATATGAGCACAGATATTGGCAGATGGGGTAGATTAAGAGTTTGTGAAAATTTTATTCTATTGTTTCCATTTTTTTAAAAACAAAGTAAGAAGTAAGAGCATCACAAAGTGAGGTTTGTAGAGATTTTGGGCATTTGAGGAAAAAAAGAAAGTGTGCAATAGTGATCTAGAAGAGCAAGAACATAATTAAAATAGGAAGTATGGGATGTTGGCTGGGAAGCAAAAAGACCTGCTGGAAGTCCAGGCTCATGAATTTAAAGTGGCACCAGTTGGTTTTTCTCTAGCCCCATTCAGCTTCCCGGGTGCAGGAATGGAGTAGACAGAGTTGGGTTTCAGCAGGATTGTGGTTTTGCCAAACAAGTCCCACAAAGCAAGGGAGAGGCCAGTAAGTCAGGAGCTTATGCCAGGGAATGATGATGATGAGGATAACGATGGAGCCCGGCACTCAAGCTGGGTAAGCGGGGGAAGAACAGGGGTGTGCATGAGGGACAGCGGGAAGACGGCAGGATCAAAGAATTGGAGGTGCCAGCAGGGTCACAGGCTTGTTGAATGGGGATATTAGAGGGAGTGAGCAGGAAAAACAGGAGTAATAATCAGAGAAAGAGGAGGCTGAAAGTGGATCATGAGGGGCTGGTTTGGTAATGCAAGGTCTGGGACTGGCCACGGGAAGAAGTGGTTGAGATGGAGAAGGGGACAGGACCACTGGAGGAAAAAGCTTCAAGGAGCCCAGAGGCCAGGTTATTGGAAGGATCATTTATGTGTCTGTAGAAATAGCCAGATGGTAAGAGAGGAGTGAAGTTGGGGAGCGCCACAGGAGCCAGGAGCCCAATCGCGGAGAAGTGAGGGCAGTGCCGTCAGTGCACGACACAGCAGTGAGGAGAGAGGGTGGCTTCGTCTGATGGCCTGAGATTCAAATGATATTTTTTGATATGAATCTAGAAGCAGCAGGAGGGGCAAGGGGGACACCTATCCCACTTCCAGGCTCAGAGGTAGAAGAACTGGGGGGGAAATACAGCTGGATTCTCCAGGAAGAGCCAGGTCTGGGTAGAAGTTGACAAGGATGAGTCAGAGAAGGTTGGAAGCTTTTAAGTGGGATGCAGAGTGAGAATAATTCCTGTCCTTTCTGGAATACCTACAGCATAACACACTCTAGTCCAGGTGTCCTACTATGTTATTTCTAAGATTCCTGAGAACACTGCAAAGTCGTCTGACCCTGACAGAGGTGAGCTAACCTGCTCCCGTCACACTGGTGAATTTGACAGAACCAGGATTCGAACCCAGGTCCATCAGACTCCAAATCTCACGCTCCCCTCCCAAAACACAAAACCGCAAAGTGGCACCCAAGTTCCAGAGCTCTAGGAAAAAGAAGCTGGCAGCAGGGCATAAAGTGACTGGGAGGAGGAGGAAAGGGAACAGAACTCATTACTAAATTCCGTCAATTCTTTCTTAGAAACGTTTCCTGGATGCATTTTTTTAACATTTTTTACCTCGTACTAGTGTAACAGGACAACAATAATGTTAAAGTTTATAACTTTCTTGCCTCATCAGCATCACCCCTTGCCTACCCCCCACTCCCCAACACAACACAGGAAAGACATCTCTCAGCCAGCTGATTCTTTCCAGTTTAGTGCTGCTGAGTGGGGAGGTGGGAGCACGAGGGGAGCCCGCAGCCCGAGGCTACACTGATCCACTGGTGGAGAGGAGAGCTGGCAGGAGAGCTGGGAGGGGAGGGGGGCGCCTGGGGACAGGAGGGGAGCAGGGTTCTGAAGTGACACTGGATCAGCTTCAGGACGTGTAAAAGAAGCACATGGGAGAGGAGAGGGTTGAGTGGCCCAAGGATTGCTGTTAGAGGTTTTGAGAAATGAAGGCAAAGGCCTGGAGGTATTTTAAAAATAAATTAGTTTCTTTAGATTTTTAAATAGATAATAAATTTACATGGTCCAAATCTTAAAGGTGCAATAACTTTTACAGTGGAAAGTAAGTCTTCTGCCTACCCCCGTACCTCAATCACCTGGTTCCCCCGGCCTGTGGACCACCCTGTTAGAGAATGTTTTTCCTTCCTGCCTTCCTTCCTTCCTCTCCCACTCCCTCTTTTCCTTTATCCTTTCCTTTTTCTCCCCTCCTTCTCTCTCTCCTTCCTTCCTCCCTTCCTCTCTCCTTTCTCTTTTTATCAGAAGTGGTAGCATACTATACACACAATTCTGTACCTTTAAGAAAATTATCTTAAATTGCAGCATTATTCACAGCAGTCAAGAGGTAAAAGGAACCTAAATGTCCATCCACAGAAGAGTGGATAAAGAAAACGTGGTCTATACATACAATGGAATACTATTCAGCCTTAAAAAGGAAGGGAATTCTGACACATGCTACAGCACGGATGAACCTTGAGGACATTACGCTAAGAGAAATAAGCCAGTCACAAAAAGACAAATACTGTATGATCCCTCTTAAATGAGGTACCCAGAGGGGTCAAATTCATAGAGATGAAAGTAGAGTGGTGGTTGCCAGGGGCTGGGGGAGGGGGAAGTGGAGAGTTGTTTAGTGGGTGTAGTTTCAGTCATGCAGGGTGCTGTGGTGGGGGGTCGGGGGGGGGGGCCCGAGGATTTGTTGCACAACAATGTGCACAGGATTATCCATATTCCACAGTACTTTTGGAAACTGTTGGGAGAGTGAATTTTATCTTATGTGGGTTTTTTGCCACAATAAAAAAATTAAGAAATTGTTCCACACCAATCGTTCCTTTTCATTATAGATGGACCTTGTTCATTCCCCCAGTCCTCTACCAATGCACATTCAGTTTGGTCCAATCTCTTTCAATGCACCAGTGAAAATTCTGGACCATGTGAGGATTTGAATTGTTTCAAAATTACTTTTGCTTGCTGGACCGTATTTCCTAGGCCATGACACAACTCTGAGATGGAGCCGTGCTCCAAACCCCCCACCCCCAATACACGAGGTGTAGTTCTATCTCCCAACCTTTGTTCACTCTGCTCCTCACACCTTGAAAGTTACCTTGCTCTTTATTTATCCTATTCCTTCTCTCTGTTTGGGAGCCAGTTCAGCACTTGAGGCTAAGTATGGATCTCAGACCACATGCATCTCTCTCTCCTCTGAACCCAATGGCACTTCTTTCTATTATTATCATTCATTAGGGCATTTGATCCAAGCTTGGACTTCTGTAGCGATGGTGTTCAGACAATGCACAGCAGTAAAGCTGAAATACTGAAATACTTCCCTCTCTACTGAGAAACCTAGTTTCCTTGGGCCCCCTGAGAGCTCCTCTGTCACCCTAGCCCCTTCCCTGGAAACCCCCCACCCATAGCTTCCTGAGAAAGCAACTGTAGGGCTGACACTTGATAGAGCTGGGCGCCTGCAGGATCTGGTTCCAGCACTGGGGTCGACTTTAGGTAAGCTCTACCTCCACCTCAGTGACACTAGTTTTGGATAAATATATGATTAATTTCATGGGTGAGATCTTGTCTTCTATTTCTTTTGTATTCCCCATAGCACCTATCACACGAAATATAGCCAGTACTCTGTAAATACTTATTTCACAACCCGCAGGATCCAGGGCATCAAGCCTCCATCAAGCACACACACCAGACTTGCAGAGAAGTTCACTCCCATGCCAGAAAGGCCTAAATGCCCCAAGACTCTCTCCTGGGTACCCCCTCGGAAATCTGCATTCTCCAGGCTTCCGCTATGGTGCCACTGAAGCACCCCATAATCCACATCTCCAGGGACCTTCCTCCCTGAGCTCCAGGCAGACCCCTCCAAACGTCTGTTGGATATTTCCAATTGGATGCCCTAACTTCTTGCCTTGGCGCAGAGATGACCTTTAGTAAATGGTTGTGTGACGAACGAATGAGACGAACATCAAAACCAAACCACCTCCCTCTTCGAACTCTTCTCCGGAAGTAACAACTGTTCCTAGACTTTCAGCTCCTCCGCCTCCCTGACCCAATAGAAATGACCCTCTGTTCACCACTTCCCGTCTTCCCCAGTCCCAGGTTACAGGATGAATCGATTAGAGAGACCGCCTTAAAAGGAGCTCAGGACCTAGGCACTCTTCAGACTCCAGCCTCCCCTTGCCTTAGGCTTGGACACAGACCAGGGCTGAAGGAAGCCTTAGCTCCTTCGCATGCTCACTGTGGCATGGCCCCTACTCAGATTCCCCTCAGCTCCCATCTAAACTCACCCTCCTCTCAGATGCCATCTCCAGGCCTGTTTCCATCCAGCTCCGCCCCCTCTCTGGCCCCGCCCCCACCACCTCTCACTTCCCTTGGACTCCTCAAACTCCCCTTCAAGCCTTCCCGCTCCCGTGGCCCCGCCCCTCTACATCTGGCCCCTCCCCTCTGGCACCGCCTCCGCCCATGTCTCCGCCCCCTCCCCCTCCCCAGTTGCAGCCGGCGCGGGGCCACCAACCCACCCTCACCTCGGAGAACAGCGCGGCCAGGTGCTCCAGAGGCGCCGCGGGCACGTCCCCGCAGAGCACTGCGCCGCGGAGGCTGTTGGGGCCCGGCGGCTCGGGGCTGGTGCGCAGGAAAAAGAGCCCCTTAGCACGAGGCGGGCCGGACTCGGGTCCCGCGTCCAGCCCCGGCCGCACCGCCAGGCCCCCGGGCCCGGGCCGCACCACCAGCAGCGGCCGCGGCCCCTCCGCAGCATCGTGGCCCAGGAAGGCGTGGAGCAGCTGCTCCGCCTCGGCCGTGCCCGCGCAGCGCTCCCACGCGCCCGCAGCCGGCCGCAGGCTCTGGGCCACGCAGGCCCCCAGGAGTCGCAGTCGCGGGTCCGCGCCGGGCTCCTCGGCCGCGTTCTGCTCAGCCAGCGCGGCCCGCTCCTCGGCGCTCGGCATCGCGCGGCCTCCAGCTGCAGTGGTTTCCCTGGCGACGGGGACGCGGCCGGGACTCCCTCCCCCGCTCCCCTCCTATTGGACACAGGCCTCCCGGCCCCGCCCCTTCCAGTCTAATAAGGTAGGAGAGGGACGGCGGGGGAAGGGGCGGGCTCGCGTCGCCGTTGCTAGGAAACTAGCGGAAGCTCCTATTAAATGTCGGTCTTTTGGGTGAGAGGTGCGCAAGGGTGACTGTCCAGGGCAATGGTTTATTGATGGGGGGCGTGGAGGGGTGGTCAAGGATATGAATGCTGTGAAGGATCCTGCTGGCTACGGTCAGATTAAATTCTTTACAGGTCTCCAGACTCTGAAAATATTATGGTTCTCCTGCCAATTCCCCAAATGTGTAACTCAAACTTGAAAACAGTGTCAAATCATAAAATAGATGTAAGGGAATTCACTGAAGTTTTTAATTTCTTTTCCACGATAACTTAAATACTTTAGAACTGTGCTTATGTGGCTATTGAGCATTTGAAAGTACTGGTGCGACTGAGCAACTGCATTTTGTGTTTAATTTTAATTAATTTGAAATCAGTCACATGTGGCTAGTAGCTATCATACTGCATAGCTCAGCTTCAGAATTTTAACATCAATTATAAAAAAATAAAAGGTTTTTTAGGCTCCTGCTTTATCCATGCCTTAAGTGTGTGCTTAATCTAACAAATGGGGGCTCAAACTGTGAAATCACTTTGATTTCCATGAGTTTGGCCCCAATCAGTTCTTCTTAAATGCAGCAAAGCACTTTTCCGTATGCAGGATGTTCAGAGCCCCGTCCCTGCCGTATATCTGGATCTTGTTTTTGAAAAGGGATATTGTGAAGCACCTTTGCTGACCTCAGAAAGTAGCACTTGTTGCCTGCTGAATCCTTCTCCACGATGAGGATATAAATAGGTTGGCCCTTTGCATGCATGTAAGGTGAGAATGGGACAAAGAAAGGGACAACCTGGGCATCAGGAGGCCTGCAGGTCTGAGATGAGTTCCCCTCTGCCCTACCGCCCTGATTTTAGTCACCAACCAGAGACTGCAGTTTCTGGGTAAAAGGGGTGTTCATAATGGGCTTAAAAGGAATATTAACAGAATAAGCATTTATCAAAGGTAGCTTGGCTAACAAGAGCCCCTCGGGAAAAACTAGTAGCTGGAAGGTAAAATGATTGATTTCATGATAACTGGGGCACAGGAGGTGGTATGATCAACAGTGTTCACGTTAGAAAATGGATCTTTATGTTTGTAAAGAGTGTTTTATCATTGCTAGATTAAACAGCGTTGTTGGGCCAACTATGAGTACGGAGACAAAACAGAGGCACTAAAATGATTTTTAAGATGAATTTGAAAACTGACATTTCAAAAAAAGCATCATGGGAAAATAGAGATGTGGGAGGCCTCTTACACACATCGTAGTTTTGTAGTTTTTATTTTGCACATAGCAAGGCATCATTATTGTTTTAATGCTTAAGGCCTCCAAATGTGTCAATCCTCATCATGCTTTATAGAGAGAGTGAATTCAGGCCCATTAACTTCCTGTAAACCTTTCAAATAAAGTTTCTAATACCCCCACCATGGTCTATTTTGCCCTTTGTCCTTTTTGTCCCTTTGCCTCAATATACAGAAAAGTAGAAACATAGGAGCTTGTGAAGATGACTTGAAGGTGTCTGTCTGAGAGTGACAGCTCCAGAACACTGGCAATCCCAGCTTTTGCTTTTTTTTTTTTTCCAACAGCACAGCTTATCTCCATTTTAGAAGGAGATTTAGGGGCATCTATTTGGGATTTATTGAAAACAATCGACATTGTCTTTATATTGTGTAATTATGGTAAGGAAAATAAAATTACAAGTGTATTAGCTATCTATTACTATGTAACAAATCACCCTAAAAGTTATCAGCTTAAAATAGCAATACACATTTATTATCTCACATAGTTTATGATGGGTCAGGAATTTGGGAGCAGCTTATCTGGATGGTTCTGGCTCAGGATCTCTCAAAATGTTTTAGAAAAGATGCATCCTCTTGCTTGACTGGGTCTGGAGGAGCCCCTTCCAGGATGGCTCACTCACATGGCTGGTGAGTCAGTGCTGGCTGTTGGCAGGAGGCTTCAGTGTCTCAGCACATGGGGCTCTCCGTTGGGTGCTTGAATGTCCTCATAACACTATGGCTGGCTCCACCTAGACCAAGTGATTTAAGAGAGAGCAAGGCAGAAGCCACATTGTCTCTTATGACCTAGTCTTAGAAGTCACACACCAACATTTCTGCAATAATGCTATTAGTTTCAGAGGTCCACCCTAGTCAATCTAAAAGAGAACTACACCAGGACGTGAATACCAGGGGACAAGAATTGTTGGGTTCCTTCTCAGAGGCTGGCTACTACAAAATGTGTCAAGGAAGATGTTGAATTTATGTAACTGTTCAGATGAAATAATTTCCATTTTTAAATTAGAAACTTGAAGTTGCTTCCACGAGCATAGCATTTTTTTATATAAGAGTTTTTGCTTGAAGTGGCTATGCCCAGTTCCTGTTGAACATTTTTCAATAATAATCTCTTTAAATTCTGCATAGTCATCATTGACAATAAATTTGTTCACACAAGTAATGCAAAATTTAAAGCCTTTTACAATCATTCAAAAATGAACAGTTGATATTATATTTACAGAATCTAACAGCTCTTTCTTTTCTTCCCTGACAAATATTATGTTGAAATTTCTTGTGATCTTGCTAATGGATATTGAATCTAAATCAACTTTTCCATATCAAATATTCAAAATAATGATGAAATTTTAATTCAAAGGATGTGCATGCGTTGTTAGAATAGTTTCCTTTTGACCATCTTGGATGCCACTAAATGAAGACATCAGACACAAATGGGCAGATGTATTGGATACATGTATAGAAGGAGAGGACAGGCTACTCGGAGCTCCATCCAGGAGACATGTAAAGGAATATTAATTGGTCCATTGTTCATAAGAGCAAAATCATGGGGAACAAACCAAGTGTTCATCAGTGATAGGATGGATAAATAAATTGTGGTGTATACTATTCATAGCATGAAATACTATACAGCATTGAAAATGAATGGACTGTAGCTGCGTGCATCAACATGGATGAATTTCAAAGCATAATGTTAAACAAAACAGGCAAGCTGTAGGTGAATGTATTCAATATTATATTTATTAGAAGTTTTAAACCAAACAAAACAAACAATATTTTGTTAGACAGACATACATAGGAAATAATCTAGAGAAGAGTACGGGAATGATTATCACCAAATTCAGATTTTGATCACTTTTCAGGGGCAGAGGGGAAAAGAGGCCTGGGGTGGTGAGGGACACACAGGGGCCTTTTATGTACTTGGTAAGGTTTTATTTCTTAACTTGGCTTATAGGTTTTCATTTTATCATTCTTAAACTGTACATGTATATTACATACTTCTTTGTGTACGTATGATATACTTCGCAATTAAAAAAAATAAAAAGGGATGTGCCATTTCTTGTACTCTGAATGTTATGGGGCAATTCATCTCAGTTACTGGGAACAAATGTATTATTATTCATTTAAAAGCTAGTGATTCATTAGATTTATAAAAGTACACATCAGATGTCTTTAAATTTTTCATTGATTAAATTTTACAAATTTTATAATTAAGGCTATTACTAGTGGCTTCTTTGTCATCAAATTCAGTAGGCGGTATTCAGCCCTTACCTTACTGTCCTTCTTGGCTCTCTTCAACCCAGTAGATTCCAGATTCACGGTGTAGAAAAGTTCTAGATTCTTATTTCCCTGACAATTACCCTCCTCTTGGCTGCTTCCTTTCATTCCCTTTGACTATTCTGTTTTTGCCTATCCCTTCAATATTGGCTTGGCATTGCTTACGCATCTGACTCAGACATTCTGGTCTTCTCACTTTACTATCTCTCCTTGTGTGAACTTACTCATCCAAGGCAGCCATTCTTCCCTTTATGCTAATAGCTCCCAAATCCATATTTCCAGCCCAGAACTAAGTAGGTATAACATTTTAGAGTAATACTTGTTTCCCCCCCACGCATCTATAGAAATCATTCCATTGTTTTCTGAAACTTAGTGTTGAAGAGAAGTCTGAAGCCAGTTTGATTTGGGTTCCTTTGTAGGTAACATCTCGAAACTGCATGATTATTTAAGGCATTTTTTTTCTCCCTTTTAATTTTTATATTCAAAAAAATGTTTTAGGATATAGCTAACATTCCCACTGAATAGATTTTTGCCTAAAATTATGAGAGCCCATTTGGTTCTCGTAATGATGTGTTTCTTCACAGCAGGAAAAGATTGTTCTGTGCAATCTTTGATTATCACTTATTTTTCATTTGCATTTTCTGGTCTGGGTTTCTAGTAGTGTAAACTGATGGAGTGTGCTAGCAATTACAAGTAGGGGATACGTTTTGAAATACTAGTCGAGGTCTTTCATTTCTGTATATTTTGATGTTGTCCTGTGGTTCTCCTTTCCATAAGCTGTGACATTTGTTACCTCAGGGAAATGTGGATACAGCCTAAAACAGACCACTGAATTTCTGAATAGTTTTTAAGGACACAGCAGAGACAATCGCTGTGAAAGCCATGTTATTTCTTTTATTGTAAGAGCCAAGAACTTACTTAAGCAGGAGAAAAAGGTTTATGTTGTGTTGCACGTTTGTTTTAATTCCAAGAGCTTGGCTTTGAATATGTTGGGCACAGTCTGGAAAACTGAGAGGTTAGAATGAATACGTTAAACTATAGATGGATAAGAGTGTATGGCGATATGATAAGCAGATTTCCTGAAGAGGGGAGATAAGAATTCTTTCCAGGATGGGGAAATGGGCTGGGAAAGCCAAGTAGAGGACAACTTGGAAATGGCTGGAGAATTCTCGACTCTTTCAGCAGAGTCCAGGGAAGGGGAAGACACGACAGCTACTACAGAAATGCTTGCATGTCCAGGAGAAGGTGACATTTGGGCCTGGCTTCCCAGGGAAGACATGGGAAACTGTAAACCTGTGGAGAAGCCCTCATCCAACCTGGCCCCTGGTGTTAGAGTGGCAGTGGGTGAAGGCAGGATTTAAGGAGAGTAAGCAGAAGACAGTCTTTCAGTGCTGCCTTGCCCTAGTGTGGTTCAGGGACAGGAGCTGACAGTTTCCAAGATCTTTGTTGGATGGTTAGGAGGAGGAGAACAGAAATGCTTAGAGGGCCACCTTGGGGTCAGGATGAGAAGGACACCGTATAGCTACCTGTATCGCCTAGAGGCCTTGGTGGATGACAATATATAGTTATAAGGTCTACCTGATGGTTTATAGCTCAGTGAGGATAAAGGAGAGGTGTAGACCCTCTCCTGATGGCCAGAAGCTATATAACCTCCCCAGGAACTCACAACCCTTCATAGAAGAGAGTAAAACAAAAGAATCCTGAATAGCTTATACAGACATCAGAAGTGATTGAGTTGCTTTGAACTGACACATCTACGTTTTCTACCACTGAGTGGAGGTAGAAGTGGCTCAGTTTGGACTTGCTCAGAGCCACTCCAAGTATTCTAGAAATAAGGATTTTAACATAGAAATTAGAGCTTCCATGACCGTGGGAAGAAGAGGTGAAGGTTCAGAAGGCTGTAGGTGAGGGATAAAAGAAACAGTCATTAACAACATCAGCTTGCAGCACTGGAATGAGTTCATAGAAACGTGTGAGAAGCCATAGCATCCAACGGTTAGAACCTCAAAACAGGAGCCTGTGGAGAGATCTTCAAAAGCGTGTGTCTGCCAGGACCACAAAGGGAGAGTTCTTGGAGGGGTCTGTGAAGGTACCAAGCCTGGCTACTATGTCCTCCAGGATAAGTGAGATTGCCAGACAAAATACAGGATGCCAGTTAAATGTGAATTTTAGATAAATAACAAATAACTTTTTAAGTATGTCCCAAATAGTACATATAAGAATGTATGAGGAAAGAGACATACTTATACTAAAAAATTATTTGTTTATCTGGAATTCACATTTAACTGGGTGTCCTACATTTTTATGTGTAAAATCTGGCAACTCTACCCATGAATAATAGCATCCCTTTCATCTCCCCTTTCCAAATCTCATGTGAATTCCAGTCCATGGAAAACCCCAACAAAGAATCATATAGTAAAGGAGAGTCTGTCAAATGTAGTCGCCTGCCTTATCAGGGATGGTGGTGCCAGGTTGATAACAAACAATTTGGAATAGGACATCATGAGGCAACTTTAGCTTAGATATAGGAAAACAACAGCAACTTATTGGAAATTCATGAAGACCACTCAAATGAGAATGAGCAAAGTTTGTTTATCCAGAGCTTACTCTAGCAAAGGAGTCAGCCACCATCCCTTGCATTTTGACAGAGACACAAAGGCAGGCAGAGGAGTGGGAGAGTTTTACAGTGGAAAAAAGGGAAGACTTCAGATGTGCTGGCCTGAGGAGGCTGTAGGTGGGCTAGAAGTGAAGCATCCTGTGTGATTGGTTAGGAGTGTGTTGGAAGTGGGGGCAAAGATTAAAGAAACTGTCAGTTATTAATCGAGTCCTGGCGGTCTAGGGCCAATTGCTACAAGGGTTGTTGTTTGGTTTCCTGGACTGGTTGCTAGAGATTGTGGGTCAGAGTTCTATTTTTATATATGGTCTGGCCATTGTCCATTTGTATATTCAGTCTCTCAATATACAAGTTTTTTTTTTTTGGCAAATCTGAGTTGCATGACTGTGGAAAATGTACCTTCATCCCATACAAATACTACTATCTACTGCCTCCTAATACATACCTCCCAGAATCCAGTCTACCTCCAGTCCCATTGTTTTATGGGAGTTCTGCTTTTGACTGTAGAAAGATGATGAGGATGGAGAGTGTGGAGTAAGATTAACTGGAGGACAGGAGGGGGTAAAATATTATTATGGTTACTTCACATACTCAGCACTTATGGTTAACATTACAGGTCAGCAAACCATAGCCTGTGGATCAAATCCAACCCACCACCTATTTTTGCAAAGAAAATTTTATTGGAACACAGCCATGCCGATTCATTTATGTGTGTATTCATTTATGAATTATGGATTATGAAAAATCTACAGCTTTTTTCACACTATAAGGGCGGAGTTGAGTAGTTACAACTATACAGAGACTGGATGTCCCACAAAGCCTAAAATATTTCTCTCCTCACAGAGAATGTTTGCGAGCCTCTAGTTTAGATAGTATAATAACAAATCTTGTGGCTGGTAAGGACTCAAGGTGGAGAAGGTATACAGCAGTCTCATTTTCACAAAGTCAAATTCAGAATGTGTCTTGGTGGTTTCCACATGCTTTAGAGTAAAAGGTCATTCTTTGCAGATTCTAGAATCAGGTAACCCATCAGTGATAGTTGTCAAAATGAAGAGTATTCTTCTTTTTGTGTGTTTTCTTAGTTATTCGAGTAAGAAGTTGGGAGCGATTGCGCTGAGTCCCTAGCTAAATATCATTTTAAACAATAAATCCATGATGTGCTTTCTCATTAATGGTTATTAATGGTACTAAGTACCTTCTTTTCTCCCTCCTGACCCAACCTGTTCTTGAGGCTGTAGAAGTAGTGAGCTCACACTTCTGAGAGCAGGAGTGTGTTCATCAGCCATCTGTCTTGCCTGCCTTGAGGACACGGTGATGAATAGAATATAGTCTCATCTTCAGAGAGAGGGAACCATCCAGTGACAATCCAAACTTGTCATAAACTGTTATTAATTATAATAAAATGTGAAAAGGACAATACTAGAGACTGTCTACATTCCATCTGAGTCAGGTCACTTTCCATACCGCACTCTCCCTGCTAATCAAGAGTCAGCAGAAAGATGGTTTTTGTTTATTTGTTTGTGTTTTTACCCCAGCATCAATTCACCCTTCTTCTAGTAAAATTGTTCATCACTTTTTCTTTGGGGAACTACCTCCATCCTCTGAACCACTTTCTATCTACTTCCAGTCCACGTATTTTTGATAGGGCTCAATTCCCGACTCTAGAGCCGAAGCATGTGACTTGGCTTAAGCTAAGTGGATCATTCCATCCCTCGTCCACAGTCATCAGTGGGGCAATGGGCCTATGATCCCATCAGGACAGTAGCGTCAGACCCAAGTTTTAGTTTAACTGTTGAGGTAAATCAGGGCTTTCTACTTTCTCTTGAGCTTGAACTTGGGAGGATGTCGGGCAGGGACACTGTGGCCACTTTGGCACCATGAGGGGAGTAGCTATCTGAAAGTGGAGCCAAGACAAGGGAAGTGGAGCTGAGAGATGGAGAAGAGAAAGCATTCCTGATGATATTGTTTGAGCTGCAGCCTGCACACTGGACTTTTCATTAACATGAGCAAAGTCGTCTCCTCCCCAGTAAGCCAGTGTTTTCTGTCCCTCTTAATGAAGAGCCACAACTGATGCAAGTGGCAAGTAAAGAAGAATTTCTTCAAGAAAGAGGAGAGCTGAAGATGTTTATGGTAACGGGGAAGGAATCCATCAAGAAGACAGTTGAGAGAGAAAACATAAAAGGGATACCATACTTCCGTGGTCAATTTCTATAGGAGATGTGAAGGGCAAACCTTCCATCACTTTGTTTATCACATAAGGACTCAAGATCACAGACTTAGCTCTTGATTTTCACTCTGCTTTTGAAGTAAGGCAGTAAACCAGAAATTAATATAGGCACATTTCCCTGTGTTTATTCACCACTCAGTGTTTAATTCCCAGAAGGATGAAAGAAATACTTACTTAATTAAATGTGCTAAACAATAACAATCTCACTTGCTTTTCACATGTACTTGTCTTACAAAAATATGGCATGAAAACTCTATGAAGCTATTTTTAAAAAAATTAATCCCACACGCTATTTAATTATAATAATCTATGGAGTGTAACTGTGTGTTTTCCACCCCAGGATAGAGGTGGGCAGAACAAGGAAAGCTGCCGAAAATATACCTTCTCAGCTCTTTGCTTTTGCGATTGTGGGAATTCTTGGGGCTTGGTATTAACTTTAGTTCTCAGGGGTGGTCCTCTTGATTTTTGGAAGAAATCACACATCCCAGAGACCTAGGGAGCTGACCCTTCTGGTGGGAGTGGGATTATAAATTTGCCAAATATATATTCAGTCGTGACTGCCTGAGTTAATGAAGTAATACATGTCTTATCAAACATCTGAAAAATTATGTTCACCTCTGAGCTGGTCACATGGGTGGGTGTGAATGAGGGGTAGGATGGGAAAGAGTTGTGATGGAAAATAAATGCTGTTCTTCAAGGTTCCTGGAATTGAGAAGAAGAGAAAAGATCCTTGATTCTTTATCTAATTGCTATTTTTTCTCATATTCAAAGATAGCTTTCCTGATTTTTCTTGTTTGCCTCGAGGAAAGAGGAAGATCTCAGTTCCTTTTCACTCTCTTCCTCTTCTTTTAGCCACAACCCCCTTCCTAACAGGAGATGCAGAACCAGATGGACCAAATTACTTCCAGTATGTAGGGGACCCAGTCTACCAAGAGGAGCCTTCCAAGGTTGAGAGATGAGTGGACCTGGGCTGTGCTGCTCTCTATTCCAGTGGTTCTCAACTGCAGCCACACATTACAGTCCCCTGGGGATATTTAAAGATATCGACACCCAGGCCCACCCCAGGGTAGCTGAAGCAGTAGCTGGGGATGGGGCCCAAGCCTTAGGATGTGTTAAAATATCTCCAGGTGATTCCATTGTGTCGCCAGGGTAGAGAACTGCTGGGCTTTGGGGAAGCTCTTCCTTCTACAGGGTCAACGCAATGGAAGAGCTGACCCTTTTTTCCTCATTTTAATTCTCCTTCTTCCGATCTTTGTTTCTCTTTCCACCTCTCCCTCTCTTTGACTTCATCTATCTTCATCTGTTTCTCTGCTTTTACCTTTCTTTCTCTCTTTATTCCTTTGGACATTCTAATTTACGGAGACCCTAAGAGAAAACTAAGCCCCCACTGCCTCTTATTCCTTTAGGATCCCTTCAGTTACTGAGGTCATGATTGAAGTAAAAAGAATTGCAACAGCTCTGGGTGGAAAGCCGAGCCCAGCCCGACAGAGCCCTGGGGTGGAGTGATTAGGGCTGCTGTGCTCTAGGGCTGGGTCAGTGCTTCTGAGTGTGATCCTGCGCAGGCAGCATCAGCAGCACCTGGGAACATGTTAGAAATGCAAATTCAGATCTACTGAAACAGGAACTCTGGGAGCGTATCTCAGCAAATGTGTTTTCAGAAGACTTCCAGGTAATTCTGATGCATGCCAAAGTTGGAGAACCAGCCTCCGTGGACAAATGCTCCCGGGTTTACTCTTCACAGGCCTCTACCTTGGAGAAAGGAAATCTTCCAGACGTCTGAGCTCACAGTGGACTCAGAACCTATATTTTTCCCAGTAAATAATGCTCTCTGCTGAAAGAATCAACCCCAAATCTCAGTGACTTGTGTGAAAATAAAGAGAAAAATGAGAAGCAAGAAAAGCAGAGAGTCCTTATTCAGAGCTTGCTATAAGAAGGGAGTCAGTCACTCTGTGAGAGACAAGGGCATTTCTATAGTTAGTCCCTCCCCCTCCACGCACATACCCAGTAGATCGAAAGTAAGTCACAACCTCTTCCAACATTTCTTGAGAGCTTACTCTGTGCTGAGCCCTGTTTTAAGTGCTTTACATGTCTTAACTTATTTCATCCTCGCAAAAACCCTGTGACTTAAGCACAATGGTCATCCCCATTTTATAGATGAGTTGTCAGAAGTGCAAAGAGTTTAAATATAAGGTCTCTAGACAGTAGTGGCCTGGCTCCAGGGCCACAGTCCTTACCACTCTCCTTTGCTGCCTCTTGCCCTTCGTGGGGAGATTTCTTCCAAGTAAGTTTCATGTTCACAAGTGATAAACTACACAGATAACTTGCATGTGTTGACTAGCATCCTGGCAAATATGAAAACAGGAGGATTTTGTCTTTTTTGGTGGGAACAATAGAGTTCATCATATGAAACCTCATATGATGGCTACAAATTTGTGCGTTTTTGAATTGAAGTTGCCACATTATTTGGGCTAGGTTGTTTTGTGGTGCGTTTCGTGCAGCCCTATCTGATGAGCTTATTTGGAGTTGGAGCTAAGCTTAATTTCTGTGGAGACAGAGAGAGAGAATGATGGTTGGCTTGGTATTGGTGAGGATCAAGGCTGCCCCAGGGAGAGAAGCCCAAGGCATCCTGCCCTACATACTGATCTGTATCATCCTCCGGGAAGCATAGGACGTCCTGACCTGATCTGATCTGATTCTTATCTAAAGTTATAGGCCCACCCAATAACCAGACCCCAGTGCCACTGACACCATTTAGTGACTTTTTACATTATCTTTCCTTTCTCTTGTAAAGAAATAACTCACACACCTATGCCTTATAAATTTAGCTCTAACCCTCAACACATGGCAGCTCTGACTGCCCATGGGTCCTGTCCCCATGCCTGCAGCTCTTACTGCCCATGGGTCCTATCCCCATGCTATTCTCTGAATAAAAGAGCACTACTGCCAGAACTTGAGAGTCCAAGAAATCTTTGTTTTGACTCCTTGACTCACCGAGCCCGCATCAGTATGGCCTAGAGGTAAACCTAATTTTCACTGTCTTGGCTTGACCTGTTTCATCAGATTCTAAGAACAAAATCAGAGACAATCACAATGGTTGTGAGGGGTGAGCTGCTCACTTCATTGGTGCTCATGGGGGTCAGAAGGGAACTGTCAGGACTGGGAAGGCAGCCCACAAAGGTGTAGACAGAACTTATGGGGCTTCTCTGACTCTTTATTGCTCTCCTCCCGAGGGAAGGACACCAGTGCCCACTGGTTGACCACAGGCTTGAGCTGAGCCCTTAAGTTAACAGGAAGACTGGAAAATGTCTGGTCTCCAAGGGAGTGGAAGCTCACATCAACTCCCTAGACGACTTTTTTCTCCTATGTCCACCCTAAATTCAAAGAGGAGGATCTGTAATCTGGATTGACCAAATTCCAGGACAAAATGTTTAGTCCTAGTCCAAAGTGAATCCCAGGGACACCCCTTCTTCACATATTCTGAGAAGTTGAGAGGGCAGGGATTTCTCTCAAGGGAGAGAGAGGCCAACTAGCTCAGTTTCACCTTGGCTGTCTACACTGCGTTCTCTTCCCTCCACCACCACTGACCAACACACATGCTTGTGAGGCATACTTGCTCACAGGGTTGGATAAACAAGACTGGGAGGAGCTATTCTTTTCTAAAAGAAAGTCAGGCCATCTTTTTTTCTCCATTTGGCCTTTCGTCCTTTGAGATCTTTCTCCCCTCTGGTTGATGTCAGCTGGCCTGGGGCACACCTTGAAATGGAGTTGCCTAGATTTAATAAGGCCCGGGCACTCTGATTATACCAGCTGTGCCCTAGATTTAAGAGTCTCTCCCTCTTTTTCTTCCTCCAACTCTTAACTAGTTCCAGCTGAGTTCACTAAAATTCTACACGGCCCTAGCCAATCATAAATGTTTCTTTGCTCTCGTTGCATATATTTCTCTCTAAGATTTTGTGTTGAGAAGTGACAGTTTGAGGGAAAGATTTAGATGTTTGGGATTTGATATTTCATCTTTCTCTTTCTGCTGTATTTTGACATGATTTCAATTTACTGCTACGCTGACTTTCTCTTGGTGACACAGCTTTCTACAGTTGTCAGAGCTACACAGTGAGACCAAACCATAGTCCAGCTCTGAATCTTCAGAAGCTTTACTGACTTGTGAGAAGGGCATCATGGAAATAAGCAAAATCATATCTCAAGGCCAGCTCAGGGAAGTAAACTTTTCAGCAGTTTATATAGATCACGCTGTACTCATATTGTTCAATAAGCCCTTATGATGTAGCCAACACCTTTTACTATAAAAACCTACATCCCATGACCTACCCGGAAGTGGGATGACATCCCCAATTTTCAGTATCCAAGGGAGGTGTTTATACCCAGGAGTTCTTGTTTATCATCTTGTGGGTTCTTGAAATGCCTGGGTCATCCCCCTTGGTTCAAGGTATTACTCATTTACTTGCGCCCAGGCTATTTTTCAGAATCACAGGTTCTACCCGTTATATTCAGTATTAGTACTTCAGAGCTGCTATAGATGTGGGAGACTAAGGAATCCCAGCTCTGACTCTGTTTGATTTGGAGGTTATGTAGTTTTGGTCGACCAAACAATCCATGGCTTGCAGACATATTATGTTCAGCCAGAACTCATTGGCCCAGAGAGTGTTTTCTTTTTAAATGAATTAATTGCCATCATTTTAAAACCCATGTATTTTTATTCTTTAAAAATATAAAAGATAGGCCATTCTGGGCTGGCGTTTCCACACTGTAATGATTGGCTGGGGGTGAGAGGTGTAATCCCCTTTAGACAGGGCTTATGCTCTTCAATTTGATGTAGGGCTCACTACTTCCTAATGGATCTGACATGTGATAGTAGCTAAGATTAAAGCTAGACTAGAAGTCATGTCTCCTCAAAGGCAATAGTAATTGTCTTATAAGAGATACAACAGAGAGTGATGGGGACTGGGCAGACCAGAGATGGCGTGTTCTTTCTAAGAGGGACAGCTGCCACTCAGCCCACCTGGCTCATGTTGCAAGCCTCAATTTACCAATTCCCCAATTACAAATGGAACTAATACACTCTCTGCCTATTAGAGAGTGATAAAAGCACTGTCCAGGAAAAGAAAGAAAAAGGGGGCAAGGGTCAGAGAGGCTGATGGCAGACTCTGCCCCCTAAGGTGGGTGCCCCATAGAACTTCCCATTCATACCGTAATTTAAGCCAACCTCTGTATGAATATTGGGGCTCCTTTATAGAGGACGTTCTGCTGGAGAATGGCGACAAGCTTTGCTGCTTTATTTTCAGAAATGTGTAGCATCTTTGTTCAAAGTGAGTCCTCCAGTCCCACTTCTTTTAAAAATTAAAAAAATAAATTTTATTTTTTCCATTAAAAGAGTAATGCATGCTCGTTATAGAAAATTGGGGAAATGCATAAAAGTAAAAGGAAATTTAAAAATTACCTAGACTGACTACAACTGTTAATAATTTGGGGTAGCTTTCTTTCAGTCATTTTGCCACACACACGTGCACACACACACACACACACAAACACACATACACATATATACATTTATATATAAAATGATCTAATGACATTTATGACATTGTGTATGCTGATTATTTTTGCAATATAAAAGTAATGTATACTCATTATGGAAAATTAGAAATTATCAAAAATATAAAGAAAATATAGAGAAATAACTATAAATTAGATACAGTCCCACCACCTAGTGATAACATAATTGATTTTGGGTATATTTGCTTACTCTTTTATCTACACACTTCATACATATACACAACTTGGGTGTTTTAAAGCCCAGTGTAACCAGAATAATCTCAGTCCTACATGGAAGATAGAGGGGGACTTGTGACAAATCCTGTCTACTGCTAAGTAGTTTATTAGTCTACATATTTTTTAAAACATTAATGATGTAGATTATTCAATATGATTTTTGAATAAGGAGAAAATGACTCAGAATCCTCAAGTGGCCGCTGTGTTGCTTTATACAACTGAAGTGTTAAGGATGGGGCAGAAGTTCTGATTTGGTGGGTCTCCGGGCACAAGATCGCCCTGCTCCTCGCTGGTCGCCCCGCCTTGCGAGGGAATTTCTGGAACCCAGTGTGTACAGTAGAGCGCTCTGATTCCTCCCAAATTTAATCTTGATTTTGCCACCACGCTTCCTATGGCCCCTCAATGGCTTCTCTTCCTCCTTAGGATAAGGTCAAGCTCCTTCACAATGGGACATGCAGTAGTCCCTGCCCAGGAAGAGATGGCCTGAGCATTAAATGAGTTAATGCATGCAAAGTGCTTTGTAATAGTGCCTAGTACGTAGTAAGCCTTAAATTAACGTTAGCTATCATTATTATTCTTTTCTACTGCCTGCATTCCTTCCCCTTATTGTGTGGGACATGGCTTCTGGTTGCCCCAGATTCGAATCATTAAGATCCATTCCCTGAGAAGGAAGGAATTTTCTCTCTTTAAATTTCAATTTGGAAATTAAAGAAACAGACTTTAATTGGTCTGGTCTGAGTCATGTACCTACACTGTGGCTGGGGTATGGTGGGAGCCTGTTACCAAGATGTGTGGGGGGCATGGCGTGGTAGCCAGGATGATGTAGGACGAAAAATCAGATGTCTATGCTCTCTCCTTAAGATTTTCCCGTTTCCTTCCTATCTCTCCTTAAGATTTTCTGTTCCAGATATATAAAAGCCTTGTCTGCTTGTAGTCTATTGAGGATATCGTATAGTTTCTCATTCCTATGATTTTATGACCCTCCTTTGAGTCTTTAGCATGAATGTTCCCTTTTCCTTAATCTGGGGTATTTTGCAAAGGTCTCATGCAAGATGTATATAAACATTGTGTCAGGCAAGTAAATCCTACTGTATTACCAGTAAACGACTTTATTCCTTCCTCCTACTTTTCAGGTTATTCTTAGAAAATAAGAAGTCATTTGGTAACTTCTCAGCTTAATAATTAATATTCCCAGTTCATTATAATATTAACAGTTCCAAATTAATGTGAAACTTACACTTTCCCCTGGCCTAGGCTCAGGCTTGCTTTGGGCTGGCCTGCAGCAGTGGGAAAGGGGGCTTTTCCCTTTTTCTCTGTTGGTACTTGTCCTCCTCCCCTGGCCGTTTATTAGGCTGCCGCTGTGGGGGCCGGTGTACAAGGTGTGATACTGCAATGGACTAAGTGCAAGAGCAGATATCAAAATCTTTGTTGTTGGTGGTGGTGCTGTCGAGTGGATTCTGACTCCTGGTGACCCTGTGCACAGCAGAGCAGAACCTGCCCCATCTTTCTGCACCATCCACTGCCCTTCTGGTGCTTTATCAGACAATGCTCTGCTGCTCTTCACAGGGTTTTCATGGCCATGTTCTTTGAAAGTGGGTGGCCACATCCTTCTTCCCAGTCTGCCTTAGTCTAGTAGCTCCGCTGAAACCTGTCCACCATGGGTGACCCTGCTGATATTTGAAATACCTGTGGCATAGCTTTCAGCATCACAGCAACACGCAGCCACCACAGTGTGACAACCAACGAGCAGGTGGTGTGGTTCACTGACTGGGAAATGAACCCAGGCTGTGGCGGTGAGAGTACCTAATCTTAACCAGTAGACCACCAGGGCCAGCTATCAAAATCTCGTTATCTTCTAACAAGCCAGACATTAAAGAAATTTGCAAAAGAGTAAAATATTTCCACTCTTCTCACTATTTTTTAAAAAAATACAGTTATTTCTTATAAAAATGTTTTATTTACATTAACACATCATGGATGTATTGTTCTTATTTTAATATGCTTCAATAAATAATTTTTTAACTGCTCTTCACTTTAATTTTTAATATAATAAATGTATATAGGTATGTTTTACCCAAGCAAAAGCTCTTTGAGATTCTCAATAATTTTTGAGTGTACAGAGGTCCTGAGACTAAAAGTCTCGAGAACCACTCTTGAAAGATATGGGTGTACCAGCTTTAAAATTTATAGGCATAACTCAGATATGCAAGTTTCGCTTGTCTTCATTTCTCGGTCATGGTGGTGCTCTGCTGTTATGAGTCCTTGAAAGAGATACCCATTCTTCAGAGGTATCTTTCAGATTCCTAGCAGGGCACTCATTGTCTTCTGTGTATCACTTAGGGCCTGGGGGCCTGGAGTTAAAGGTGGGAGAGGGACTTGCTCTGTGTAGACGTGTCTTGCTACCATTTCCATGCTACCATACCTGCTGTATGTGGGCATGGAACAGTCATCAGAAGTTTTCCTCCCAGAGTTCTAGGCAGGAAGCTGAGCAGAAGTCTGAGTTCTGCCCTCAGATGCTCCTTCTATGTGAAGAATTCTGTCATTCACCTCCCCCTTCCCCCGTCCCTACTAGCCCACCCCATGGTGGTGATCCGTGTCTGGGCTCTCTCAGAGATACGTGTGTATAACTCCCTTGCTATTTTCTCTGATTCCTCCTGAATTTCTTCTCTCAGTGCATAAAGGTATTTCTCTCTGCCCTGTACAGCATGGAAGTTCTCCACCAGGAAATCTGCTGTGCAATCTACTCAGTGGTTTCTTATCAAGCTTGGCTCATTGAAACTCAAAGGTCAGCTTTCAATATCAACGACAATACTCTCTTTCCTCTTTTTTGCTACTGTGAGCTTGACAAAAGTCAATTTTGAAAGTCAAGGTTGAACAAAGACTTCTGGTCTCTAACTTTCCTTAGGGGCAGAATAGATGGAAGGTTTCTGTTGTTTTTGGAATGGTGGAGAAAAGAGTAGGGGTAAAAGAGAGGGGGAAAACCCACCACAGTTTAAAATCATCACCCTGTTGTAGAGAAATATTTTAATGTGATTTCACAGAATCCACTGTTAGCATGTCCTGGAGTCCTGAGTTTAGAACTAAAGGGCAGGTGCTCTGTTCATGGTTTCTCAATGCTTCCCAGATGTCTCATTGTAAAGAGGCTGCTTAAGGTATGGGCTTATCCTACACTTCATTTTCTGAAAAGTGCCCACAACTCCAGGGGTGGACGATTGCCGCCATTTTGGAGTATGTGTTCCAAGGTTCCTTACCCACAGCTATGGGACCAGGAATAGACACTTGACGCAAAGTGTGGCAGATTGTATTTTCCAAGGATGGCCATCGCAATATCTCCTATCTACATGCTTTGCTTACAAGGTAACCTTGCTAAACTCCCTTCAGACTGTAGACTCTGTGTCCTCTCTCTTTGAACCTGGGCAGAACCTCATGATTCTTTGACCTGGAGAATGTACTGTGTGACTTCTGAGGCTACATCACTTGAGATAATGTGGCTTTCACCTGGATCACTCTCTCAATATCTCCCTTTCGCCCACTCCCTGTCTTTTTTCCTACCTCCAGAGCCTTGCTCTTGGAACCCGGCTGCCACGTGGTGAGGACACATGTAAGAGTTGAGGTTCCAACCAACACCTAGTGTTGACAGGCAGACATGTGAGTGAGGAAGCCTTGGAGAGGACTCCAGCCTCACCCACCATCTGACTGCAACCACATAAGGGACCCCGAGTGAGAACTGGCTGGCCTAGCTCAGTTAACTCTCAGAATAATGAGAGATTACAGCAAGAAATAATTGTTGTTGTTCTGCTGTGAAATTTGGGATGTTTTGTCATGCAGCAAAAGATAACTGACATGCAAGGGGAGTCATTATAGAGATTTTCAGATTCTCTCCCAGGGATTTTGGAATTGGGGCACAAAGAGGTTGTGTCAGCTAACCATAAGGGTTGGACCTGAGAAGTCATGCAGACTCAACCACTGAAGATGTCATTTCAGTCAGGTTTGACGTGTGTGAAAGGAACCACACAGAGAGGAACCGAAATTTTCATAAAAAAGGAGAGTTCATGCTACCTACGGAGAGACTTTTGTCATGGTTTTGGGTAACTTTCAGCTTCTTAGATTTGGAGAAGCCCCATTATACATTCAGGCCTTAGGTCCTGTGGGATGGTTTTATATATAATAATAATCATCATCATAATAAATAAATAGTATTCTCATTTTTTGCCTCAACTACTTTAAGTGAGATTTTGTTTCTTATAACCAAATGACTCCCCGTTAAGACGTCTACTAACCACTTTGAAATGGAAATGGACATACCACTGGCTTCATATAAAATAAACCAGCTGCAGAAAAGTTTTTACCTGCTTTAAAAAATGAGAACATTTTGATGGTTTTGTCACAGTCACGAGGAGGGGTCATTTGCCCTGTAAATTCCCAGTCTTTAGCTCTCAGCACAACATGGCAACTGTGGTAGTCACTGATGCCACTCACTGGATATTTTCTGCTCCCCATCTACCTGGAATGTTATAGAATCACATTTCCTGGCTCTCCTGTGGTGTGGTGGGATGGTATAACCAGATCTAGCCAAGAAGATTTGAGCAGAAGTGATATGTGTCACATCTGGGCTGCCATTTAGTTGTCCTTGCCAGACCCTCCAGCATTCTCTTTTTCCTCTGCCATGGTGGCAGGCAATGTTACGGATAGTGGCTGCTCTGCTGTCTCTGAGCCCTTGAATAAGGATGAGGAAGTGTAACGGAAGTCCCAGCTGGTCCACAATAGAGTGGGAGTGAAAAATAATCCTTTGATGTTTTAAGGAGATTTGGGAGTTGTTTATTACCATAGCATAATCCAGCCTATCTTGCCTGATACAGTGACTCTGCATCACACGTTACCAAGAAGATTGAGACCCTCCAGGAAAAGCTCCCGGAGCAGCCCCTTCTCCTTATCTCAATGGCTGCCATCTTGCCTTCCCAAGAAGTTTCTGAGGAGCACCTTTCCGTCCTCCTGTACTCCTCCTTTGCCCAAGGGAATGGATCTTTTTCTGTATCCCGTCCTTACCCAACTCTCCTTTCTCTTCAAGTTTTAACACACTCACGTTTGTGCAATCTTTAAAAATTCTCATTCAACCTTATGATGCCTTCCAATTGTTGTATATTTTCTCTTCTATTAAACTTTCCTATAGATAGTTTATACACTCTGCCTCAGCTTTATCCTCATTTCCTAAGTACTTAATCCTCTGTAAACTCATTTTTGTTCTACCCTCTTCACTGAAGCTGGTCCCTTAAAGTTGTTTGGCTACATGGATCAAAGCTACTCTGATCCCCCAAATTCCATATCTTTCTTCTTCTTGTTTTTTTGGTGAGGAAGATTGGCTCTGAGCTAACATCCGTGCCAGCCTTCCTCTATTTTATATGTGGGATGCTACCACAGCATGACTTGATGAGCAGTGTGTAGGTCCATGCACGGGATCTGAACCTGTGAACCCTGGGCTGTGGGGCCGCTGAAGTAGAGTGCACGAACTTAACCACTATGCTGCTGGGCTGCGCCCACTGCCCCTCCCCCCAACTCTTTATTCTTATCGTAGAGTTATAGAATTTCAAAAGTGAAAAAAAAAAAGGCAGAATGAGGTGCTTCTCAAACTTTAATGTGCATAGAGTCACCTAGGGATCTTGTTAAAAGGCAAATTCTAGGGTCCCACCCCCAGAGATTCTGAATCAGTACGTCTAGGGTGAGGACTGGCAATCTGCAGTGCAGTGAGCTCCCAGTGGGTACTGATGTTGCTGCTTGGTGGGCACACATTGAGTAGCACTGGATTAGATGACAGTTTTTTGTTTTCTCCAAGTCTAAAATAAAGACTGTTATATGGACCAATACCCCTTGGGTAGCAAACCAGATCTTCTCTATGTTTGCTGTGATGAACCAGCAGGAGTAGCTCTTACAAATGGTTGAAGAAACAATAATTAAGGTACATGCAATTGGGAAAGAGGGCAGCTGTCCCAGTCTTCTACATTTAGCACGTATCTCCAGAACTGGGACTTGGGGTTGAGATTGAGGCTGGAGGCAAAACAACTTGTTTTTTCTTTGTGGAGAGAGCTGTGGTCCTGAAACATACATTTGAGCTCTATGTCTATGGACAAACAGTAAAATAATGAACTGTTGAGACCTTTCTGTGAAAATACATTCTTTGGGTTTTTTTTTTAACAGGTTGATTAACAGTTGTTGATTTTGATCAACAGTTTGTTGTTTGATTTTGAATTGATTAACAGTTGTTGATTTTGGGAAATCACAAAAAGTTAAATAGAAGAGGCCATTTTCTAAGGACCTTGTTCTTCCTTTAGCTTAATACCTTTTCTTCTTCTGTAGCCATCTTGTTGATACAGGGCAGATAAGCTGGCAATTGCAAAGATGCTATCTCATAAGCAGTGGCTCCAGCCAAGGGTTTTCTCCTTCCCTCCTGTCACTCTATCCTCCCACTACCCTTCTTCCATGACTAGTACCAGGTGAGCTCACCAACTCCCTGCAAAGTCTTTATTTTTTTTTTTAAGATTGGCACCTGAGCTAACAACTGTTGCCAATCTTTTTTTTTTTTTTCCTGCTTTTTGCTCCCCCAGATTCCCCCAGTATATAGTTGTATATTTTAGTTGTGGGTCCTTCTAGTTGTGGCTTGTGGGACGCTGCATTACTGTGGCCTGATGAGCGGTGCCATGTCCACGCCCAGAATCCAAACCGGCGAAACCCTGGGCCGCCGAAGGGGAGCGCGCAAACTTAACCGCTTGGCCACTGGGCGGCCCCCTCCCTGAAAGGTCTTAACAAAGACCAGAAGCAGAGACTAAAAGTACCGAGAAGGATTTTTAGAGATATAGAGTGATCTGGTCCACTCATTTTGTTAAATGAGAAAATTGAGATTTGAAGAAGAAAATAAATCTTTCAAGGTCATGTAACAAAATGCTGGCAGAGCCGGTACAATGAACAAGGTCTTCTGACTCCCAATCCAGTGCTCTTTGACTGCGTATTCTCATGGGATGGGAAAGTCGAGATGGGCAGGACCAAGGAAGACAGCAGGATGGGTTACTCACAGGTTCATTCAGCTACCTAGAGGCCCAGTTATAATTTGAGTATTGTTTTGTGATAATTCAGGGATAAGATATATCAGACGTGAGAAGAATCTTTGAGTCTAATATCCCAACTTTTACAGATGAGGAAACCAAGGCCCAGAGATGACATTGGCCAACACATCCATGATGTAAAAGTTACTGATTGCCTCATTCTTGAACTTTCAAAGCACCCATTCCCATCCTCTGCTCTTTGTGATTTTCCCACTGAGTGTCCTGGGTTTTCTTCTTAGAATCTTGAAGGAAAATCTTTCTTACTCCTCCCTAAGGTTTTGCGCTTCCTTCTCATGCTCAACTAGAGAGAAGAAAGATAAGTGTCCAAAGTGACATTGAAGGTGAAAAGTTACCAGAAACTTCTTCCATCTCAATGCTTCTACCATGAGTTTTCTCTGTCCTTAGCTTGTTAATGATGGTATATCAAGACCTCATGTATTCAGATCTCACCAATTTGGAATTAGTGACAACTGTGACAGAAGCTAAATTGAGGTTTACCTTTGAGAGTCAAAGAGAAAAAGTTGAACAAATTGTTAAGAGTTAATGATATTTAAAAGGGGATATTTAACCTACTTAAGAGAAGAATCTTTTAAAGTATTTTAGAAACACCATTTAAAGCATGTTCAAAACTCTCTGGTTCATACCTGTTGACCATTTTTATATTAATTACCCATTATTCTTCAAAAAGGGAGATTCCTATTAGGGAACATGTTGCTAGTCTGATTTAGTCATTGTATGTATGTGTAAGCATTGTAATTAAATTGCACTCCTCGAAAAAAAATTTTTTCCAAATCTGAATTTTATTTTCCCTTCTGTTTCCTTCTGATGATGAATACAGATTAATGAAGCTTTCCTATGCTTGTAATGTGTGTGTTTGTGTGTGTACTTGCTATGGATCATCATGGGTTAGAGCCTGTATGATTCAGAAGCAATGTACTGTAATAATGATTGCTACAGCGAGCAAAATACATTTCAGAATATGTGTGGTTATGTGTTATTATGTATTAGAAGAGTAAACAGGTTTGAAACTTTGTCCTAGGTAAAGAATGCCATTGCCAGGAGATAAAAGGATTTTTGAATATAAGTTCAACGCATCCAGTGAGACTGGTTTTCATTACAAAGGAGTTGGGCAGTTGGTGAGGACATGTGACTCTGGATTCTAGGAACACTGGAGGTGCTGAAGTTGGCTGAAGACCATGTCCTGTTTGCCAAACCTTTGTTTGCTGAACCTGAGCCCACCAATATCTAGGTTATGGTGAAAATTCAGAAACACAGAACAACAGATGAACTTAGCAGCAAAGTGAATATGTGCCAAAGAAAATGAAAGAGGAGTCCAGAGAAAGAGGGTCTTGAGCAAGACTCCAAATCTAAATCAATTTTCATGGTGCAACTTGATTCTCTGGTTTAAATGGCATGGATATTTAACCACCTGTACTCTAATCGCCCATGGTAACTACAAGAACTAACTCTAAAACCAAACTAAGACCTAATGTCCAAGAATAATAGTGCTAGAATAGATGAATATGGATACAAAATTATAACTTCTAATTCTGCTTTGAATTGGTATACCTTCTCCTTGGCACTTGTCTTAAGCCTACCTTCCTACATTCCTTTTGTTCTCCATTTTTAAGAGCATCATTAAGGTCTAATTTGCATATCATACAATTGTCCCATGGTAACTATAAAGTTTGATGATTTTTAGTAAATTTATACAGTTCTAAGCATCACCATAATCCAGTTTTAAAAACTGCTCCCATCACCCTAAAATTTCCCTCATTCCCACTTGCGGTCAATCCTTGCTTCAGCCCCCATCTCGAATGATCTTTTACATTTCTGTGATGTTTAATTGCCTTTAGTTTTGGCTCTGTGTTTGTAAAAGTAAGTATGTGGCTACTTTAAGAGACACAGGTTATGTTGAAACGGCTTTATTTTTTTAATCCATAAATATCTGTTACTGACAAAAGTGGAAAAATCCTTAAGACTAAACCTTACTAAAGTGATATCTGTTTACAGTACATATAGAATGTGCTTTGACAGGTAAGTAGAACAATGAGATTTGTACAGAAGCAGCAGTTACGAGAGCACTGCTCATCATGAAGCTTACTTATGAGGAAAGAAGAAACCGCAAAGGTACGATAGAAAGGTACTTTTCATCAGTACTACCATATAATAAACATGGAATCCATAAATTGGGCTAATGCGTAAAAATGTTCATTAATCCCCCCTTAGGAAATTGTGTCCCCAAACTAAAAATATTACAGTAAGAAGTGCTTTTTATTAGAGAATTTCAAGAATTCTTTACTACAAAATGTCTAGTTGAGTTATAGAACTAGAGGAATATTTGCCACTATGAAGCAAATGAATGAGTCCTCCCATGGAGTGGCATTCAAGGGTCACAGCAGGGGTGGACAGCAAAGTTGAGCAGGGGTGTTCTCTCCCTCAGGAGGGAAGATATTAAGGAGACATATAATGTCATTTCTCTGACTGATGGAAGGTTGGTATGTTTGCCGATTTACAGGATGGGTTTGATGATACTGACGTGTACTCTGAATTCTTGCTTCACAAGCTTTCACCGGGAGGACGGCAGTCTCAGGAGGAGAGGCTAGAAAGGTACTAGGACGGGGTGAGCATCCACCTCCTAGCAGCCCAGGGGCTCATGCCGCTTCCTCCTCCAGCTGAAATGGAGCCCAGTGTCCAGACTCGGTCTTCAGGACACAAGTTCTGGAGCGGGCTATAATCACATCCATTGCTACACAGAGCCTTGGAGGCTTGGAATGCATTTCCAAGCTGCCCTCAAATACAGACTTCACGCCCTTTTGGGCCAACCTCTGGACTTTTCTCCTCCAACTCATCCCCTCTCTGAAATTGGAACCGCCTCCCTCCAGCTTTGAGGACCACATGAAAATGAAAATTTCAAATTCAGAATTCCCCAGTGACACAGATACCCAGGATGACTTAGGTGTGTCTATATGAGAGGCCTTCCATGACACATGGTTGGTGACCTATTGAATGGGTAGGCCCTTACACTTTCAGATAGAGAGCATCCCTGGGTGGCTGAGACCATGGGGCCCACCCCAGGCTTTGGTGAGGAGTCTGGTGGCTGTCTATGTCATCTGAAGATGTCACCTTGGGGCAGGCATAATGGGATGTGTGCAGGTCAGTTGAGGTGGGGAGGAATCTGAAGAAAGGAGGATGTGCCAATGGGGAATGAAAGCCCTAGCATGTAAGAGCTGGATGAAACTTCAGAGCTCATCTAGTCAAAGCCCCTTGTTTTACAGATGGGGAAACTGAGGCACTGAGCAAGAACGTGACATCCTTGGTCACATGGCAAGATGGAGACAAAGCTAGGGCCAAAGCCATGTCTCCAAGAGCCTCAGCCCTGTGCTTTTTCCTCCTGTAGTATGCTGCCTTCAGAAGTCAAATATAGAGCCCAGGAAGACATAGCTTTCATATCAAATCTGTCAATAAAATGCTGCATTTATAAAAATATCATTTGAACCCTGAAAAATACTTCATTAAAACACAACAAGCTTCCTTGAAAATACTCCAGAGCAAAGTTTCCCAGGTTTGGGGGAGGATGGTGGAGGAATGTGTGTGGGAGGCAACATGTCAACTCTTCCCAGAGCAGGTGCTTCCTGGGGTCCATGTCATCAACAGCCCTTTCAGATGACCTCCCATCAAGTCCACAGTGGCCTGTGGATGGAGTCTGAGGATGGAAGGCTAGTGGCAGACAAGGTTTCTCTGAAGAAAGTGGATGGTTTGGTGGCAGGGTTATTGGAATGAATATTTCTCCATGCTTAGAGAGTCATGAGGCTCTCCAGTCTTTGGGGACAAAAGGTGATGTGTGACACACACAAGCAGGACAGGTGTAAGTGAGGTGGAACAGAGGCAGAAAGCCCTCAAGAATATGAATCTTTGGCCAGCGCAGGAGCCTCTGGGCTAGTGGCAGGCTGGGGCAGCAGCTTCAGGGGACTTGCCAGCTGCAGGGACCAAAACTGATCTTTGAACCGTGATGCCTCTGACAGGACAGCTTCTCTCCCTTCCCTCCCAAAGATTAGAGGGTGAGATCCCTTGGCTACATGCCTAGGAGTATCATCTCATAGGGGCAGGAGGTGAAGGATAAACCAATGAGGCAAACAGAAGTCCTGAAGAATGTCGCATTTTTTGACTGCTTTCATTGAGCGCTCTAAGTTTTAGAACTAGAGAGTATAGCAGGCCTGAGGAAAAGAAATAAGGAGTGGAGGAAGGTAAATGGACGAAGAAGGCAGGGCAAGTGAGGTGAGAGGAAGGAAAGACTGAAGTGGCATAGAAGACTGAGGTTAAGACAGGAGGTTCAGGGTGTGAGAGTGGAAAGAGGGGAGAAGAAATTAGAATTAAGGAAAGGTTGGAACTTTCTAGAAGGCAGACCCATGACCCAAGACACTGTGGAGCCCTGAGGGCAGAAGCCCAGTTAGGGGGTTAAGGGAATTCTCTGGAAGGCCTTTGTGATTTATGAACTCATGGAGCCAAGAGTGAACTGCAGAAAGCAGGGCAGGAAGGGTGGCATTACATGAGCGACCGTGAGAGCTTCTTTGCCATCAAAGGGCAGGGAGACCAGCAAGAACCTTCAGGGCAGGGGAGAACCTGTGCAGAGCCCAGTCCATTCCCATGAGAGCAATGGAAACTCGCACAAAGAGCAGAGTGAGCAGAGGGAAATTTGGGGCTTTGGGCTTCCCTTGTAGGGGGAGGGGACTTTCATTGTCAGGGAGGGATGGCCCTTCTATGTGTGGCAGAAGCCACCAGCCTGGTGGGGCTGGAAGTCGTGACGTTTGGGTCCCAGTGCCAGAACCCTCTCTTATCTGCTACATGAATTTGTCTTGTAATGCAGCTTTGCTTGTTCCTCAGACATGGGTGGGACGATGGAATAAGTGAGAAATTTCTGTGTCCCAGTTAAGACATAATTTTATGGATTTTTGACTGAATTAGAGCAACTCTGTAGACTTCTTTTTCTTTTTCCCTCCCTCTCTCCCTCTTCCCCTCCCTCCTTTCCTTTTTTCTTTGCTTCTTTCCTGCCCTCCTTCCAGACCCAAGGGTGAAGCAGAAGAATCATTTAAAAGAAGTGAAGGTTCAGGTAGAATATTCTGATCCAACTGACAACAGAGGTTTTAAATCGGATGAGGCTGGAGATGAGAAATGTTTTGGAATCAACCTATCAGACAACCCCTGAGACAGACAGACAGGTCTGGGTAGAAGCGTCATCCTGAGGGCTGGAGAGCTTGGTGCCGAGAAGATGCTCTGACGTGGGATGAGATCAGGTTTCTGGTCCTGGGTGTGTGTGTAGACACCTGGGGAGGGAATTCTCACCCGCCCACGTTCTCTCCCCTCCCCACCAGCAGGCAGCCCAGTGAGACTGGCTGAGAGCTGGATTAGAGGGCAGTGGGTTTAGGGGACCAGCTGTGAGAGACACACCTTTATTTCTGGGAGTGGTGCACTACTCTATTTAGGATGATTTCCTCCAGCCCAGCCCTCTCAGCCTCGCCTTCTGGAACAAACAGTCATAAACCCTTGGGGACCAGCCCTTGAGAAGGTTTATGTGTTTGTAGGGGAGGAAAGCAGAGACTTATTCCTGTCCTCACAGCCTCGCAGTCCCTGTGACGCCGCCCCAGTGGCGAAGCTGAGGGCTGTGTTCATCACCCCCAGCCTTAATCCACTCCTGACTCATGTGATGGGGAGTCTCGGGAGGAGACAGGAACTTTGGAATTCTTGAAATAAGTAAGAGGAATCAGTCGATTGATTTCTCTGTGGATTGTGGACTTGGTCAGATTAAAAATTCCCAGGGCTGACACTGGGGAGTTCTCGCTGCCCCGCCTCCCTTTTAAAGGGCCATGCATGTTGTATGCAGAACTGGGGGAAGCTAAAATCCCACTGTAAGGTCATTGCTTTTGGAGTCTGACTGTGGTGACAGTCACATTTTTAGTATCATACCTTCACCCAATGATCTGGAGCTGATTCCCCTAGCCCCGGCCCAGGGAGATGCCCTGGCCCTGAGAATGGGGGAGCCTCTTCTCTCCCTTCAGGCTCTGGTTTTGGGGGAGTGGATGCAACTTAGTTCACTGTCTCCAGGAGGCGGTCACACCCTGCCCACCCCCCCAGGTTGGAGGCAGAGAAGGAGCTGAGTTGGGCTGGCAGGGTGGTCACCCAGCAGAGCTGAGGGCATGGATCTGCCTGGTACAGAGGAGGGACTGGGGAGCTGCCCATTAGCCCCCAGACCAATAGCCTGGAGTACCATTATTTGCGTTTGCTAATGGGTCTCTGCCCCTTTGACATAGAGGAGGCACTGGTTGGAAGAAGCAGTAGCCAGGAGAGAGGAGTGGAATTGTCGGAGGACAGGAGGTGGGGAAGGGGAAACAGGCAGCAAGAGCGAGTTCTAAAGATAGAAGGGGTCAAGCAGGGGGGTAGTGATCGGGAGAGAGGAGCGGGCAAGGTGCAGGACAACTGCCTCGGGTCCTCCTTTATTAGGGGCTGAACTGACCTTCTCTAGAAGCCTCTGCCTCAGTCCCACCTGATGTGCCTGATGGGAGACAGGCAGAGCCCTGGACAATGGGAATGGTGAGCCCCTGAGACCCAGAGCATCACAGTGGCCCTCCCCACCCACCGCTCTCTGGCCAGGGCGGCAGATGCCTCTAGGGCGCAGAGTCGGGGAGGGGAAGGCAGGCCTGAGTGGTGGGTCACAGTTCAGACCTAGAGGCCCAGAGGAAGTGTGGAGATAATCAGGTTGCCGGGGAGGGCACCCCAAAAGTCCCTGCACCCCATCGCTACTCTCCTCTGGGAGGGCTAGAGTGAAGCCCCAGAGAACTCAGGAGTGGAACATTTAGGACTAGAGGAGGGGCCAAGTCTCCCAGAATAGGGGCCGGGGGGCCTTCTAGGTGGGGCAGCCAGCTGGAACTGGGCAGGGTTCCCGGCAATGAGCAGGCAGCCGAAGGACGGAACCCCTCCCTATCCTGGGCCTCAGGGAGGGGTGCAGGGCCAGCGTGGGGCCGTAGGGTCAGTGAAGGAAGGGCCACTCAGTGGGGACCAGAGAGTTCCAGCAGGCAGAAGAGAATCGTTATTGTGCTTATGGACACGGCAGCTCCCCGGCTCTGAGAGAGCGAGCAGGCAGTTTTTAGGCACTAGAAGATTTCTGTGATGCGGTTTTAGGTAAATGAATGAGACCGAGTAGTCTATTCGGTCAGCCCATTGACTGCACCCACTGGCCAATTCAAACCCAGGCAGCGTCGGACCAGGATCAGGCCAGGGTCTTTTGGCTGACAGAACCTGCAGCTGAGCCCCCAGGAGAGGGAGAGGGGATGTGGGACTGCAAGGGAGTTGGTGACATTGGGGAGGGTGAGACTGGGGCCTATACCCTCTCCTCACTCCTCGCTGACTCTTCTGGAAGAGTGAGAGCAGTCGCTCTAGATCCCACGTCTGAGCATGCTGTGCCAGGCCACCAGGCTGTGTCCCCCTGGAGTATGGCTTTCTGGGCAAAGCTGGCCCACCCCCAGCTCCTCTGGAGGGGACAAGGGAAGGGAGATGTACAGGGCTAGAAGTTCTGCTCCAGGGCCCTCCTGACCCCTGCCCTGCCCTGCCCAGTGGCTCAGCCCCTCCTGGCGGTCAGACGGTCACTTCGGTCTTGCTGGCTGTATAGCAGGTGTGGTGGCCCGGGATGTAGTGCAGCTGCTCCACCGTGTTGTGCCTGCGCGAGGCAAAGGCCTGGCGCTTGGCTGCCGTCTGGCTCTTGCCCAGGGTGGCGTAGGAGTTATTGGAGGCACTGGGATGGGAGTGCATCTTGGTCATGCGGTAGCGGTCCAGGACGGGCGTGGACACAAAGACGTCCGTGTGTGAGATGGCCCGCGACAGGGACTGCTCTGGGAAGGTCGTCCGCTCCGGGGACAGCAGCGGGTCCTGGGAGTGCAGGCGCTCGGTGGAGAGCAACTGCTCATCGGACAGGATGCGGTCATAGGGCATGCCGAATTCATCTGCCAGGCTCCGCTGTGGGGACAGGACCCTGTCTTGGGACATGGCCCGGAGGGGCCGGCGAGGTCGCTCTCGCGGCAGCGGCTTCTGTTGGGACATCTGGATGACGTTGAGGGGGAGGGTGCCACGGGCGGCCAGGTCAGGCAGGTGCCGTCTCCTCATGTAATACTCATCAGCCTCCTTGTCAGCTGCAGGGGAAAGAGAGAGAGAAGGCAGCTGGGGTGACACCAGAGCCAGGACTGAGCTAGGACCCTGCAGCCCAGACAAGTGGAGGCAATGCTTCTCCACTGAATGTGCAAACCATTCAGTCTTCTTAAGTGCAGAGTCTCATTCAGACCTCTTGGGTCTGGGGTGGGCCTGAGAGTCTGCATCTCTAACAAGCTCCCAGACAATGCTGATGCCCCTGGTCCGTGGACCACTTTGAGTAGCGAGGAGTTAAGGGACTTCCTCAAGGTCCCCAGGAGTTGAGTTCACAGCACAGTGGAGGGCAAGCCCAAGCCCCGAAATTCCCTCCAGTGCAGCTTCTACTACACGTGGTCAAGGAACAGAATGGCTCCCTGGTCTTGCTGAAACATCCAAGTAGCAGCTGGCGGCTTTCCAATGAGGTCCACGGCCTCTTTCCAAGGAAGCTGGGTTGCAGAACCAGCCTCCTGCTAGAATAAAGTGAGATGCTCCAACTAGGAGGCACTTGTGAAAATGCTTGGCTGGTGACTTAGGAACATAGTGACAACTTCTCTGGAGTAACAGCCAAAGCACAAGAAACCAACACATGGGCATCCGCCCCACACAACCACAGAATCAAGCCTACACATACTTCACCTGTGCCCACAACCTGAGCAGGCCAGAGCAGTCCTCTATGTGCACCCCATTCAGATGCTCCACCCTTCTCTCCATCCAGGAGGCCCTCCCAAGCTCACACTGCCTGCTGCACCCTTGAATTTACCCATGACATACACAAGCCTGCTTTGCTCCAAATTTCGGGAATGAGGCTTCCAATAGACAGCCTTCTGGATCTCTGCAGAATGTGGGAATGCTGACTGCTCTTCAGTTTTCCCAGAGGGTCACTGAAGGGTAGATCTTACCTCCTGAGTCACATTCCCTCATCCCAGGGCGTGCATCAGATTCCTTGGGTCATTGAGAGTCACCACCTCTAGCCACAGAAACTCAATGTTCCACGTTAGAGGTGGCTGATGTGGAATCGTGGGCTGACTTTCTATCAGGGTAGGTTGCCCTGTAGCTTCAAGCAAATGCTCAGTGCTGAAGTTGGGTGGTCATCAAAATAGAGTCTTGGGGAATAAGGGCAGAAGGTCCAAGGGTTGGAAAGCTGAGAGACAAGAGCTTTCCTGCCATGTACCTTCTTGACATTGCAACATCTTAAACCCATCAATCGCCAGAGCTTCCCCAGACTCAAATGTCAGAGCTGGGATCACTTGATGAACTGGACTCAACTGATGGAATGGGGTACATGTGTGGGATGGGGGAGTCTCAGGTTTTCAGGACAGTGTTGGGGTGGAGACAAGGCTCTCTCTTGCAGTTAAACTAGCGCATGAGTTGAAGCATTGCCTCCCATGGGAAAGTGGACCTGAGGACTCCATGACCTCCCTTTTATCTAGGGGGAGAATGGAATCAGACCATAAAGAACAAAACAAGGGGCTTGTCTATTCTCTTCTTCATGCTACACCTTGCTCTTTCTTCTTGGGACTTTACACTGGTCCCCTCAGGTGTAGGGCAAGAAAGTTAGACACAGGAGAATGTCGTGGAAGCCCCAGAGGCAGACCCCAACCCTGGGAAAACCCCACTTACTTAGCCTCTTCAGGGATGAGTACTTGCTGGGGTGGGTCTTCACTGCAGACTCATAGGATGGGGGCAGGTGGGCCAAGTTCTGGAATGAGCGGGAGAAGGAAAGGTCATAGGGCTCGGTGGCTGATGTCAGGATGTTGTTCATCCGTGGCTTCTCTGCAAGAGAAGGGAGGGGTGCATTGCATTAGTGAGGACAACGTTTGGGGCAGGCAGAAGGGAAGGGTCTAGGTTCTATCTCTTCACTTTCTGCCTCATCCCCATCCTGCTTTCCTGGCCTCCTGTGCTAGGATATAGGTGGTGCTGGTGACTCAGTTTCCCTCATGCTCAGTTCCAGTTGTCAACAAGCCTGGAGGCAGGTGCTATTTTAGGTGCCACTAGCAACAATGCCAGTGTGCCCTTCCTTGAATGGCAAACTCTTTCTGCCAGTACATCGCTGGGCCATCTGATGAAAATGTAAGCCTGATGGAGCTGAGGGGGGTCATAAAATCATCCACTTTGGTGTGAAAGTTCTGCCCTTTCTCTAACAGCTTTAGGCAAATTTAGCTCTCAAGCTTAGAAAAATCTGGGTTTGAAGGAGTGCGGGTGACTGGTCTTGTCTACATACCCATAGAAGAACTGAGTCTAGGACCCAGCTCCACTGAGATTCCAACCCACACTGTCCATGATGTCATTTCACTTCTCACATCACCCCCTTCTGCCTCAGGCTTCTCTAATCCCCACGTCTGAATAGCCCCCTTAACTGTCTCTGAGCTGCTGGAGGAAAAAATGTGGGCAAAATGCTTAGCACATCATTCCTCTTTTCTCCCTCCCCTTTCTTTCCTCCTCTTGAGGTAGAACCTTGAGATTCCAAAATCTGAAGAGAGAGAAGGGAGTGTTGTTCAATGCCAGACCTGAGGAAAAGACTCGGGGAAGGAATGAGAGAAAAGATGAAAGGGAATTGATGTGAATGACTAATGAAGTGAATGAGCTGTCCTGGGCTCTGGGGGCCAGAGAAGGAATAGCACAGGAGTGAGGGGTAGAGGAGATGCCGGTCTGGGTGAAGGAGTGGCTGTGAAGATGGAAGGACATAAAGGAATGGAGGTCTGGGGAAGGAAGATGAGCATGCCTTGGTGCTTGACTGACTTGAGGCACAGCAAGAAGTCAACAGGTATTTCTGGGGGAAACAGTGGTACCATTCCCAGGACTGAGGTAGTTAGGTGGCTCTAGTTTGGCCATAACATCCCTCCATCCTCTTTGGTTTGGGATGCCCAAGAATTGGCAGGCTTTAACTTTGGAGAAATGTATCAGAGGACTGTGGCTCCCCATGCCTCTTGGCAAAGAGAGTGCTGAACCATGGAAGGCTGGAATTCTATGAACCATGGGACAAAGGGAAGCACTCCTAGCCTAGCCTGGTCCAAGGGCAGCCTAAGCACAGGGAACTCCCAGCTTCTCTAGCCCTTCCTGCCTTCACTGGCACTCCTAAAATTGAGCCAGGGGAGCCCAGCCAATGAGCTGGTGTTCACGCCAGCTCAGTACATATGTGAGGGGGTGGGGGATGCTCTACATCCCTGAGAGATCAGAACATGCTGTATAGAAAGAGCCTCCCTGGCATGGATCGGGACAGACGCCAGGAAGAGGAGTGGGCGGGAAGCTGGGAGCACTGCTACCCAGAGCTGGGTAATAGCCACTGTCCCTTAGCTCTTGTTTCTTCATTTTTGGCCATGCTAGAGAAGAACGAACTTCCCTCTGCCTGTTGGCATCATATTCCCACCGAGGGCATCACTCAGCTCATCTACTTCCAAATGCAACATTTCTGGATGCTCTTACCCTACACTGTTCTCCAAAACATGCCGATGAGCCAAGGCCACCTCTTCCTTGCCTTCTGCCTCCACCAAGATTGCCCCTGGCCTCTTGCTCATGCTCTCTCTCTTATTGCAATGGCCTTCCTTATTCTTTCTTTATCCAAATTCTCCCCTTGCTCAAGGCTCTTCGCTATGACAATGTCACACCTTTTCAGCCCACAGTGATATCTGGTCTTCAAGCCCCTATTGCTCTTGTAGTCAATACCACCCAATTTAGTGTCTACGTGATCTCTCATCATTTGACTTGAGTTAGTCTTGTTGATCTCCAAAGATTGCAATCTCCTTGACAGCAGGAGTCTTGCTTTCCAATTTTTCTGATGCCTTCATAATGCTTGGCCCAAAATAAAGATTCAATTAATGCTCTTTGCTTAATCAAGTAGACACAGGCCCATTCCTTGCTTAATAGTCTCTCTGCTATCTCCTGGGAAAAGTGTAACATCCAAAGAAGGAATTCAGAGAAAACCCTGCTTCCACTAGGCTGTGAGCTGCTCAAGGGCAGGGACTGAGTCTCATCTATGTTCATCTCCTTGCCACCCAGTGGGAGAGAGAAGACAGGAAGAGGAGGAGGGAAGAACGGTTCCCTCTTTCGTATTTAAGAGGCTGTGCCTCTGTTGGCTCCGTCTGGGGAAAACCAGATCATAGTTATTCTTCCAGAATGTTACTGAGTAAGGGGAGCATTCCTTGCTTGCCTTTTCTGGCTCCTCTTCCTGCTGCTGCTTAATCACCATGGGCATCCCCCAGGCTGTCTGCTCATGCCTTCTGCTTTTCTCTCTCAGCCTTCTCGTACAGATTGCCCCTACTCCCAAGCCTTCTGTTACTGCTTCCAAAGGGTAACTTACATCTTCAGCTGTAACCTCCCTTCAGACCTCATGTTAGCATTTCTCACTGCCTGTTTAATGACTTTTCTTGCATATCCTGTGGTTGTATCTAGCTCCAGATGTCCAGATCCAAACTCACCGTCAACAATTCCATCCCCTGTACACACTGGCTGCTTTCCTGATTCCTTAGATTGTGTTAATACTCCCCCACCCCATTCTTCTAATTAATCTTGGCTCTCCATTTTACTTATAATTGATTCTCATCAGTCATATTCAGTTAGTAACTGAGTTTTCCCAAGTCTTTCTTCAAAATGTATCATATCAGAACACTCCTTTCCATTTCCACTTTCAAAATCACCACTGGTATTATCTTCTTTTTAATTGATCTCTCTAATTTCTTGCAGTTCTAATTCTTCCTAGACCCCACAACATTTCACATCTTATTAAACTGTTGCTGTCATCATATATTTCCACTAGGAGCCTAGCACTGGAGGGGGACATCAAAATAGTCCACTTCTCTGCTCCTAATTATATTGTCCTTCAATCTCAACGCTGAAGTAGGACATGATCTGACGTGATTAGTAGGTCTTTCTACCAGGTGAGCTGTAGAATTTATCTTTGTTTTGAGTTTCTTTCTCACTAAAATTTAATGATGTTTTCACTGTCTCACAGCAAAGACAGAAGAATGACTGATAGTTCATAATTTACATGGCTGTCTTATGTTCTATCAAGTTTTGAGCAGGTATCAAAAACACTTTTTCTCTGCAGTTCCAAATATGAAGTTGTGATCTGGTGTGAGGATGTTATAACCTAAGAGGGAAACATGGCTTTGTAACCCTTTGGCACGATGCTGACACTGCTGTGCTCTACAGGTTTCAGCCTCTTCCCCTGCCAAGAGGTGGAAGCTCAAATCACCCAGTTCGGTTTTGTGTTTTATCAAATCTTAATTAGTTCGAAGAGGATCGATATAGTTCACCAAGTCTCATGTCATTTGTAAATGGTACCACAAGTAGCCTTGCTCAAAGGAGAGTGTTCACTCCTTGCTGTGGACATATGGAGATTATGAGTGCAAGAAGGGATCTGGATTGCAAGTGAAAATGGGTTAAGAAAGGGTCTCACTCCTTCCCTTTCATGGTGCAACATCACTCTGATGTTAGAGACAGACACACCAAGAGGACAATGGTCTAAAAGTGAGAGTGAGGCATTGTGGCCCTGGAGGAAGGTGGACACCTGCCACCTTACACCTCCTTAGCTTCAATGAGTCAGTGATCATGTGTCTGATACCCTGATAGGCATCAGTGGTTAGGATGGAGCCACTTGGAATGAGGATGGAATGCAGAGCACTCTCAATCATCTCTCACCATGTGTAGGGGTCTGGGTAGCACTGCTTAAAATCGGATGGTTATACTGATGATCACCTGAAAGTTATAGAAAAGAAATTTTTAATGAAGAATTCAGGCATTCCGTTGTCTCTCCACCACAACAGCACCTTTCTTGACCTCTAATATGCTTCTTTGAGTCAAAGGAATACTTCTAAAAAGCCCAGGCCTTTTGATGACCTGGAAAAATAAAGGGCAGGGGGCAGTGTGTTAGCCTCAAAGAAGCTTCCCTCGCTGTTTCTCTCTCTCTCTTTCTGCATCAGGGCTTCCTTTGTCACCATGGTGACCCACCCACATCTGTGCATCTGGCTGACTAGCTACAGAGGCTTTGTTGGGCAAGGGTGGGTAGAGGAGGAGAAGGATGGAGACTAGGGGGCATTTGGCAAGTATGCACACATAGGGTGGGGAACTGAGTAGGGGAAGTAGATCCTTTTTAGGGGGTGGGGGATGTTAGGGTATGGTTAGCTAGGAAGAAGATGCCTTAACTTAGGGGGCTTTGATTTGTTCCCCATCTTTATACACAAGTGTCTGCATCCTGAGATGCAGCAAGCTGATGTGAACTGTCCACTGCTTGGGATCAGGAGTCCTGGGTCCTAGGCTTTGTCCTGCCTATAAATGACACAGCCCAATATTCAAAAGCACTTATTTTAATTAATAAGTCCAAAAGTATGCAAAAGTCCACATAGATTGAACAAGCCACAACATTAATAGAGTCTTAGTTGCCAGAGCCCAGAGTTCGAGGCATTCCAAGGGCTTCTAAAACTGAACGGAGATTTGGCTTAACACTAAAGCGCACTTCAACATTGTATTATTGCTTCAATTCAACATTGCATTTTTGTTGTTCATGAGAGCATGCATCTAATTTCAACTAAAGCAGAGGGAAGAGGAGGTATGACATCTTTGCTTTAGTTTATCTACACCATGGACTACAGCTCGGCCATTCTCTGCTAGACGATCTGCTTCCAGTTTCTTACGTCTTGTTATTGAAACCATCTTTCCCACCTTTGGCATAGAACCTTCTGGATACTCATTTTTCTACCTCCTTCACTAGATCCCTTTTCCTCTTCTATTCTCTAAATATCAGTGCTCCATAAGGCTCAGATGTCTTCTTGAGGAGTTGGGCTCTACCTTCTTGCCCAAGTTGATTCTTAGACCTACACTTCTAGCTTGAGGTCCAACTAGTCTGTAGGGGTAGATTTTAAACTGCTTATGGACATCCTTTTGAAATCCCTGCCCTTAGCCCAACCCATTACATCCCAAAGTGAGCGCGTCATTTTATTCTCTAATGCTCCAGCTTCTGTCCATGGTACTAAGGTTCCATGGACTTGGAATGTGAAACTTCAGTCATCATTCACTATTTCCCTCCCTTCATCCTCCGTATCCAGTGAGTCCCCAAATCCTGTTCCTATATCCATCTCTTAAATCAAGGCCCACAATATATCATTTTGTTCAGATTTCTCTTAGCTTTGGTCTCTGGCCACTTCTAAGATAAATCATCCTGTGTACTCCTACCACACAAAATTTCTCATACCAATGGAATCATTACATCATTCTTTTGGTTCAGACCAGAATTTTAAATTGAATAGTTTATCCCCACAGACACTATCCAATGTGGTGTGGATTTGGGCAGTAAGTCAGAATTTCTCACACGAAGACATTCTCCCTTCACAAGATGGAATATTAAGTTATTTCCAGAAAAAAACCATTTGCCAAAGGTTGAATCAATTCTACATTGGACCTGGATTTAAGCAAAAAGAGAATCCAAGAAGGGAGATAAAGGACAGATTTTTTTCTGCTTTTCTTCCAGAAGCAAGGAGAAAACCAGTTTCACTGTTTTTTTTTTTTTTTTCTTATTTTTTGGTTTGTTTTTAAGCAATATGGCAGCATCAAAGACATAGTTGCAAGAAATGAGAGAACCCAGGCTGAATGGTGGACAGTGGCAGTGAGAGAGAAACACGTTTAATCTTCCATCTCGGAGTCTAGGTGTCACCAGGAGAGGGGGATAATTCATGTTTGGTTAATAATTCCTGGTAACTAGTAGTCTCCAGGCTCTGTGCTAAACACTTTCACATACATTTTTTAAAACTAATCTTCACAATGATTTTCACTTGAGTATGTATTATTGGCCTACTGATTTCCAGACACTGTTAAAAAACTCCTTAAGTATCTTCTTTGAAGTAGTTCTTAAAATTCTTTTCTAAACAGGTGAGTTTACAAACAGGATAAATGTCTTGAATTTAGATATTTTGTAGACAAGTGGAGTGCTTTTCCTTTGTTTGAATCTCACTTCCAATGTTTTACTAACATTTGATTTTTTCCTACATTGGCATTAAGGAAAATAAGGCATAAAGATGAAAATTAAAACTGTCCTAAAATAACCCCTGTGACATTCTGTTATATTTCCCTTTATTTCCCTCCCCCTGTAAATTACTGTGTGTATGTAAACATACACACACACACACACGCATAAACAATAGTGCAATGAATAACCATTTGCATTTTTCATTTTGCGTGAGTGATTATCAGATTACAGCTCTTAAAATCGAGAAATCAAATATGGTGATTTGATCCTCACACTTGTGCAGAATAACACATGTGAGGTTATTCATTGCAGCATTTTTATAGTAGCAAAAGAAAAGAAACAAGCTAAATGTTCATACATACATGTACATATACACACAGAGATAAATTTGGATAGTTTCCATATGGACATATGTAGGCATGCTATATGTAGGCATGGTATACTGCTTTTAATCTGTTTCCTTTATGCTTAATTGACAGCATATCTTGAATAGATTTTCATGTTTTGAAATATTCTTTGAAATATTTTGTATGGTTTCACAATAGTCTTTTCTATAGAATACTCTTATTGTATATTTGTATATATAATTTAAGTATAATATGTTTATTTAATATATATACATTTAAGCATTCCCCTATTATTGTGTATTGTTTAAAAGTTCAGTAATGTTATCCCAAAAAACCTTCAACACAAATCTTTGGCCGAGTCTCACTTCCCTAGGCTAATAACTAAAGGTAGTGTTTCTAGGTCAAAACACTGCCAACTGCCTAGTGATGTGATGATGTGGATTGATAGATTTCCTCATACTGAACCATTCATTTATTCCTGGGAAATACCTTATTTGATTTTGGTGTCTTAATCTTTCATTACAACACTGGATTCTATTTTCATATATTTTATTTAATTCATGTATATTCATAAAAGAAAATTTGTATTTTTTTGTGACATCCCAGGTTTTTGTATCAAGATAATGATTGTAAAGTCAATGAATAACATTTCATCTTTCTTTATGCCTTGAAACTAGTAATATAGCATATGACATATCTGTTCTTCGGAAGTTTGAAAGAACACAACGATAAAAATGCCTTGTGTCTTTTGGGGAGTCCTCCTGTTAGCGCTATGGTAGGTGGTTGGCTTGTGTTATTTCATTGACTGCACGACAACTTTGGGAAGCAGATGTTGTTATCATCACCAAATAGATTAAGGAAACTGAGGTTTGGAGAATAATTTGAATAATTTGCCTAACAGGTGAAGCTGGGATGCAAACCCAGGCAGCCTGGCTGTAGATCTCACATCCTTAATCATTATGCATACTGCCTCTCATACCTGGCAACATTTTCCTTGCATATTAATTCATTCAAGTTTTCTAATTCTAAATTCTATTTGTAATTTCTATTTTTCTTAAAAAAATCCATTGGGCATCTTCAACTTTATTAGCTTAAAACTATAATATTCCTTCAAAAGAAAAAATCCGTATATGAAATGATATCCTTTTCTCATTCTTCATTTTCTGTATTAATGTTTTCTGTATTAGCAGTTTATTCATACTCATTCTTTTTCATAGAGCTACCTCATATATATATCCCTTCATTTTTTATCTTCAAATGATTATTTTGTGCTTTTGGATTTGTTAATTCCTGCCTCCTAATTTTCTTTGGTTTGGTTTGTTATTGTTTTCTAATTTCTGGGTTTGAATCTTTAGTCCACTTATTTTCACTCTTTTCTGTTAACAATATAAGGTCTTTAGCTCTGAATTTGTCTCTGGCACTATCCCATGAGCGTCGTTATGCAATGTTCTTAGCGTTGTTGTGTCCTAAATGATCTCTAATTGAAGCCTTGATATTCTCTCTGACCCAGGAGTTCTTTAGTAGAGTGTTGTTAAACTTCAAAGAGTTTGGGTTTGTTGGTTTGAACTTGTGCCATTAGTTTTCTGTTTTATTATATTGTGGTCAGAGAACAGAGTCTGTACAATTTCTGCTTTTTGGAATTTATTGAAATTTCCTTTGTGGTCTTGTATATGGTCAATTTTGGTAAATGTTTCATGAGTACTTAGAGAAAAGGTATATTTTCTTTTTGTAGAGTACAAAATTGACATATATCTATCATATATTGACATAAATCAGACACATGAAATACGTTATTCAGTTCCTCTCTATCCTAATTCATTCTTTGCCTACTTACTCTGTCAAAGACTGAGGGAGGTGTATTAAGGTCTCCCACTTCTGTTGTGTTCCTGTCATTTTCTCTTTGTATTTGTTACAGAATTGGTTTTATGTATTTCACGGCTACATTATTCAGCACAAAAAGGCTCATGATGCCTATGTCTTCTTTGTGGCTTGTATGCTTTGTCAACATTAAATAACCCTTTCTGTCCTATTTAATGCCTTTTTTTTAGCCTTTAAGCCTTCTTGATCTGATATTTGTATTGCCCACCCAGCTTTCTCTTTGTTTACATTTGCCTGATAAACTTTGCCTATCCTTTTATATCTAACCTTTCTGTGTCATGTTGTTTTACTCTGGTCTCTTGACAAGAGCATACATTAAAAAAAAAAAATCACCTTCTGTGCTTTGGCACTTTCTAGGTTGTCTTGCTTGCTGAAATCTTGATAGCTAATTCTCCTGCTCAGAAAACTGTCCTCCCTTCTATTGGGGTATCCTCTCCTCCTTGCTCTAGTTGTACGATATGACCCTGCTCCTCTGCACACAGCCCAAACTCTAGGTCATGGCTGATTTGACCAGGTTGGAATACCTGACTCAACCTGGGCCTATGAGAGCTCCTTCTCCAGAAATTAAGAATCATTATAAGAGAGGTGATTCTGGATCCATGACATGTAAACTAGATAGCTGTGGGCAGTCTTGTAGATTCAGAAGAGAGAAAGTCAGAGACTGTGGCAAATTGTATTTTCCAAAAATGGCCACAGTTATACTTCTAGTCCCACATGCTGTCCCAGAACCTTCTCATTTCCTCAATAGGTAGAGTATATTCTCCTCCTTGAAACTGGAGGGCCTTTGTGACTGCCTTGGTGCCCATAAGGAAGTGCATGACTTCCACCGAGGTTGCAAAAGGTGATCTAGCTTTCATCCGTTTCTCTCTTGTGGCACACTCAACCTTGGATCCCAGCCACCATGCTGTAAGGAAGTCCAGGCCACGAGCAAAGGCTACCTGTAACCGCGGTCAGCTCCAGCTAAGGTATCCATCAACAGCCGAATCGACTGCCAGACACATGAGTGAGCAAGACTTCAGATGATTCCCGCCCTCAGCCTTCTAGCTGTCCTAGCCGATACAAGTAGAACAGAGATGAGCTATCCCCACCGAGTCCTTCCAAAATTATAGGTTGATAAGCAAAATAAATGTTGTCTTTATTGTATCATTTTCTAAAATTAAAATATTTCTTTTGAGGGGCCAGCCTGATGGTGTAGTGGTTAAGAATGTGTGCTCCGCTTCAGCGGCCCAGGGTTTGCAGGTTCGGATCCCAGGCATGGACCTTCACACCGCTTATCAAGCCATGCTGTGGCAAGGGTCCCACATATAAATTAGGAGAAGATGGGCACAGATGTTAGCTCAAGGCCAATCTTCCTCAGCAAAAAGAGGAGGATTGGCAGCAGATGTTAGCTCAGGGCTAATCTTCCTCAAAAAAAAAAAAAAATATTTTGAGATCATTGTAGTTTCAAATGCAACTATAAGAAATAATACAGAGGTCCTCTGTACTCTTTAGCCAGTTTCCCCAGTGGTTCTATATCAAAACCACAGTATCGACATCAATACAGTCAGGTACAAAACATTTCTATCACTAGGAGGATCCCTCATGTTGCCCTTTGTAGCCACACCTACCCTTTCATTAACCTCTGGCAACTGTCAACCTGTATGTTATTCTATAATTGTGTCATTTCAAGGAGGTCATATAAATGGAATCATACAGTATGGAACCTTTGGGATTGGATTTTTTAATCAAGCATAATTCTCTGGAGATTCATCCAGGTTGTTGCATATTTGTAACAATAGTTAACTGGTTGTATCGATAGTTGATTCCTTTTTATTGCTGAATAGTAAATATTCCATGGCATGGATGTATCACAGTTTGTTTAACTATTCATCTTTTGAAGGACATTTGGATTGTTTTCAGTTTTGCTATATTATAAATAGAGTTGCTATAAACACTCATGCGCAGGTTTTTGTGTCAACGTAAGTCATCTTATTTATCTGAGATAAATGCCTAGGAGCGCAATTGCTGCATTGTATGGTGGCTGCCTGTTTACTTTTTAAAGAAATGCCAAACTGCTTTCCAGATTGGCCGTACCATTTTACATTCCCCCCAGCAATGAATGAGTGGTCCAGTTTCTCCACATCCTTGCCAGCATCTGATGTTGTCACTATTTTTCATTTTCACCGTGATAACTACGCAGTGATACCTCACTTTGGCCTTAATTCGCATTTCCCTAATGGCTAATGATGTTGAACATCTTTTTTTTTTTTTTTTTTTGAGGAAGATTAGCCCTGAGCTAACTATTGCCAATCCTCCTCTTTTTGCTGAGGAAGACTGGCCCTGAGCTAACATCCATGCCCATCTTCCTCTATACGTGGGACGCCTACCACAGCATGGCTTTTGCCGAGCGGTGCCATGTCCACACCCGGGATCGAAACTGGCGAACGCCAGGCTGCTGAGATGAGGAACGTGCGAACTTAACCGCTGCGCTACCGGGCTGGCCCCTGAACGTCTTTTCATGTGCTTATTTTTCATCTGTATATCTTCTCCAGTGAAATGTTTCTTGATTATTTTTGCCCATTTTCTAATCAGATTGTTTGCATTTTTCATGTTAAATTTTTGAGTGTTTTTCTATATCTTAGATTCTAGTCCTTTGTCAGATATATGCTTTGCAAATATCTTCTCCATCTATAGCTTGTCTTGTCATCCTTTTAACATGGTCTTTTGCAGAATGTAAGTTTCAGTTTTGATGAAGTTCAATTTACCAATCTTTTCTTTTACAGATTATGCTTTTGATGTCAAGTCTAAGAACTCTTTTCCTAGCCCTACGTCCTGAAGATTTTTTTCTGTTATTTTTCTAAATGAGTTTTGGTTTTATGTGTTACATTTAAGTCTAGGATCTATTTTGAGTTAATTTTCATATAAGATGAGACTTAGGTTGAGGTTCTTTTGTTTATTTATTTATGGATGTCCAATTACTCCAGCATATTTCTTGAAAAGGCTCTCTTTCCTTCATTAAATTGCTTTTGCACCTTTGCCAAAAAATCAGTGGGAAATATTTGTGTGAGACTATTTCTGGGTTTTCTATTCTGTTCCATTGATCTACATGTCTGTTCCTCTGCTAATACCACACAGATTATTGTAGGAATCTGTGTGGTAGCTATGGGATATTTGATTTCTGTAGCTCTAGGATATTTCTTGGAATTGAGTAGACTGATCTCTTCCACTTTATTTTTCCTTTTAAAAATTATTTTAGCTATTCTAGTCCCTTTGCCTTTCTATATATATTTTAGAATAAGATAGTCTGTATCTACAAACAATCTTGCAAGGTTGTTGATAAGAATTGTGTTAAACTTGTGTATTATTTGGGAAGAATTGACATCTTTAATCTGTTAAGTCTTTCAGTCCATGAGCATGGTATGTCTCTCTATTTAAAGTGTACCATTTTAATTCCTCTGACATTTTTGCTACATTTTTTAGATTATTTTCTTAGTGGTTGCTCTAGTGATTATAATATGCATCTTAACTTATTTTAATCTTCGGAACTAACATAATTCCAGTAGCATGTGGAAACTTTGTCCCCATATTGCTCCAATGAATGTTCCTCCTTTATACTATCTTTGTCGTATATGTTCTATCAATCTATCTACCTACCTACATATGTTATACCCAACAATACCGTATTAAAATTGTCACTTTATAAGGTGTTATTTTTTTTAAAGTGAAGAAAAGACAAGAGAAAAATATGTGTATAGAGTCTCTTACATTAACCATATATTTATCATTTCTAGTGTTTTTCATTTCTTCCTGTGAATTTGATTTATTGTCTAGTGTCCATTTCCTTTCAGTCTGTGAAGATTCTTTAGTATTTCTTGTAAATCAAGTTTGCTAGCAAAGAATTTTCTCCCTCTTTGTTTATTTGAGAATGTCTTTATTTCACCTTCATTTTTTGAAGGTTAATTCTGCTGAGTATAGAATTCTTGGTTGACAGGTTTTCTTTTAACACTTTGAGCCTCTGGCCTCCACTGCTGTAGATGAGAAGTCAACCATTAACCATACAGATGCTCCTCTTTATGTGGCGAGAGGTCAAGGATGTCACTCAACACTCCTAATCCTTTGAGTCTCTTTGACCCAACAGTAGCACAGTTGCCAGTCCTCCCAGCCTGCCCTGGCCTGGCAGAACCTTGTCCTGACTGATCTTAGGGGAGGATGGGAGCGGTCCTTGGCATGAATGTCATAAACTCTCACTGTTCCTGCTTGAAGTTGAGCAGTTTTTTAGAAGTTTATGCTGGGAAGCATAAACACTTCCCAGATTGTATACTTTGATCAGTTTCTAGAACACTGACATGGCTGTTTTAATCATTTCTGTCCAGCTTTGTAGTTGCTTTGTGGAGAGAGGATTTGCTAACCTTCTCACTGGGCCATGGCCAGCTTCACCTAGGTGTTTGGGGTACCGTCCCCGATCACACTGCAGCTCCCTGTTTCTCTGCCAGGCCAGTGGAGGAGAACTGGAGACCTCAGTGCTTAGTCAAGAAGATGTTTGGAGGGAGGTGGGGAAGAAGCAGGAGCTCTGGCTGGGTCCTTAGTCCCTGGATAGCTTAAAGGTATTTTCAAAGCTTTTGGTATCAGTAAAATCGCAAATATTCTTTGTATCCTGGGACAATGAGATCTGTGTCCAGATTTCAGACCCGTTCACACATTTTGATAGTTAGAATATTGGCTGAGAAGAGTCATTTGGTATTGAAGACACTTCCTAGGAGGGTATAATAGGCTCTGAAGTCTTTTTACTCTGAGATGAAGGAAGTTACTTGCTGCCAAAAACTGACGTACTTTCAGAAATAGATTCCACGTAGGGCTCTTTGCCAGCCTCACCATAAATGCAGACTCAGTGGCTCTCTCTACTTCTTCCAGTTGGTGTGGCAAGAAGGGTAGGAGGCAACAGAGACTCCATGTGAAGACCACCTTGGCCCACATCAAAGCAGGCACTTAAGGGTGCCTCTAGGACGGTGTTTCCAACACTGGCTTCAGGGAGTCTTGTGGGTTCCTTTGAAGTGCCTTAAGGGCCGCTGTTTAAGAGACTGAGTCTAGTGGGTGTTGTTTTAGCACTGTCCCCCTCACCTTTACCTCACACCGAGCAGCTTGATTTCCATCTGTCTTCTGTATTCAGCTTATTCCTAAGATCTTATTTAAAGAAACAGTTCCATTGCTAATATGTTTAAAATCCACTGATCAAATTCATCTACTTCATTTTACAGGTGAGAAAAGAGGCCCAGAGAAGTGAAGTGACTTGCCCAAGATCACAAAGTTGGTGGCAGAGAAAGGACCAGGTCTTTTTTCCCAGAGTTGTATTTTTTTCGTGATGTGTGATTGTCTGCAAGCTTGTGTGCTAGTTACAAAGTCTCTCTTGTGCTCTCCAGCAGAGGTTCCAAGCAGCTGTGTGTTTTTGGGTGGCTCTGCCCCTCTTAGCTAGGTGCATTTGGCCAAAGTGTTTATCGAGGTTCCCTGAAATACTTTGAACTCTGGGGTTACGGGGAGAATGGAGGGTAGTTCTGGGTCAAAAAAGCTTTGGATTCTGCACACTAAATCCTTCCCCTTGGATATTCACCATGCATGTTAAAGGCTAAGAAGTCTAGCCATAAATAACCCATTTTATTAGTTATTTGACCATGGGGATTCTTTTTTCACCTAACACAGTGAGGGTGCAGACAGGAAACAGATACCAATCCAATGGGGTATTTTAGAAGGACTTAATAAAATGAGTATTTTCAAAGGTTTGGGGAACCCATAAGGGATAGTACAGTGCCCAAGGACTAGTAAGAGTGGGCACCTTTATACAAACGGAGCCTCAATGGTGAAGGAAGGCAGTTGCTTCTGGAACCCAAAGGGAGAGAGTTGTGTAGACAGGGCCCCCTGATCTTTGATTGAGGGACAAGCCAGTCCCCCGTGAATGGACCAGGAGGTAGCCTGGGAAGTAAGTATCCCAACTTCACTCTCCTCCATCCCTCTGATCTCTTTCCAGGATTCCCCATTTGCCAAACCCAACTAACATCCAAAGAACAAGGTAGCCCCATGAAGCAATCCATGGAGGCCAGCACTCAGGAGACTGAACAGGGTGGGCGGTGGATACAGAGGGTTAAATGGACAAACCGTCCAGCACAGACTTAACCCACTGTGACAAAGGCTACTCTAGTGCATCGTGAAGACGGTCTGTGGGGTGTGGGCAGATGGTGTTCTAGGTAATGGATGGGAGGTTTGGGGTGTGTGGGCAGCTAGGTGTTGATGAGGAAGGGAAAAAAGCAGAATTTGTGATGTACAAAGAATAGGAAGGCTAACAATTGCACGATTTTGCCCCAGAGTTCCTCTCTACTGTGATGTGTATACAGTCTTTTACACTTGGCGTCCTGTCTCTCCCTGGACTTATCAAGGGATCACATCTCCACTCCTCAATTACCAGTCTCCCCATCCCCCTCCCCTTTCAGGGAGTCCTGGGCTTGGCACAGTGCCCAGTGAGGGCCATCAGCCTTCCTGATGGATTGAGCTGGATAACATAACAATTAATTAGTGCTCAGGACTCATCGATCGATATGCTGACAAGACTACAAAGTGACAAAACAATCTCCATCTGAGCTCCAAGGGTGCTTGAAGGAAGCAGAGAAGCCAGGTGGGGCCCTCTGCCCACTGAGAGAGTGTGGACCACCTGTGGTTAACAGGTCTCTTAGAATCAGAACGTCCCCCCTCACCTCTGCAGCCGCCAAGCTGGTGGAGCTGACTGAGTTGCCTCACATTGGTATCTGGCTTAACTGCTAAGGGAAGTGGCTAGTTTTCTCTGTGGAGCAAATAAGCTGTGTGTATGCATTTATGTGTCTGTGTGTTTGCTTATGTGTGTGTTTGGGGTGGGGAGGGGGTGAAAGAGAAGAAGAGTGATTTGGGATTGGACGTGTCTAGTGACAGATGTAGCAAAAGCAATTTCTGTTTCGTGAGTCACAGGAAGATTGTGGGGTACAAATAATACCCAAAGACATAAACAATGACTTGATCAATGGGATCCTGAAAGTACAAAACAAAGAGGTAATATGCATGTTGGTTATAAACTCTCAAGTCTCAGGCCTCATCACCACCGGAATTGCTATGATCACCTGCTTTCCTCTCTGCCCTTTTGGGTCCACCCTACACAATCCTGCTAGATTAGTCTCTCTCAAATGCTAATTTCATCCTGGCCTTTAGCCTGCAAGTATTCCAAACTGCCAATAGATTAACAGATGCCTAAGGCCAAAGAGTTTTGAATTCTAATATACCCAAGAATCACCTGAGGAACTCATTAAAAAATTCTGGGCCCTTCCCCCAGCCCGTGAATTATGATTTAGGTGATTTGAGAAGGCCACAAGAACTAGCATTTTTAAAAGCATCCTAGTTGATACTTTTGCAGCTAGAATCTGGACCACACTTTGAGAAATGCTACAGATGTTACCGCATTTTCAAAGCTGCCCATGGTCCAGTTCCATCTCATCTCACCCAACACACCAATGATTAATGAACTGGTTTCACCTCTCCTATTCCCAACCCCTGCCACCACCTCGGTGCTTTGGTCAGGAACATCTTCCACCTGGATTACTCTTCTCCTCACTTCCCCCAGACCCTTTCAATCCTTGAAGATAAAACTCCAGATTCATCTCCATAAAGTCATTCTCAGGTCCTCCAGTACACGGTGATGTTCCTTGCCCTCCTGATAACTGCAGCATTTATTACCACCACCATTGGTTTTGGTGTTTAATCATATATTATTTTGCTTTTTTACTTTTCTGTCTCATTCATTCACTCTTTCAAAGATGCTTAAATACTTCTGCATGTAAGGCACTTCTCCCCAACTCTTAATACAGTGAACATTCCTGGAGGTGGAGATCGATCACACTTCTTTTGTGTTTACCTTAACACAATACTCGCTGGGCTGGGTTCCTTGGTGGCACTTGTACAATTTCTTGAATTATGAATGAATGAGTAAATGAATCAACTCTTGGGCAAGAGGCCATGGTGATGATACTTGATTGCCCATCCTACTTTCTTCTTGTTCTCCCCACTCTTCTTCAGGCTCAGAGTGGCAGATTTTCTGGGCCTGCAGCCAGGTTTGTGGGTTGTAATATTTTGTATGTGTCTGAGTACGAGTGTGTGTGGAGGAGTAAGGCACCCCTCCTTCCTCACCTCAAATCCAACCCACACTTTGCACTCCTTCTTGAGGCTCAGTTGCCATTCTAATGCATCTCAACACAAGCCCATGAATCCTGGTGATGAAAAAGTCAGTGTAGAGAGGCAGGCCTGTGAGTCATGGTGTCAAAGGTGGGACTCCTTCCAAGACGACTGGTTGTTGCCAATGACATCATGAGGCCATCAATCCCTGTGCTTCTGTCCATTCTCCATCCTTCTTTGTGTCTCAGTCTCCTCTTCCTGCCTCAGAGGCTTTGACTTGGGGTCCCCTGGGTCCCACCCATGAGAGTCTGGCTTCGTGTGAGCACCTCCCTAGCAGGCCTGCTCTGCTTCTCCACTTCTGGCAAAGATTTTCATTTTCAGTTCTGCCTGAAGAAAATGGCATCATGGGGGTTGTCATGCCCACACAGGAAAACAGTGTCTTCTGCCAGATTCACTTAAAAAGACAAAACTTTAGGTTTCCCTGGGAGAGCTGCCTGCTACCTGCTGTGATCCACTTCTTCCTGATGGCTCTGGTTCATCTGAGCCTGGAGGCACTGGAGCTGTGTTTGTTCTGCTAGTGGTTATTGTGATCACTACAAAAGGAGTATTTACCATCCCCTCCGCTCCAGAGGACGAATCATCCTCTTGGCAATAAGGACTCTGAGCTTGTTCCTGAGAGCTATTTAAATCATACCTATAGAAAGTCAACCTTGGGATGCCCTGGAATTACCTGAGAGGAGGATAGGGTATGAGCACAGATGTGTGATGAGGTGGATCTGGGAGAACGTGAGGTGGTCTTGGCCTCTGATGCTAGGCCAAGCTGGCCTGTCAGGTGGGCTCCCTAAGGAGGTTTAAGGTCTAAGATATTCCCTCAGAAGTGAGGTTTTTGTGAGATTCTTTGGCAAATTCCATTCTCTTCTCACCCCTACCCATAGATACCCCATCCTACCATTTCCCAAGCTTGATCTAGGCACCCAATTCATCTACTGGGTAATACAAAGTGGCTCAGTATCGCAAGAGGTGACTCAAGTTGAAATATCTAGAACAGAGGGATGATTGATATTTAGAGGGCATGCAGTCTTTTGGGAAAGCCCAAAATATCCCAAATAAGAAGTAGGTCACTAGAGGACCTGCCTCTGTCCTGTAATTACTATAAGCTATGAGTGTATCTGACATACTGTCAGATTTCTCTTTAAGAAGTGAATTTTTGGTGTGATCTGGGTCCATTTTTAACCTTCACGTTTGTTCACGTTATCATACCAACTAGAGGAAATTCTAAGCCTGGTGCCTGGTGCAAGAAAACACACACACTGCTATCCCAGCATAAATGGAGTTTTATCATGTTTGGGCAAAGACTACATATGTGTGTGTATATATATATTTTTCCTATCAGCTACCATTTGTTCTGTCAGACACTGTGCTAAGTAGTTTATAAGTATCATGTCATTGAAATCTCACAACAATTCTATAAGGTCACTCACACTTTATAGATGACATTGAGTTGCGCAAGTTTGCATGGAAAATAAGTGGCTGAACCCGGATTCAAACTCATATCTAAAGACTCCAAACACAGTGCTCTTGAACTCTATACTATACTGCCATTTTGCAAGCATGTAGCAATATAGACTCATCTGCAGCATCAACCACAGAGCTGGACTGAGTTTCTAGAGGGATCTAGGTTCTCCTGATTTGCAAACTGGTAATAAATGGCTGATACCTGGAGATAATCTCATACAATTTCTAATCTACAGGAACTGCTCTTACACCTACCACACATACCTCCGTGAAGGCTGCCCCCCGACTCAGCCCAGGGCAATGCAGATCTTTCTCATCCTTGCATTTCCCAACGGATGGCAAGATTCTAGCTTCCCATAGGAGTTCTCCTGTTTCTTCCCCTAAAGCCGTCATGCAGTCAGTGCATGCAGCTTAGCAGAAGCCGGCCACACTGCTAGGGACATAGAGGACCAGGAGTTCAGGCAGTGAGTGTTCTTTTGCTGGGGATCATCATGCAGGCAGTGAGTCATGGCCGTCTGGAGAAATGTGAACATGTGGGAGCCCTCAGCCCTCCCACGTCTGCTTTCCTGCCCATGGCCTTCATAGTCTCCACACACAGCCCTTGCTGGCCTTCCCAGCGAGTTTCATTTATATGCAGTCATTACTGTCTTGTACTCTGATTCTTTCTCCCTAGCATGTCTCTTCCCCCGTGGCCACTTGCTCAGTTCTTATCCATCCTTCAAGACCAGCTGAAACACCACCTCTTCACTGCAGCGTTCTCCAATCCCTTCAGCTGCAGGTGATCTCTCCTTGTTGTGAACTCTCTATGCTCTATAATATTTGGGGGGCACTTACCACTTTCTACGTTGTGTTATAATTACACACGTGCATGCCTTGTCTCTTCTAGCACACTGTAAGTGTTTTGATGAGGGTGGGTGATAGAGGATTCATCTTTGTATCTACTAACTTATCTAACATAGTGCTTCCACTCAATAAGCATCTATTGGATGAATAAATGAGTTCTTTATGCTGGGCTCTTCACAGATGTGAAGGTGCATCTGACACAATCCTATTTGTACATAATAGGTGTTCAATAAATATTTTTGAATGAAATAATAAATACATGTATATATAATTGCAGAGCATCCATAAAATATTTTGAAGATTTTGGTCGAGTATATTTAGGGAAGGCTTCCTAAAGAAGGTAAATCTTGAACAAGGCGATAAGAGAGACTTGATTTTGGACTGGGACATGGGAAGTCAAGGAAGGGACTGCTTTCAATTAAAGGAAGGCCAAGAATAAAGAGTGAGGGTGGAGCCGGCAGGGCAGAAGGTTAGGATTAGATCCAGGGTATGTGCTGGGGAAGGCAGTAGTGAAGGTGGGTGGAATGAGGTTAGCTTATGGCAGTTTTTAATGGCACGTTGAAGACTTTGAACTTACCCTGTTGGTAAGTTCTCAAACGTACCAACAGTAAGTGTTGGTTCTCAAACAGGAGGGTGATATGACAAAGGCCTTGTTACCTAAGGACTGATCAGTGGGAAGGACTGGAATGAGGAAAGGAAATCAGTTGGGAGGTGCTGTGGTCTGAATGTTTGTGTCTCCTCAAAATTCATATGTTGAAATCCTAACCCCCAGATGGTGTTAGGAGGTGGGGCCTTTGGGAAGTAATTAGGTCATGAAAGTGGAGCCCTCATGAATGGGATTAATGCCCTTATAAAAGAGACCCCAGAGAGCTCTCTAGATCTTTTTCTGCCATGTGAGGATAAGACGAGAAGTTGGCAGTGTACCTCCTGGAAGAGGATTCTCACTAGACCCCGACCATGCTGTCACCCTGATCTTGGACTCCCAGCCTCCAAAACTGAGAAATCAATCTCTGTTTTTTCTAAGCCACTCAGTCAATGGTAATTTGTCATAGCAGCTGGAATGATTTAAGACAGGAGGCTACTGTAGAAATGCAAGTGGGAAGTAATAGGAACTGAATCGGGATTTCTTCCAGACTGAGGTCTCTGTAATTCATGGTCTTCATGTTTAATGAGCAAAGAGCCAGGTAGAAGATGTAAAGAGGGCTGACAATAAATACTTGATTACATTTCTTCATCGAGGGACTCATTCCTACTGGTTGCTGGTTGCAGCATTTGTCTCAGGCAGATGGGCAGGCTTCGTGGCTAACAGACAGAGCTCAATTGTGATGACAACCAGAACCCAGAGCCGCTGTCCACGCTCACACAGTGACTCAGATCGCTGACAGACTTGGGGCTTGGGCTTGGGGTTCTAAATGAAATGTGGGGAAGGGGAGAAGAGAAAATTTACCCAAAAAAGAATTACTCTAGGAGAGATAGGGAGGGCCAGAAAGAAGGATCTGTGTTCACCGGGCACCAGGTGCTTCGGCCTTGGAGTTCACAGATGCTCTTTCTCCTGTCCACTGTCCTACCTTTACTGGTCCATCAGACACTAATCACGCAGGCTCTGGAGGCAGTGGAGAAACGGTATGCATGACTTGGTCCACCTGCTTTCCCCAGGGAAGATTTAGTTCCCTATTTCTCCCCTAATTCTGTACCACTTATATCCTAGTTCAAATCTACCAACAGGCACTGGCCAAGTGTCACTCAAACCCTCTCTTCTCTTGCTTCAATTTTCTCTGCCCCCATCAAATTTCCTCTTCTATATGTGTCTCTATATTTTATCATTTGCTTTCTTAGTGAATTTCTCGTTACTTCCCCTAATTACTAACTTTCTCATATTTCCTCTGCTTGGATTTCATCATGCATTGTTTTTGAATCTGTGCATGAAGCCAGCGATTAGTGTCGATGTCATAAATATAAAAGACTCAATAAACTTTAGGGACTGTCTAGATTCTTTAGACACATTACTCTATTTAATTTTTACAGCAACTCTAAGATGTAGGAACTAGTATCATCCCCATTTTATAGATGAGAAAACTGAGGCACAGAGAGGTAACTTGCCCGGGTCAGAGGGCTGTTGATCAGGGCACAGGTTGAGGAACCCAGCCGACTGCAGAGCAACCATCTTAACTCTCACTAACAAGATCTGAGTGGCTGTTTGTTCTCCACTGCTTCACAGTTGATCGCGTCACGGCACATTCTACTCAAATCACTTACTAAGACAACTGAAAAGACGTTATTGATCTCCTGGGAATCCTGTTCATATGAACATTGCAGTAAAATAACAAGCATCAGCTGATATCCCCATTGCGAAAGAAAGAAAAATTAATAAATTCATCATTTGTTGGACAATTCCATGGTGAAACAGATTCGCTTATTAGACTGAGAAATGTCTACCATCATTATCGAGTCCAGCTCCCTTGCTGTGAAACATATCCTTGCTTTGTTTGTGAAGAGTTCACACACCGCTTCTTTCCCTCATGAGTATGGGAAGCCTTCCACAAAGAATAGCTTAAATAAATGACTAGCCTTGACAACAGACATGCCAATGATGCTGCTCCAAATTGATCCCATGCTGTTCTGAGACATTCCTTCAAGAGCGATAAAGTGAGGGGAGACTTGAAGGAAGCATTCCACCTCTGCACTCACTAGTTGCACTCCTGGAAGTCTCTGGAAGTCTCTCTGTCACCCTTTTGGAAACAACTCCAGTTGTTACTAGTTTTAATTTTTAAAAACTATATAATCAACACATGCATTTGTTGAAAAACTAGAAAACAAAAATGAACTGAAAAAAAAAGATGTGTGTATTTTTTTCCACAAAAAAATGGGATAATGCTGAACAAACTGTTCTGTGATGTGATTTTTCAGTACCAAAATACTGTATTTTTCCAAGTGAATAACGAACACATCTCTGATGACTGTAAATGTTAGCTTAGCATTCAGCCATATAGACGCTTCATAATCGTTGTTGCTGTTTTTTGTTTTTTTCTAACTAGATCCCTATTGTCAGAAATCTGAGTTGTTTCCATTTCAATGGTGTTATAAACAATACTTTACACCTCTGCAGGCAGACTTTTGTGCCTATCCTTAATTGTTTTCCCTAGGAAAAATTTCTAGAATCAGAATTTCTAGGTTAGAGGGAATGTAATTGTAAAGGTTTTGGTTTAATTTCTTGTCAGAATGTGCTGATTGATAATTCTTTCAATTCTGAATGAGAGTGTAGTGCCCACTCCCCTCACTCTGAGTGGCACTGGGTAGGATTTTTTTTTTTCTTTTCTAAGATTGGCACCTGAGCTAACAACTGTTGCCAATCTTCTTTTTTTTTTTCCCCCTGCTTTTTCTTCCCAAATCCCACCAGCATATAGTTGTACATTTTTAGTTGTGGGTCCTTCTAGTTGTGGCATGTGGGACCCCACCTCAGCATGGCCTAATGACTGGTGCCATGTCCGAGCCCAGGATTCGAACCTGCGAAACCCTGGGCTGCCGAAGCAGAGCGTGCCAACCTAACCACTTGGCCATGGGGCCGGCCCTGGATTTTTTCTTTTTTGAGGAGAGTGGTTTTCACCAAGTTGAAAGGTTGTATTGCATTGATTACTAGTGAGAGTCATCATTTTTTAATTTCTATGATATTTGATAGGGGAAATATGTTTGGTGTATGTTTGAATATGTTTGATAGTTTCTTTTGCTCATTTCTTCTCCATTCAGGTGATTATCTTATTTTTATCTTCTTGTTTTTTAATTTTTAAGAATTCTCTATATAAAGGATATCAATCCCACATCCACCACACATTTTTCACAATTTTTTTTTATCGTTTGTCTTAATTTTTTGACTCACAAATATCTTAAACTCAAATACAGTCAAACATCTGTATTTTCCTCTGCATTTTGTCTCTTTGGCAATTTACTAATTTATTTATTTATTTATTTATTTTTTTAATTTTTTTTTTTTTTAAAGATTTTATTTTTTCCTTTTTCTCCCCAAAGCCCCCCCGGTACATAGTTGTATATTCTTTGTTGTGGGTCCTTCTAGTTGTGGCATGTGGGACGCCGCCTCAGCGTGGTCTGATGAGCAGTGTCATGTCCGCGCCCAGGATTCGAACCAACGAAACACTGGGCCGCCTGCAGCAGAGCGCGCGAACCTAACCGCTCGGCCACGGGGCCAGCCCCTGCAATTTACTAATTTATAATTCAACAAGCAGTTTGTGAGTAATAAATAATAATACATAAATGGAATCGTGAGCAATTTCCATTCCCAGATGGCACAAATGTTGTTTTTCCTTATTCTTTTACACTTTCACTTTTGGCATTTCAATCGTTAATACACGTGCATTTATTGTGTTATGTCATGAGATAAGAATTTAATTTATTTCAAAGTGGTTAACTGTTGAGTCCAATGCAGTCTTTCCTCACTTTTATGCAAATCCATCTTAATCCCATACCAAATAATTATCCGGCAAGGAAGCCTCCCGTTTGGCAGCCAAGCACAGGGGCTATTTAGATTAATGATGGTATCCGGGGGCAGCCCAGTGAGAGGTCTGCAGGGGGAAATGTCTATGAACTTACATCCAGAAGTGATTCAACAGTTTTGAGAATATTTTGATAAAGGAGCAACTAGGGGAAATCAAGATTTTGCCTAGGAATCTATCTTATAAAATGTTCAGCAACAGTTGACTATGAAAGAAAATGGCGAGCTAAGCTAGCTCATCTGAGGCCTGCCTCATGCAGGCTGTTGTCTTTGCGGTCTGTGGCCTGAAGGTACATCTCCTTGGGGCTCTGACACCCACCTGGTGCTGCGGAATCCCCCTGCTGCTGGCCCTGGCTCTCTGTGCTGTTCACATAAGTATGAGCATGTTCTTTATCTTGAAGTGATCATTTATTTCCACTGGAAGTCTGTGTCTCAGTGCTTTCCCTGTCCACCACAATTCATCACACACACGATCCCATGCTGCTTATTCTGTCTTGTTGGTACCACTCTCACACTGTTTTAATCATGAATTTTTTATTTTACCTTTAAATATCTAAATATGTAGCAGCACAAGTGTCCATCTGTATTTTTACACGTATGTGTATGTACATATTAGTCCCATGCATTTATTCTGCCAGAGGTATTTTACTGCTATTTTTGTGAAATTAACAAATCCAGATTTTTGTTTGGAATTACGTTTATAGATTAACTGGGGGGTAATTGAAATTTTTCCCATTTGGGGCCATGGTATGTATACCCTGTTTATTTAAATCCTTTATTATATACCTTAGTAAGTATATTGTCTTCTTTACATAGATCCTGCACATTTTTAATGATAACATTTATTTGTAATTATTTCATATTTTTCTTGTTATAGTAGTTGTAAGTGCCTGATTTGGAAAATACTATCAAGAAGCCAAAAATAACTTTGGGAGGTTATAATTTACCAAGAAATTGACAAAATTTGAAAGTAACTCTCAGGGACTTTATAATATTTAAAGTTTATTTTAAAGTTCTTCATCTTTAAAAAAAAAAAAAAACTGATGGACTAGAAACACATAGTTACAAATAAACCTAGAGGGAAGGGGCTTGCTTCTGATAGATTTGGCAACTGGATCAGACAAAGCGGTCCAGTTCAGAAGTGTAAGGTAACCCGTGGATGCGCAAATTCTGAATGACACCAAGAGGCTTCCAGCTGTCTCTCTAAATCCAGGTGTCTCCCCTGATATTTTACTTCAAGCTCCTTTTTACTTAAATAGTTTTTAGTGGCAATAGTTCTTCATTACACAGCTGAGTTAAAAACAAACCAGAATAGAACACTCAAGAAAGTGTTTGCTTCCAGGCCTGCTTAAGGACCATTCTGTATGATGGGCTCTGCTCCTCACTAGCTTCTTGATCTTAACAAGCACTCCAGGTGAGCTCCTACCTGCCTGGACCAAGCAGAAACTGAATCCCATCTTCCAAAAGGGGAATGCTTTCCCACTCCATGTAACAGACCTAGTCCCTTCCCAGACATTTTACCCAAAGGAGAAGCCAGCTTCCACTTGATCAGCCCTAAGTTGGGGTTTCCCCAGGCCAAGGTTGCATATGAAGAATGGTGGATGTTAGTCATGGCTATTCCCTAAAAAGACCTCTTCCTATTCTGTGAAGAAATCCATAAAGAGCACTAATGGACTATGTATGGAGTAAATAGATTTATGGACAGGAATCAGTTCAGGCTTATGCTATAGGCATTCTGCATAGACTCTTGGTTTGGAGGGAAATTTAAAACCGCACTGCAATATTATTATAGGACTTGGTAAAAATCTCTGGCTGAGTAAACTGGCTTGAATTCTGTCTCGTTGGTTACTGCTGTGGGTCTACTGTTGGATGAATTATACACGTGCATTTTCACCATATAGGGATGAGAAGGATAATCATTCTTTTTATACTGAATGAAATTTTTGTAACGTTTATTTTATTAGCTTATTAGGAATAACCTGATGAGAAAATTGGCCTTTCTGGGTAATTACTGCCAGAAAGAATGGCATAGATCCAGAGTTGGCAAGCTGTGGTCTATGGGCTAAATCTGGCCTCCCGCCTCTTTTGGAAATGCAGTTTTATTGCAATACAGCTACACTCCTAGTTTATGTATTGTCTGTGATCCTTTCCTGCTAGAACAGTAGACATGAGTAGTTGTGAGAGAGGGTGGAAGGCCTGTAAAGCCTAAAATATTTAATCTCTGGCCCTTTACAAAAAGTGTTTGCCAACCCCTGGCATAGATCACCTTCTCGACATTTGAAGTCATTATTTTTGGTTGATAGTCCCTAATTTTTATCCATTTTACACAAAATCTCATACAAGTTACCTTGGTCATTTTGCTTTATCCCTGAAGGTAATATGACGTGGCAGTGTTCAAACCAGAAAGTCTGTGTTGAGACTTGCACTTTGCCTGGGGTGTGTATGTGGCCAAACGTGCTCCAAAAGCTTTGCAGGCTAAAATGGTTTTGTCCCTGCTATGTGGGGTACAAGTGTGACACGCTCACCCGCCTGATCCCACGTGGAGTAGGTGAAAAAGAGTGGCGCTGTGGGGACAGTCTGTGGGCACATTTTGGACTCAGGTGTGCCGTAGAAATGAAGCAAGCACTCTTGCCAGCTTTCTTAGTTTTCAGAGGCAGACGTGAACTGCTCTCAGATTCATGGTCTAGTTCACACTGCAGCGTATTTGCACTGCCCACAATACAGTCTCCAGCTCTCTACCATGCAATATTTATCAATAGTGTGGTTGAAAGAAACAACATCCAGGGAGAACTATAGGAAGGAAATATAGGCTGTTGACTCATCCTGATATTTGAAACTATATCTGAACCAACGAAATCTGCAGAGATCAGGTAGCTCACAGCACAGGGTACCACCGCCACCATTCGCATTTACTGACATTCACTCTGATACGCTCAGTCTATTGACGGTCATTATGTGAAACAGCCCTGTGAACCTCATCATTTAGGCTATCTTTGTTCATGACATCACATTATCCCCTTTAGGAAAAACCCCGTGAGAAAGAAGCTTTATTTTCATACCAATAGGTATACATCTCTTGGCTGATGGACCCTTTTCTTCTTATGAACACTATAAATTGCATACCCGAGAAGATCCCATTTCTCTGGCTGGCTGTTAGAACGGCCAGATCAAATGTGCAGGCGGGTAAATGACTGGGTCGTACAGTTTAGCTTAATTCCCGCCTTTACTTTGTCCTCCACCTTTGTTTTGCTTTCTCCCCTTTTAAGTCCTCTTTTGCCTTTGTAAGGCGCTTTAATTCCTTTGAGACAAAGTGAAAGCTATAGGAACAACAACGAAAGTCAAACACAACAGCAACAACCAAATCCCGCTGGCCTTCCACGTGTTAGACGTAAGAGAACCCTCCACCCCTTGTTCCAGGGCTTTGCAGTGTGTTACTTTTCAAGATGATGATCTAAAAACGATACAGCCAACCCATCTCTAACCTTTTTCCTTTTAAAAAGAAGATTAAAAAACAATCAGATTATAGCAGTAAAAACATTCAGAAATTATAGAAAAACAAATAAAATAGAATAAAATTAAAACTACCTATAAGCCCACTACCCAGAGAATTATCTTGTTTCTTAAAATATAAGAACTGAACTCAACTACGATCCATGAGTTCAGCCTGCCTCCTCCAGGACACTTTCTTTTATAATTCTGGACCATATTAATCCACAGAAGGAAAAAAAAAAACTTGTCTTTCTAGAATACTTATTTTTTGCCACAAGTTGCCATCTCATGATTTTAGGTGTTGCCATTTCATAAGTGAAAAGGTAGGGTCCAGTGTCTTTCTCAGGAGTTTTGGGGCCCTGTGACCAGATGGCGTAAATGTGACCTCATCATAGGTTCAAGCTAAAAGGTATGCATATTCTTTTCAAAGAGTTCAAGATTGTAGTTCTGTACAGCTCTCCACACAGTAAATAACTGTATGGAGAATACAGCAGATAAACATAAGCACATTTTAAATAAATATCAAAGGAGCCGTTTTCAAAGCTGACACACACGACGTTTGACCATCATAATTAGTGTAATTAGTTAGAGTCAGCCTGACACTTCATTGGTGGCCCAACCCCAAGCTACAACTTCGACTTCTCGCTCCGGCTTCCAGCCAACGCTCGTTTCTCCTCTCTCAGGCGTATCTATCTCCTGAGCTCACAAGAGAGACAGCTGCCCGCTTCTGCAGTGATCTTTCAGCATTTTGATTCAGCTACACTTTTAGGTGTTTTGTTAGATTTCCTCTGCAGACTCTATCCTCCCACAGGCAACGGGAGGAATAAATTGCCAGAAACAAGAACAGTGAGGTGGCAGCCCTTGTGCGGCGGAGGCAAATCCGGCCAGAGTGAGCAGGATGCTCTTCTCCCCTCTCTATTTTTTAAGCTCTCCAACTTCTCTGCTCAGCTCTAGGACGTGCCACACACATGTCCATGCCTGTTAACTCACAGGCTCCGTTGCTGGCTCCTAGAAAACTTACCATCGGGGTTTTTTAGCTGCTCTGAGAGCGCTCAGAGTCAGTATCCAGAATGAGACCACTGTAAACATCTGCTGAGAGACTGTGTTTAAACATTGGTAAGAAGATTCTTTAAAAAATTCTGTTCAAGCGAAGGATACAAATTGTTTTAGAAGATGGCTCTGAAAACAGGGAATCTGAGGCAATCTGTAATTTCAAGGCACATCTGGGAACTTGCTAAGGCAAAGAAGCATCTGGAAGCCTAGATGTAAAGTATTATTGCATGCATGCCAGCGTAGAGAGGTTCCGGTTGAAAATACTTCATTGGAATGGAGAACAAAAGCGCCGTCTGAATGATATGAACTATGCCAGCAGCTAAGGAGACAGACCCTGGTTGTGAGTTTGGTGTTTTTTAAACACTCAGTGTAAAAACTACATCTCTAAGTAGACTTTCCTTCTTCATCACTCCTCCTCTGTCTCTTCAAAGAGAAAAAAGATAAGCTAGGAGGGAAGAGCTCAAGTCTCGCTAGTTTCTTCATAACTACTTTCTGAAAAGCAGCCATGACAAGAAAGATCGGCTCAAAGTTCGTAACCAGCAACTCTCAAATAAGCTGCAAATATTCTTGGAGTTAGGCTGACTTAAGCCTCAAATCCCAGGAGGGTTTTGCCTAAGCTAAGAATGAGGATAAGTTGATATTAGGGATTTGTGAAAAAGATACCAAATAAATACTCATTTTTATAAAAATCTTGCTGTAAGTAAATATATATATTTAATTATTATCCTCAAAAACTTGCTTTGTAGAGTAATGTACTCCACTGGGTAACATTGATCGAGATCAACTGTCTTAATAAAGAATTTAATTTTTGTTAGTAAATTAAAATGGGGAAAGTTCAGGATTATAAATTTCTGGAGCATGACCAGAAAAGTCTACCTTAATCTGAATCCAAGCTTTAAATCCAAAGCATCATGTCTCATGGTGACCCTGTACCCCAATCTGTCAAACAAGTTATTTATCAGGTGGATGTGCAGTTCTCAGGCAGACACTATCAGAGGGTCTCTAGGACTATCGTGGGGAATGGAACAGACACAGAGCCTGCACTCACGGAGTTCAGGATTTACTGGCAGAATCAGGTAATAATGAGTTAACAAACATAAATAATTGCTAATGGCGATCAGGTCTCAGAAGATAACAACTAGACATAAGGGATGGAAGACAACAGAAGGTGGTGCCTATTTAGAGTGATCAAGGAAGGCGGGCTTCTCTGAGGAAGTGACATTTATGCAGAGATCTTAAGGATGAGAGGGGCCAGCCATGCAAATGGACATGGGTGAGGAGGAGGAGAGCATGAGAAGGAAGAATGTGTGTGTGCATGTGTGTGAGTGCAAAGGCCCTGGGGTAGGAAAGAGTTAGGCTAAGTTGAGCACATGCATAGTTAAGAAACTGAAATGACCAGTGTGCCTAGAGCAGAGAGGCTGAGATAAGCTTGAAGGAGCAGAATCAGTCAGGACTCTGGGCCGGTAAGAAGGCAGCTGCAATAGTCTAGCTGGGAAAAGATGGTGATTGGTACTAAAGAGGTAGTGGGCATGTTGAGAAGCAGACAGATCCCAGACATAATTTTGAAGGAAGAACTGTCAGGATTTCCTAATGCATTATATATATGGAGGATGAGGAAATGAGAGAAATTAGGGATGCTACTCAGAGTTGAACGACTCAACCTTTGCTGAGATGGAGGAGAATGTTGGATGCACAGTTTGAGGGGGAGGGAAAGTCAAGAATTCCTTGTTTCACACATTAAGGGTGAGATGCCCGTGAAACACTGAGATGGTGATGTCAAGCAGGCACTGAAGTGTGCAAGGCTGGAGTTCAGAGAGAGATTGGGACTAGAGATGTAATTCAGAGAGTCATTGGCATGTAGATTGTATTTAAAACGATGAGAGGAGACAAGTTCCACTAGAAAAAGAACAGTGTAAACACAGAGAGGAGAGAGAGGGTCCACGAGAGACCTCAGGAAGCCTTAAACCCACAGCCTGAACCCAGGGGCCCGAGAATGAGGGGGCAGTCAGGAGGGAGAAACAGGAGAGTGTGGTGTCATGGAAACCAGGAGAGTGGAGCATCACAGGAAGACAGCTGAGCCTTCAGCGAGGCTAAGTGAGGGGAGGAAGGGAAGGTGTTTACTGGATTTGTAAACATGCATGTCAAGGTGACCTTGGCCAGAGCAGGGTTGATGGAGCGGGGGAAGCAGAACCCAGCGCGGTTGTGGGTTGAAGAACAAACGGGAGGCTAGTGTGGGGACAGCAGGTATGTACAGCTATTAGTATATTATTTTTAACTGTGGTAAATACACATGACATAAAATTTACCATCCTAACAATTTTTAAGTGTACAGTTCAGTGGCAACCACCTTTCTACTTTCTGTCTCCATAACGTAGAGTGGGATCCTACAGTATTTGGCCTTTCGTGACTGGCTTATTTCATTCAGCATAGCGTCCTCAAGGCTCATCCATGCTGCAGCACTTGTCAAATTTCATTCCTATACATTGCATGGATACACCGCATTTTGTTCATCCATTCTTCCGTCAATAGACACTTGGTTTGCTTCCACCCCTTGGCTGCTCTGAACCCTGCTGCTGTGACCATGGGTGTGCACAGACAGCTCTTTTGAGTTGAGTAACCAGGTGAGAGCTGGAAGGGATGTGGAGGCAAGGGGCGGGTTGGTTTTTGTTTTTGTGTTGTGTTCTGCCCCAAGCTGAGAGAAGCTAGAGCATTTTTGTATGCCACCTGCAGAAGGAGAGGCAAATGCTGAGCAGAAAGAAGGACACCAGGAGGCATGAGGGGGGAGGCCAGGCTCTATAGCTGCACGTGGGGAAGCTGGCCTGACAGGGGCGCACGCTGCCTCTGCTGAAGAGATGGGAGAAGACTTGGCTTCAGATGCAAATCCTGTAGGGGCTTTGGCGGTGGGAGGATAAGGAAGTTTCCTTCAAATGGCTCGAGTTTTCTCCATGAAGTATGGAGCAAGTTCATGAGCTGAGAGTTGAAAGAAGGGAGGGGAGGAGGTTTGGAGGAGACAGAAGGGATGAAACGGTCATCTTAAAGGAATGTTTCTAGTAGAATCACTTGCAGAACTTTCCAAATATTCTCATAGCTGCTCCCTCCTCCACATTGCGCCTGGGATTTAAGTGGTCTTGGGTGGGTCCTGGGCCTCTACAATTTAACTGTAGTTTAGTTAAAAACTGTATAGTTTTAAACTACAGTTTAGTTGACAGTAGCTATAACTAACTATAAAGTTAGTTATAAACTCCTTAGACGATTCTAATGTGCCACATGGGTTGTGAATGATTGTCTCAGAGTGGGAAAGCAGGCTTGTTAGAGAAAAATAATAGGATTACTGGGAATGCGGAACCCCAATCTGAGATTTATAATCATAAATTTCAAGTGAAATGAGCTTGTACAGGTTTCAGAGTGTGGATGTGTGTGTGTGTGTGTTTCCTGGCTCAACATGTTGAAGTCCAGCAGATTTTTGTCATCAGCCTTTTTCTTTTTAAACTTAATCACGTAAGCGCCCATCTATTTCTCATCACTGACTTCTGTCGATAATAGGAACAGCTAATGTCACCATGTGCCAAGCGCTGTTCTAAGCATCTCCTGTCCATTAATTTTTTCAGTCCTCACAATATCAACATCTCCATTTTACAAAGAAGCAAATGAGGCACAAAAACAAGATCAGGCAGTTGCCAATATTCACATAGTTAATGTGTAAGAACGGTGGGAGCTGAGACCAGGAAATCTAGACCCGGAGTCTGTGCTCTTGACCATGGGACCACACCACTTCTGTGTGCACAATCTAAAATATGTACCCCCAGCCCTGCCCTTCCTACCACGTGAAACAGACAATGGAATTGACAAGAATGCAATTGTCGGGGGACACTTCACAGGGTTGGAAGAAATCCTTCGATGAACCCTCTGGCAAGGAGGAGACCCCACAGAGGGCATGAGAGTGGTGATCAATGGTGGTGGGCCCTGCTGATGCTGGGGTGGGGTGAGCAAGTAGTGAGGTGAGCCTGGAATGCAAGCCTGAGGGCAGAGCTGAAATTCTTCACCTGCTAGAGGAGAGGGGTGCACAGGAGGGGTGGTGTGACCCAGGGGAACTTTGGCAAACAGATATGACTGAGGCCGACATTGAAACCCTACCCTGCATGTTCCCCACGAAATCATCTGCTACTCTTACATTGCCCACCACTGATGTCGTTAGTGTTAGTGGATTATTTTGGGGGAAGGTGACCAGGTGCTGAGGTCTATGGCAAGACTGTGTGGGTGGAAAGCAGACTAAAGAGAGGGGCAGTTGCATCTGGGTTATATCACTAGAGCGCAGGCTACATTTTGGATGGTCTCCTGGACACTTACACCATTAAGCTCATTAAATGCAGAATTACCTCCCTAATGCCCCAAGCCAGTTTCTCTTTCTGGCTTCCAGACTCTTGCCAGTGGTAGCAGATTCCCCAACTTCAAAGACTGGAAATCTCAGCACCATCTTTGAGCACAGAGCCTGTACCAAAATGTATTGAGTTTGGGTGGATCTTGGCGTAGCAATAGAGGAACATTGGAGATTTTTTTATCAACATGTCTGAAAGTTTGGAATGAGCATCAGACAAAGACTTTTTTAGACATCCCTATGGAGACTATCCTCAGCTGAGAACAGTCCCAATGGCTCCTTTCCTAAGCCATTTATCTAACAAGCGTGGGCAGGTACCAGTAACCGCCATTTTGATGGATTTAGCGGTGGGGTGCTAAAGCCACCTCCCACTAGCTCCCCTGAGCAGATTTTCAGACATTCAGGAATTTTGCAAGTTGGTCGTAAAACCACGGGTAGTTTGAAATCAGCCATGGCGGGAATATTTACACCCCAGAAATCAGCAAACACTGTAAATTGGGGGTACTCCCCCAGCTAGTTCCCGCTCCAGCCAGTTTACCAGCACATCGCTGACTTAGTGCCCGCTGGTTGTGATAAGGTGCTGTTAGGTTCGTTGGGATCCCCGTCCTTATTCCGCCTCTGTGAATGAGCTGGAGGAGGTTAAGTGTGTTGTCAAGCATCACTTGGCTGGTGAGTAGCAGCACTGGAATTGGAACCTAGTGTCTTAAACTGAAGGTCTGAAGAGAGAGTGGAATTAGACCCTGAGGTATTATTACAAGGAGTCGATTTGACATCTGCCACCAATGTCTGGAAGATACTGCCTGGGAAGATAGTTCCTGAGCTTTCTGTCAGACATTCCTACAGGAGAAGTAGAGATTTCACTTCTGAGGCAATGTGATGCTTGAGGAAGCGCTCCGGTGTTCAGCTTATAAAAAGATTCCTAATTATCTGCATGCAACCCTGGAGGGAATGATGGAGACTTTGAGCATTTTCATGCTAATGACTGGGATGATGTCATAACATTTAAAAATCTGTATTTGGAGAGACTCCCTGGCGCTCCGCTGAGGTCTCTCTGTTGGAACTTTGTTTTGCATGAAGATGAGAAAGAGAGGGAGGCTCCTCAAGATTAGGCAGAGAGCTCTGGGTAGGGGAGGTGTCAGAGCACACAGCCAGAGCAGAAGTCTGCATCCTGAAGAATTTGAAGGAAACAATGGTCTTCCTCACTTCTCACGAGCTCTCTCTTAGGGAAATGAAGTGGATGCTGCCGGGGCCCCTTTGTTGAGCTGGTGCACCTACCCCAGTTCTTGGGAAGATCGCCTTGGTCAGAATCCGAGCCACTGTACTAGGGAAGTGTTGGGGTGAGGGCAGCCTTCAGCCAATGTCTGATGGCGAAGGGGTACACAAGGACAGTCCGTATGCCTCGAGGGATGAGCAACACTGCACTTTGTGCTCCAGGGCGCTCCACGGTCTCCGTGGGGCCAGTCTCCAGCTGAGCCCACATCCTTGCCAGCTTTCTTCCCCTGCCCTGCCCTCCTTTTTCACACCCTTTCTCCTGAGACAACTCCCTCAATAAAACACTTCCCCAAGAATCCCATTTCAGACTGTTTCTAAGGAACCTGACATAAGATGGGAGATTTCCCTATTCTGAGGATCCAAGAAATATACGAAGTCTTAGTGGTTACTTGGAGCATCTTCTAGGGTCTCCTGGTGATGTCACTTCCTCCTTCCCCATGACTCAGAGAAAGATTTAGGGGAGTTCTGGGTCCTCCTGGTTCCCTGGCAGGGACAGCATCACCGGCTCTGGTCTCGGAAGGGGCTGTGCAGAGCTCTCTGTGCCACTTTGCAGCGCCCTGTGCTCCTCACAAGATGACCTCCTGGCTCCCACAACACCCCCTCAAAGCAACAGGGAGAGCCAAGGATGTGGGTGCATGCTGTTCACTTGGGGAATGATCTCGGAATTCAGGAAAGAAAACAAGCCTTATATTTAAGGGTGTGCAACTGAGGCTGCTGCTATGTGCAACAGGACATGTGCTACGTGCAGGGAACTTCAGGGAGATGTTATTTTTATTCCCACCTGAGGGAAGGGCAGCTGGAGCACTAATGCACTGGCTCCCATCCCACACTAGCTGAGAGTTACCCCAGGTGTGTTAACTCCCTTGCATTTCTGGGTTTCTCCTGAATGAGGCAAGGCCTTTGAGTACAAAGTTGTGCATAAGAGGGGATGCTGTCCTGGTGAGGGACTCTCAGGTTGCATGGAACTGTGCCTGGCAGTAGAGGCTGAAAGCAGTCACCCACCTCATCATTTCAAAGTGTCTTAAAGCAATTCCCAAAAGGAGGACATCATTAGAGCTGGTTACTCACTTTCCTTAAAAAACGGTAAGCCTAGTACCTTCATGCCTCGGAACTGTGTTATCTCAGACACCACCAGAAGCCCAAGTCTTATGCCCGATGCCTGACACATAGGAAGTTCTTAACATGCAAGTATTCAACACAGGGGAAATAAAACAGAATATGAAACTTTAAATCAGGCCGTTAAGCGTGAGTCAAATCTCTTTAAAAAGACAAATGACTGATGGAACAGCAAGACCAGACAGTGCCGTGCCTGAAGCTGTGGTCACAGCTAAGGCAGGACAGGGCTGACCACGAGGAGGTCGGGGTGCCGGTCAGCCACAAAGCACAGAACCCAAACTGGCTGTGCCCACCCAGGCGCCGTCCAGGGGAGAGGGCGGGAAACAGGGGCAGCAGGGCCTGATGCTGGCAAACTTTCAAATCCTGCAACCTACTCCCCTCATTCTGCCCTCCCGCTCCTCCAGCACCCCTCTGAGATGGTCAGCTGCTTCTGTGGCTTGCCGGAGGGATAAATTGTACTGGAGAGTCCAGCAATTGTCTGGTCTGCCTGACAGTTCTATTTCTCATCACAAATAAAGAAGTTGGCCTCTGGTTTATATAGTCAGGTCTCCTGTGAGTTTAGTCACTATGAGTCAGCCTGTTCGGGATCAGCTCCTGGGCACTAATGAGATGGAGCTTCTGGAGGGGGAAGATGGACTCTCAGCTCTAGCATGGAGTAAATTCTCTGGAGTAGATGCCACACCAGGAGGGCACTTGGGGTCAGCTAGCTGGCATCCTTGCATGGACCTCCCCTACATATTTCTCCACTTGTTTAGTGGAGAGGCAGAAGAAGAGCAGGCTAAGGGAGGTCAGTAATGAGGTCTTGGTAGATCACGCCACGGAGGATGGGAGAGAATTTACGTAAGTCAGCTTACAGGATCTGTTACCCAGAGATGTGGTATAGGTTGAAAACGAAGAGATTCAAGAAGCAATTTGCTCATTTAAAAGTTATATCTTTTTACATTAATGGGAGAAGAAATACAAGAAGAGTCCTTGGTACATAGTAGCTGATTAATTGTTTGTTAAATGAATAAACTATAATTGGTCAAGGAACATGTGAAAAAATATCCAGCCTCAGTGATCAGAGAAATGCCTATTAAAACAGTAATGAAATATCACTTTCCCCCTCTTAGATTAACAAAGTTAAGAGAAAAACATATAATATAAATGAAGAAAATAATACATGCTCCTTGGGAAAGGGAAAGTAAATAGGTATTCTTATAATTACTCCAAAATTTCTGGAACTAAATCCAGTAATATGCATCAAAAATCTTAAAGAAATATATAGACCATTTTGCCCAGCCATTTCATTAATAGGAACGGACTCTAAGAAAATAATTGAGCGAGTTCACTGCAAAATTGTTGATAATTGCAAAAAATTGGAAACCACCTCAGTGTCCAACAGTAGCAGAATTAGTTGAATAAAATCCCCAGCCATGGAATACTGCTCAGTCTTTACAACTCAAATGTAGAGAATGACCAAATTTATACCTGTTAAGTGAAGAAAGCAGGTTGGAAACAGTAAAACAGAATATGACTCTCTCTTTTAATTATATGAACTATTTGCTTGTAAACAATCCAGAAGGATATGTAATAAAAGGTTATCTTTGAGCAGTAGGATTATTGGCATTTTTATTTGCTTTCTTGACTAATTCATATTTCCTAATTTGTCTATAATCTAGTTAGAGTGTTGCAATAATAAATAGGTACTTATACTTAAAAAATAAAGTGAATTAAATGTTGCCAATTTCCAAATGGACTGGATTTGACTTAGGAGGTGTAAACACAGAGTTACAAAGTTATCCTGTACATGTAAGGTTAACTGAGAACAGAACTCACGATAGAAAGTGGAAGAATGAGCTGTTACTGGGTGTGTGAGGTGATTACTGTAAGGGGTGCTGCACTTATGAATGAGTATCCTGCTAGGTAGGGCAAAAAAGAACAGAGCAGGTGAGACTGTTTTTTGCTTGAAAGGGAAGGCAAACAGATTCATCTGAGGGGCACATTCCTCCAGGCGCAAAGATGAGACAGGATATATTATGTATTAGTGCCAGTAGATAATGTAGTTATTCTTTGTTAAATAGAGTGTCAATCCCTCATTCAAGAAGGTAATTTTGAATAGAACTTTCCTTAAAAACAGAGGTTGCAACATTAAATTGTACTTTGAAATCACTGAGTGTTCAAATTGGATGGAAGTAACCTTGGGGATCAAACTCATTTACAGATGAAGAAACTGAGGGTCAGACTGGTGAAGTAATTTGCTCAGTGAGCGGGAAAAGTGGGACTAGAATCCATATCTCTTGATTCCTGGCCCAGTGCCCTTTGTACCACACCCCAAAGTCTTCATCCTCCATGCCTCTGGCTTATTTGTGCATTCAGAACTGGACAGGCTGTTGCCAGCCATGTGTCAGTTGTGTCTGACTGACCCATCCTCTGATTAGGGTCTTCTCTGAAGCAGGAATCTCGTCTATCCACCACACCAGCTGCACAGCGCTCTGCACACAGAAGGCACTCGGGCTTACTGATTTGCGATCAATGAGGGGATCGTGCGCAAGATGAGAGTTTCATAATACGATAATTTCGTTTTATTATAACCTAATTTTCTATAGCTTTGAAAGGTTAGACAACATTAAGGGTTGATACTAATAAGCACGACCGTACTAAGTGAACATTTACTGAGCACTTGCTGCGCACCAGACAGGCTTCTGAGCACTGCTCATATATCATCTCATTTCACCTATGACATGGGTGCTCTTCCTACCTCCATTTAACAGATAAGAACGCTCAGGCACAGAGCAGGAAATGAATTTGTCTGAGGCACCATGTCTAGAAGATGACAGAACTGAGGCATCAACCCAGGCGGAATGTTCTAGAATTCGATCCTTAGCTACCACCTACATTGACTCTCCAGGAATAACAAGAATGATAATGCCTACCATGTGGTGAGCCATTTGCACGAGCTGGGGCCTGAGCTTGGTTAATTCTAATATACTGGTTGGTAGACAGTACTGTCTGCATTTGATTCAGGGCCTGATGTAAGTTATTTACCCCAACCCAAGACAGCTGATAAGTGATGAAACGTGGATTGAAACCCACGTCTCTTAAATGTCTGTGTTGTTTCTACTCTATCCTATAGGAAATAAGAGCCCCACAATAGGGCACATTTGGAACCTCTGCATAGAAACCAGGCCGAGCAAGGATTTTACTCACCTCCTGGATTGATCCCCAGATTTGTGGCTTAAAAACTACCTAGACAGTTACAGGCTATGGGAATGCTTTCCCCATTGTGGGCCAACCCCATCACTAGGCAAGGTCGACTGGGTGGCTGTTTCTGCATTTTGAAACTTGGAAAAATTCTTGCCCAACCCAGGAAGGCCTTCAGTTGAAGCAAGAATAGAGGCTAATAGAGGCTTCTTCCCCCAACCAGGACTCAACAACCACTCAGGCACTCCATTTAGTGGGTGGACAGGCGAGCATATGGTGTCCCAGTGGGGGATCATGGGCCCTTTGGAGGGGGTAGGCGTCAGAGTAGGCTTCCTGGAGGAACTGCCGTCTAATCTGTGATATCAAGAAAGAATCAAAGGAGTGAGCTTTGGGAAAGGAGGCCGTGAGTGAAGTGGCTGAGGGACAGGGCTCCCCAGGTTAGGAAGGTGCCAGGTCACTCGTGTCCCTTGATGGCTCAACCCTGTGCAAAGCTGCAGGCAGGAAGTGTATGCTTCCCTCCCAGTTTCTCTTTTATGTGCCTTTTGCTCCTTGCGTGATCCCCTTCTCTCCTCTCCCATCTCCCACATCCAGTCTGCCCCTTCCTTCATGGACTCCTGCTTTCAAAGCTTCTCTTCTCCAAGATGTAAGTGATCAATAAGACCCCACATGTTCTGCCACCCATGGCGATGTGCACAAAGCATCCCTTGGACCATCAGGAAGCTGTGCGTCCTCTCTCCTCATCCTGGCTTCTGCCTGCTGCCACTCTAGCTTTCTCTTCCCAACCCCAGAGTGGGACACCCGCCCAACTTACCCCGCTCCCTCTGGTGAAAGTCCAGCCTTGTGCTTCTCATTGTTGTAGGAGTTAAGTTGCTTGCTCTGGTCTCTGTGGAGGCAGTTTGGATGGTCTAAAGGGGAGGGAGTTTCCGGGCCAGGCAGCAGTTGCCAAAGGTGGGAGTGAGGACATCTCTGCCTATCCAGGAGACAGTTCTCTGCAGTTGTGGAAAGGCACTGTCCTGGTTTACACCCCAAGAAGTGAGATAGCCTTGGGCATCTGCAAGCTCTCTGAAGCTCCATTTGCTGATGGCCTCACATAACTGTGGTGAGCCTCTACTGAGATGAGGGTGGTTGAAAGTGCTTTGTGGATGGTAAAGCCCTGTGCAGGTATGACTATGTGTGATGCTGTAGTGGACTATGGGTGTGTGCTTTTGGAGTGAATTCACCCAGACTGGGTGCCTCACCTCAGGATTGCTAATGGGCTTGGGGGTAAAGCCTGAGGAGGGGCTCTCCTAGCAGTGGGTAAGCCACTTCTGCCCATGCTCAGTCTGTATAATCCTCCAGCCAGATAATCGGGCCTTCAACCCTACTTACACCTGGATTATCTGAGAGGCTATGGTTGTGTAGGCATGGAGTCTGAATTTCTTTTGCCTGCCCATCCTTTGAGAGTCAATCCATGCTTTATTCAGTCAAACCTTCCTGGGAGGGTTTTAAGATGGCATTATTATCCCTTTTGGGTACAAAATCTTGTCCTCAATGCTCTTTATTCCTATAAATGAGAATGATTGATTTAGACTCTTTTAATGTAATCCTCAGACAAATGAGTGCTTCATTGAAACTTAATATGATCACCTGGAAAGGAAATTCCCCTCCTGAGAGACAAGGAGCCAGACAGACTATAGGAGAGACATCCTCTGAAGGCATGTGGGAAAAGCTCTCTCTCTCTTCCTCATTCCCTCCCACTTGGGGGTGTGTATGGAGGGGAGAGAGCAGTAGGAAGAATAGGAGGGATGGAGTCAGTATGTGGTGTGTGTTGAAGATGCTCAAAGTTAGGGAGGAACGAGGCTGGATGAGCTCAAGAGCTTCCATTCTTCATCCAGTTCCTCAGGCCAAAAACCTGGAGTTATTCTTGACTCTTCTCTTTCCTTCACACCTCACATCCAATTTTCAAAGTGTTGGCTCTAAGTATAAAACATGCCCATTTTGGGAGGGTCAGAATCCTCATATGGCTTCTCCTTGTGCTCAGAATAACATCCACACTCTCTACCATGGCTTGCAACATCCAATCTCTTTTAGCCTCTGTCTTCCTCTCTGAACCACCTCCTTTCTTCCTCATACCAAACAAGCCAAATAAGCTCCATCTTTGTTATTCAAACATGGCAAGCTCCGTCCTACCTCAAAGCATTTATCCATGGTGTTCCTCTGCCTGCTGTTCTCAAGGCTGATTCTTCCCTGTCATTTAGATCTAAGTGCACATTTTTCTTCCTCAGGAGGGTTTCTCTGACTCCCTATCTAAAGTGTGTGCCATATCACTCTTTTGAATCCTATTGCCTTATGACCCTTATCACAACTTGCATCTGTCTTATTCATGTGCTTGGTCATTGGCTCTCTCCCCTACTAGAGGATAAGTCCTTTGAGTGAAGGGACTGTATTTGTCTTTGTCAATGCTTGTATCACCAGTACCTTAAAGAGTGACTGGTACATAGTAGGTAATGCAATAAATATTTGCTGGATGAATAAAAAGGAAGCCACAAGAGTGCAAGCCAAGGAGAGAAGCAGCGAAGAAACTGGCCCTCTGAATGCTGTGTCTGCCATCTTGTATGTAGCACCTACCTATGGATACCACCTATGGGGACATGACCAAGGAGCAGTGGCAGAGTAGACATAGGGATGCCCATATGGACTGGCTCAACCACTGTTGGACTTGAGGACTTGTCCACAAGTTCCTAGGCCTGAGAGATCTTCAGGTCTAAATCCTGTCTTTCTTAAAATATGTGAGAAATGAGCCTCAGAGAGCTTCAGGCACTTGCCCAAAGTCACACAACTAGTATACCTCAGAGCAAGAATTAGAATCAGACCTTGGCTTCCAGTCCAATGTTTTCTCACTGTACCTTGCTGCCCCCAGTGCCTTGGGATACAGAAGAATGAAGCTGCTTTGGCAGAAGGCTTAGAGAAGGTCCCCAGTGCGTCCAAAGTTAGTTGCCTGGATGATGGAAGCATAGGCAACTGACTAGTGGTTGGCACTGGGATCCTTGGGCTGACTCATTCCCTTTGGCCTCATGTCTCCCTTGTGTGGGAGGGTGACATGTGTATCAGTGCTTGCAAGTCACAACTAAGTGGAATTTGAGCAGATATTTCAAGAGGAAATACAAAAAGAATGAAAACTTTATGAGTTTGGAGGGGGTACTGAAGATCAGAAATTAAGGAATCGTTGTTTTAAAGAAGAGATATACTTTTAAGTTAGAGGCAAGAGACAATGTTAGAGGCAAGATCATAATGTTGAAGCTGGGGGGTGTTGGAGGGGCAGCAGGCAGATTTTCACTGGGCTCATTTGCTCTAAATGCTCTTTTCAAGTAATAAACTTGGAGAGGTGGTCAAGCCTCTTCTGTACTGCAAGAGAGAGTATCATGTCTCAGGGATCTAGGGAAAGAGGGAAGGGGAGGCCACATCTGTTTAAAAACAAGTAGAAAAGTAAGGGAATGGGTTACTTTTCCCAGCAGGTGGGAAACATAGGGTATCTCTTAATTCAAGAGGCAGTGCAGACTGAAATAGACCTGGTGGTTCAAGAAGGATGGAGAGAGATGCCTGGAGAAGAGACCCCTGTGCAGAAGGCAGAGGTGGTGGTGCACTGCTCTGCTCCATACATCACCACGGCCGAGAAAGCCTAGGCTTGCCATGAGTGGGAGGTCTTATGTGTTATTTGCAAGGAAAAGGCAGATATTCTGTTCCCCAGGGTGCCTGTCCAATTCACTTTACTTCAAGAATAAAATAATAATAATAATAATAGAAAAAGTTGTATTTATTGAGCAATTTATACTGCAGGGTGCTTTATACACATTAGTTTATCAAATATTCATGAGATACTGGTGGGACAGGTATAATTATTTTCCTCATTTTACAGATTAAGAAACTGAGGCTGAGAAAGGCTAAGTAACTCACCGAAGATGCAGAAGTGATGAATGGCAGAGCCAAGACTTGAACCCTCACTCTGCACCATTAGGCTACGTGGCTTCAACATGCCTAGGCTCTAAGATCCTCTCTTCAGGGGCAGGCAGTCTTGACACTGCCTCCCTTTTCCCCTGGTGCCCATCCTTGAGTCAGTGTGATGCTGCCTCCTACTCCCTCCCCAACAGACTGCCCGGGTGCTGTCCTAGGTTCTGAACTTTGTTTTATAAAACTTGAAGTGCATAGGAAGAAGGGTCTGTCTGCACTACTGATTCTAATTTTAAGCTCTTTTATAAAAGCTCACAGCACATCATGGTGTCACACTCTGAATGGCATCGGGTCACTATTTTTTCAGATAGTAGCAAGTCCAGAAGCTCCCAGATGAGCATCCCACTCCCACTTAGTGCTCCACTGGGGCTGAGAATGATCCCAAGGGACCAGTTGGGTGCAACTACCAGACCTCATCATAATAGCATGAGTCAATACATAAATTAACTTTGAAGAGCTCAATCCTATCTACATTCTCATGTGATTGATTATAACTGATGGGTTTTGGGGGACTGGGGCAAATAAGGACAATGTCTCTATTTTCCAAAGGGGAAAAGAGACCATGACCAAAGGATTTGCCTAATGCTAAACTCCTTATGTGTGGTACCTAGATCTCTCTACTAAATTAAGACTCTTTCTGCTATTCTATATCATCTCCCCAAAGTGATGACAGACAGGAATCAAGGAAGGGGAGGAAAGAGAGAGTAAGAAGGAGGGAAGAGAGATGGAAAGAAACAAAGGGAGAAGAGGTGCAGGGAGGCCAGAAGTAAAAGGAAAAGAGGTGTAGATGTTTTCGGATAAGGGAACAGGATGCTCTTATCACTTCCTCAAGTGTCACTCAGAGAATGGGTTTTCTTCAGTTTCATGAATATCAATGTCTCATTCAAGGGCACAATCTCCTGGATATGCTTTGTTCCCTATCTCCTGTTTCAGTGGAAATCTACGTTAAGAATGACCAAGTGTCATACCACAACTGCAGATTAAGAATCAAGTTCTTCCCAGTTCTACCATCCCCCAATCCCCACGAATACTCCCTACCCTTTCACGTCTCATAACACTGTCTTCTTTGCCTATAATATCTTTTAAGCAACTGGCCCTTGGTCATGAAGCAGTTGAGAGGGCCACTATTCTTCCCTGAGTCCATCTCCAACCAAACCTCTTCCAGGAAGCTTTCCCAGATCCTTGTACATGGAAAACTTTTCTCCTTCTTGGAATTCTCCATTATCCTTAGATTGCACTGCTATTCCAACACTTATCATGGACTCTCTTGTGCTATTATAATATGTATCTGTGTCTTCTCCATTTGATTTTGCATCATCTTTGGAAGGCAAAGTCTTTATCCTATTGTTTTTTGGTCTCCTGCCTCCCAAGCATACTGGTCACCAAGCACACTGATTCACAAAGAAAGTATTCAATATTGTTTAAATGAATAGCATTTTTTACTTGAAAACATTTCTAGGACATATGTAGGACTTAATTTTACAGAGATGACAATGCCATAAAAGAATCCAGTTATCTTATCTGATTCACAGTCCTGTCTTTGTTTATTCCATTGAATTTCCATCCACTCCAAGGCTCTGGGAAGCCCCATGAGCTTGAGAGTCATTGACCTGAGTCTGCATGAAGCAGAAGACTGGTTCCCAGGGCAGTGTTGCCATTGTACTCTAGACTATGTCTAAGGTGGCCAGCTCCGAGAAAGCTAGTGTAGGAAGGTCTTAGGAGAGAACTAAGAGGCACTCTTGAGTGTTCCTACACTAAAGCATGTGTCTGGAGTCTATGGAGTTACATTCTACTCCATATCTATCTTTACAAGGCCAGCAGTCAGGGAGATTTCCATTTTTGGAGCCCATACATGAACCTGGCAATGTTCAAGAGGGATCCTCTTGGCAAGAACTTCTCCAAAGGACTGTCGTGTGTGAGATCCTGGGACATAAGCCACACTTCTACTTTCTTTTTAGAGGAGATATAACAATTGTAAACTCCTTTGTGGAGGAGAAAAGAGAGAGGCGGAGTTGCCTGGACTTTCTGAAAGTGCTGGAACTTTTCTCCCAACAACACAAAAAGACAAGGTTCTGGTCAGATATTTACAGCCCCTGAACATGGAGGTTTGCTAAAGCATCTCAGTCCCAGAAAAGTCAGAGATTTGGAAGTCCAGTCTCAGGAATCCCAGATGGGCACTGGCTAGTGAGGACAAGGAGAGTTTGAAGGCAATGTTAGACACATATTGATTGAACATCTTCATAAAAGCCTATGTATTTTTTGGGACACAAGACCTGGGTTTACCTTTTCTTTGGGGTCTTCTGGACCCTGCCGAGGACCAATGGTATCACATTCTGAGACCAGCAGCTCCTTTTCAATCCAAGTATCTCCAGGTCCCTAGAATTTGTCTCCTTTCCATGAGAGGTGTGAGGGAGGGTGTGTCCCTCCCCTAATTGCATCAGGGTATATTTGTGGCATCCCTGCTGACTTTCATGCTGAGGCTCCAGGTCACTAGAAGCTAGAAGTTCCCCGGATTGGGGTGTAACCATGGATTCTCCTCTCTCTCTTTTTGCAACACCATCCTCCTTTTCTACATGGGCTCATCCATGTGATTTGAGAGACAGTTTCCTTCTCCATGCCTTCAAATCTCTGGCCAAAGCCAGGGATGCTGGCTTCACTTCTTAACAACAGGACCATGTCAATACCTGGGGACAAATCTCTCCCAAATGGGTTAAGTTCCTCATGCTTCTATGATCAGGACAGAGAGGGCAGGCTAGGAGGGATGGACAGCCTTCTCCTTATGATGAAATTTTCTCAAGGTGATGAAAATTCTCAAGGTGAAATTCTGCAGAGTGCTTTAAAAATTCTACCAAAGACTGGAGGCCACGGAGCTTCCACTGATACCGGGAGACTCAGTCTGCTAATAGCTGCCTCATTTCTGCTCTGCACTTTGAGATTTCATGCAGAACACTCTGGATTGCAATGCTTCACCTGCAAGGCCTGTGAAATCAGCCTTCCCTCTTGCCCTTCATATGTGAGCCCCTTCTTACCTGCCTCCCTTCAGCAGAGGGCCAAGAGGCTCAGGGACACTTCCAAGGTCATTGAGGAGTCATTTTATCCAATCCATTGCCTTTCCATAATAACTCATGCATCCATCCCAGATAAGTGAGCATCTCCCCTAGGTTTAAAAATCGCCAGAAGGCGTTGTGTTCTTTTGGTTCTGTTTTTATTACATTGTGAACATTGGTACAAGGTTAAATACACACAGAGACAGACATCAGAAGGCTGCAGAGAGCATACACAGTAACATACTTGTACACAGAGAAGGAGTACAGAGAGACTGACAGAGCACACAAATACACATAGAATACAGATAACAGCTACAGGAGTGTTGGCTCCATCTGGTATACATTCCTACACAAAACAGAGCATAGGATACAGACAGCGATGTCAGTTGATAAACATCATCAATTAAAATCCAGCCATTGGGTTACATATGACAACAACAACAATATACAAAGCCTTATTACATCTCCAAGGGGCAAAAGGTCTAGGAAACCTCAAAGAGCTTTTGGGAATTGTCTCAGAGGCTAGGCTCTGAGGGGAGGAATGAAACAAGCAGACCACAAAGATAACCAGGGGAGGAGACCTGACTGTCAGGCTGAGAAGTGGGAACAATGGAGGCAAGTCAGTGGGGACATGGGGCCACATTCTTCAAGAACCTCAGGGACATCAAGAAGATCAAAGGCCCCTGTCTGTCCAGACCCTCAGCCCCAGCCCCACCTCCACTCTCCAGCCCTGCTGGAAAAGTCCAGGGATTGATAATGACTGAACAGGAGCCTGTTTTTGCTTTAAGTTACATTTGGTGACTGAGGTCCCAGCGCCAGCTACTAGGGAAAGGATGTCACCCCTGCATGGTGAGCACTGCCATCAAAGCCCCCGTGCTGTCAGCCTTGGGTTCTAGCCTTGGCTCTGCAATCAACTAGCTGAGCGATCTTGGACAAGTCACTTAACCTCTCAGTTTCTTCATCTGTCATATGAGGGCGCTGGCTAGATGACCTCTAGACCTCTCCCAGTTCTTATAGAGGGAAATTCAGATGCGTTTTAATAGCACCTTTTTCTGAAGGAGAAATAAAACAAAAGGGAAGTGAACAAAGGTAATCCATCTTCCCAACCACCCATCTACCCACTCACTTCCACAGTCGCAGTCACTCCCAAAGACCAGACCCTGAAATCCAGCAATTAGATACCTTGAGACCCGGCTTTAAGCCGAACCCATCCCAAGAAGCCACCTTCTGTTGAGGGCAGACTTCTCAGGAGCAGGAGTAAACTAGTGCATGCTGCTTGAAAGTAGAGATGACATTGTATTTGCTGTGTAAACCCTAATACCCCAACCCAGTGTCTGGCAAATAGAAGCTATTTTTAGCCTTCGCCATCTGCAACTTTATATGTCAGAGTAGTTTGAACCAAATTTCGGTAGGACTCGAGTTCAAAACATTTCAGTCTTTCCCTTTGTTTCTGAGGCTCAAGTAGAGGGACCTCAAAAAAACCAAAGTGGAAAATAGGGAACAACAAAGTGATTTGGTATCAAGAATTGTCCACTTCCTGGAAAAGCACTGGCCAGGGGACACATTAGTCCCTCCACCATCTCTGTCTGTCTTTCCCGCCTCTTCCTCTCCTTTTCCTTCATTAGGAGAGGGGACAAGATCCTTTTTCTTCTTTCCCTATCTTCAAGGCACCATTGGGACTATGAAGGGTGTGTAACAGGAGTCTCTTTTTCTCTGAATATTTCTAGGTGGCAGTTGTCATCTCTCTCCTTGTCTTCTCCATTGCTCAGTGCTCAAAAAGCACCACCTTATGGCCCCCTGAGTTCTTTGCTCCATGTCTTTTCTCTTTTCTGGCCTTTAGCATCCACAGAGGGCTACTGCCTACATAGCTGTCACCCATTCTCAGAGATGGGATTAATCACACCTTCATCTTCTCTTCTAGTACCAAACGAGCCTCATTAATTCCTATAATTGTTTCTGAGCCCTTTAATTGTCTTTGCCATCTTGAAAGTGGCATCTGTTTGCTTGGCTCTACAGCAGCACTTTGGTTTATATCCTTTTCTATCTGTTAAAAGCAGTAGAGATTAAGTAATTAAGTACCTGGCCTCTGAAGTCAAACAGACTTGGGTTGGAGTCTTGGCTCACTGCTTATAAGCTGTGTGATCATGGCAAGTTACTTAACTTTGCTGGGTTCATCTATAAAAGGGATTAACGAGAGCACCTACAACACAGCACTTGTGAAGACCGAAGGAGGTCAGACATGCAAAGTGCTTACCACAATGCTTGGCACACTGTACCCCTTAAAAAGAAAAAAGCAACTCTTTCTGCCTTGCCTCCCAGTCTCCCTGTAGACCTATGTATAATCTATAGTCCAGCTATGTCCACCCAGAACTTGCTGAGATGATGGAAATTCCAATATGGTAGCCACTAGCCACATGTAGCTACTGAATACTTAAAATGTGGCTGTGCAACTCAGGAAATGAAACTTTAATTTTATTTCGTTTGAATTATTTAGATTTAAAGTGCCACATGTGCTTAGTGGCTACCATACTGGAAATATCCAATGGATATATGGACATATATATATATATATGGACATAGCTGGGCCAGTGGCTACCTATAGCTATATCTTTGCTGTACATGAGGGAAGGGCTGGCCTTTTGAGCACACTGGGGAAAGTGTGATATGAAATGTGTCATGGGCTGGGGGTCTCCACTTGACACTACCATGGAAGCTTCAGCAGGTCAATTCACCTCTGTGCCTCAGTTTCCTCACCTATAAAGTTGAGTAGTTGACCAATGTTCCAAGATCCCTTCCATCCAGGGCTGCTGTCTATGAGCACATGGACTGTGCACAGCGCTACTGCAGGCTGGCAGCACCATTCACAGAGACTACAATGTGAAGGGTGCCCCCTGGAGTTGCGGAACCTCATAGTCTTGCTTCTATCCCTAAATATTCTGGGGCTTGACAAGGTTGATTTCCCAAACTGCCTCTTCTGAGACATCCTGCAAGTCTGGAGGGGCTTCCAGGCTACTTCAGAATGCAATCTGTGAGGGGAACGGGGGTGCTGGGGAAGAGTGCATGCATATGACATTAGGTCTGAATCCCTCTGCCAATACTGCCTGGTTAATCTGCCCAACCCTCTGCCTTGGTCTCAGACTCCACAGACATACTGCAAATGTTTACACCCACTATTTAATAGGCACTAATGTGAGGCACTGCTCCTATTAAAGCACTGAATGAGTAGACATGCAGTCTTAGTGGACATTAACACCATAGCACAAATTAGCCCATTCTAAAGTGCTAACTAGCTGAGAGCCGTTTTGCTAAGGCAGAGAGCTATTTGGAGTCTGCCAGTGCCTAGAGAAGGTAGACCTAGATAGGACCTGGTGGGCGAGTGAAGCAGAGGTTTCTGCTGTGTGCATGTCTGTGGGGGTGCATGCAGAAGTACTTTAGAGGAGTTGAAAGGTCCTGAACGAGGGGACAGTGGTGCTCCATGGCCCACTTCCTGGGTGGCCCCATTCTGCCCAGTGCCGGCCCCGCACAGGGATGCATGAAGCACTATTCACACAGCAGTGCTGCTCCTGCCGCCTCCTCTTGGGGTCCTGCCATCTCTCTCAGTTCACTGATGCCACGCATTCTAGGCCCTGTGAACTTCCTGTTCCAGGGTGGACCCTGGGGTTTGCATCCTTGCCCTTCTTTTCAGAAGAGAAGCTTCAGTCGGCTGGATGTTAATTACGCATCCTTAGGCAGCCAGCCCTGTGTCGCTGCTAAGGGGCACAGCCACAGCTGTTGCCAGCCCAAGCCCTGGAGGCCCATGGGACACGCTTGTGACAGCAGCCTAGTGTGACTGCAACATCCTTCCTTCTCCTCCTGTTCTCTCTCTTAAAACTAATCATGACAATGAAGTAAAAATAACAAACATTTACTGAGTGACTACGCCATGCTCTGTGCCAAGCACTTCAGATCTGTCACCTCACTGAATCCTCAAGCCAATCCCTAAATGTAGGGATTCAGGCTCAGAGAGGTGAAGTAACTCCTACAAGGTCACATATTTTATTACGTGGTTGAGCTGGAACTCCAACCCAGGTCTGTGTGGCCCCGCAGTCCCGGCTCCCCGCTACCGCCTCCTTCTTTCCTTTCTTTCATTACACTGCTCCTTCCCTCCCTGCTCTCTCCTGGCACACAGACTCAGGAGCTGCCCTGGGGAGACAGACACTCACATCGGTGATTCTAATGGAGTGTGAGAAAGGATGGGATGTGGGGAAGGATGAGCCATCAGGGAAGGCTCTATGGGAAGATGCGTGCTTGGGCTGAGCCTTAATCGTGGAAGAGGACACCTCCCTGTTTAGTCTGAGAACTCAGGCTTACCAGTATGTCCCACTTGTGGATTCTATTTGTGGAGGGGAGAAACTGGAAGAGGAGAGCAATGAGCTGCTAGGCTACAACTAGTAAGAGGCCCCCACCCCTCACCCCACTCCCTTCTCTTCCTTCTACAAACACTGTGTTCACAAAGCACTTACTGGGAGCTGAGGGATGAATATATAAAGAAATAAAGTGTGATACCTGCTCCCAAGGTCTCGAAATCCAGGCTGGGAGCACATATACCCAATGGCTTGTGCTGTAAGTCAGCAAAATAGAAATGGGCTTTGGCAACATTCAAATATGGTGCCGTGTGGGCCTGGAGGGGAGGAGGTGTCTGAGTCTGTTACTGAGGAATAGACACAGGAAGAAGGTGAGAGAGGGAGAGAAGGCGAGGAGGAGAGCCTTAGAGAAAGAGGGAATGGAAAATAAGGTGGCTGCTGGAAGGATCTTATGAGGAGTGAGAAGTCTGATGGGCTTGGGAGCTCAAGATTGTGGGGTACATGACTGGTGACAATTAGTGGCCAGCTTTGGGGTCAAGGGAAAGATTTTGGACAAATGTTTGATAAGGCATGATTGGTTCCTGAAGTGGCATTTTCCCAGTGTTTTGACAAACTTGCTGCTGTTTTCAAGGCCAGCGGCCCAAAGCATCTGGGAAGCCTTCCCTGTCTGTTCCATGGTACCAGCCTCCTTGGCTGACGCACCTTAGGCACAGTTATCGGCTCTTTCTTGGACCACTGCAGTAGCCTATTCAGCGGTCATACTGTTTTACTTGGACCCTGCTACGACCCCCCTTTCTCCTCACAGCAGCCAGAGTGATTGTTTTAACCCGTAAATCAGATCACCTCCCTCCTGCCCACCAGGCTTGATGGAAATTAGGTCATTTGAAAATGACAGCTGAGACACAAGAATTTCTAGCAGCAATCTCAGAACATGAGGTGGTCTAGTCTCCCATGATGTCAGGTTCCTTGTTCTTCACCCATATTTTTTTTGCCCATGATGCCCCCTTCTCTTCTCCTCTCCCCAGGTCAAGGCCTCAGGGTGTCCCCTATCAGAAATGGTCCTGAGGAAAGAATCTAAAGAAGCCTGGCCAAGGACAGGGCTCCTGGGACTCCTCCCTGCCAGAGTATGTGGTTCAGTGTCTGCAGTTATGCGGAGCAGCATGCAAACTGAATCTGGCAAGCATAGGTATTTCTTCAGCCTTCATTTTTTAAAAGTTAGGAAATTACATACAAAATCTGGATTCCTGACTTCTCTTGAAAAATGAGACAGTACAGTCACACAAGATCTGCATTCCCAAGTGGAAATGATTGGAGAAAGCTCAATAATTGGCTGATTCCTTTAAATGAGACTATGCTTTCCAGTTTGCCACAATCCTCACCACTCCCTATTGTTTTCCATCGGTCTCACCTCATCCCATTCTATGCCTAGCTCTTGTAGGCATTTGAGTTTATAGCCTCCTGGACTGCAGCAATCTCTTGTTAATTTTACTCTACAGTGAGTCCAAATCAAGATAGTAACTCAGGAGAGCTTGCTTTTAAGTCTCGTCTGTGATGAAGGGTGTTAAAGGAGTTTCAGGTGGCAGAAGATTGGCTGGGAGAAAAACAGTGGTAAAGGAAGGGGCACCCTCCTGTGGACCTGGAAATCTCACCAGGTTGGACACCACTGCTTGGCAAATGGGGAGGCCCAGTTAGTTCCCAGGAGATTATGCCTGGAGAATCTTAAGTTTTGTTACAGGTAGACTGTGAGTAACAGAACAGCAGGCATAAGATTATTTCTAGTACATAGTAGGTCATCAATAAACAGTTGTGGGATGGATGGATGGATGGATGGGTGGGTGGGTGGATGGATGGATGGATGGGTGGGTGGACGGATGGATGGATGGGTGAGTGGGTGGATGGATGGATGGATGGATGGGTGGATGAATAGATGGACGGGTGGATGGGTGGATGGATGGATGGGTGAGTGGATGGATGGATGGATGGATGGGTGGATGGATGGGATGGATGGATGGATGGATGGATGGATGGATGGGATGGATGGGTGGGTGGACTTTTAGTCTCAGGTTCAGGACTTGTTCTGGCTGAGTGGGGGCATGGGCCAGACATGAAGGAGGTGCCCTGGGAGAGGTCTCTGGGAATCCTCCAGATGCAGCCTCTTTTAATAACTCACACTTTTTTCCCTCAGCTTCTAATTGTGTGACTTAAAAGTCTGGTCTGCAGTCAGAACTGCACAACTATTACACATTTCATAGATAAATCAACCCCCTGATGGTTTGAAACTAAAGGGACTGAGAGAATGCGAACCTAAGACACATGAACCAACATGCTCACTCAGTTCTCAGAGGGATGGTGTGGTGGCTGCGCCCACACCAGGAACAGTGGAAGAAAGTTCAGAGTCCTTGTAGTCTGGCAGTCTTCGTACCACATTTCCAGGCCAGGGGCATAACTAGGGGACACAGAAGCAGGTGGCTACCCTGAGAGAAGCCCCGAGGGAAGATTCTGGACATAGGGCTCCTCTTTGCTAAATTCTGCCAAACAGCATTGGAAGGAGCTGGAAGAAGGAGTGCATGCATGCTTAGGGCACACCCCAGGCCAGTGGTAACCCCAGCACGGCAGGTCTCATCTGCTCCTCTGCTCTCCCCTCGTCCCTGCTCTTCTCTAGCAACCTTCCAGTCCCCAGTTCTCTTGACCTTCTGAAACTTGTTTCCATCTGGCCCTATGTGCTAGAGAACACAGCCCACTGGATGCAGCTCAATCTGTGACCCCCAGGGAAGGTGAGAAGGAAGGACAGAGAAGTACTGAAGTGCTCGGTAGAAAAGTCAGCTTGCCCAAGGTTGCATAGCTAGTGAGTGAGGGAGCCTGGCCCCCTCTGACTCCAAGGTTTGATTAATACACCCCAAAGACTTGACAATAGACAAGATGCTTCCACCCTGAGGTTTGGGCTTCTCTCAGTTACAGCTGTGTGAAGACAGGGTGACTGACTCATTCCACCTTGCCTGGGCCTTTCCTGGTTTTAGCCCTGAATTTCCCATGTCCCAGGGAACCCCCTATTCCTGGGCAGACTCAGGATGGTTGGCCACTTAATCTAAAGGTAGGTCATCCTCAGCCCAGTGAGCCTCAGTTTGGTTATATATTTGGTGCTTTGAACAGTATTAATTACTATTACTGGCTCCTGACTCCAGACATTTTGATTTAATCGATCTAGACTTCAGCCTGCTAACCAAGAGTTGGAAATGCTTCCCTGGTGATTCTAATGCATGGCCATGGTTGAGAACCACCAGCTCAGCCCGAGGAATCTAGTCCGATACTCTCACCAGGTTAGTCAATCGTCTGCTCGGCTTTGTCCATGTCCCTCTGTGATACTGTGATTTATAATAAGAAGTATACATTTGGTCTTCATCCCTATTTCTGGCACAGAGCTCTGAAAACTCTTGGAATTTCTTGTAATGAGAGGATCTGGGTGTCTTTTGTTATGTAAATAAGGTGCCACCAGGAATGCATAGACCTAAGATGGGAGTTGGTTGCCAGGAGAACCAACCCTGTGATTAGAGGGTTGGAACTCAGTCCCACCCCCCACCTCTGGGGAGGGGAGAGGGGCTGGAGGTTGAATCAATTGCCAATGATCAGTAATTCAATCCATAATGACTATGTAATGAAGCCTCCATAAAACCCTGAGAGGACAGGTCTCAGAGAGCTTCCAGCATAGTGAACACGTGGAGGTGCTGGCCAAGTGGTGCACTTAGATGGGGCATGGAAGCTCCGCACCCTGTCCCCACACCCTGCCCTATGCATCTGTCCCATCTGGCTGTTCCTGAGTTATATCCTTTTAAAATGAATTGGTAATCTTTTTTTTTTTTTTTTAAAGATTGGTACCTGGGCTAACAACTGTTGCCAATCTTTTTTTTTTTTTCCCTGCTTTATCTCCCCAAACCCCCCCTGTACACAGTTGTATATCTTAGTTGCACGTCCTTCTAGTTGCGGGATGTGTGACGCCGCCTCAGCGTGGCCTGACTAGCGGTGCCATGTCCGCGCCCAGGATCCGAACCCTGGGCCGCCGCAGCGGAGCACGCGAACTTAACCACTCGGCCACGGAGCCGGCCCCTAAATTGGTAATGTTAAGTAAAATATTTCTCTGAGTTCTGTGAGCCACTCTAGCAAATTGATTGAACCCAAGGAGGGGATTGCAGGAACTTCGGATCTATAGCTGGTAGGTCAGAGGCACAGATGACAACCTGGACTTGAGATTGGTGTCTGAAGTAGGGGGAGGGGGTGGACAGCCTTGCGGGACTGAGCCCTTAACCTGTAGGATCTGACACAATCTCCAGGTAGATAGTGTCAACAATGAGTTGAAGTGTTTGGGCTGCGAGCCACTGTGGCCCCGAGGAAGGGGCTTGGTGCAAGGGCTGGGGCAAGGCAGGGAATAGGACGGGGGTCCAAGCTGACATGGGACTTTCAGGCAGCGGATTCTAAGGGAGTAGGAAAAGGGTGGCGTGAGGGAGCTATAAGGCGGTGTGGGGAGAGAAACGCTCTGCTCCTGCGCCCCCTCCCCCCGGCTCTGAGGGGGATGAAGCCCGGGTCCTGTCCGGCATGTGGACTGGGAGGGTGGTGGAGATAGGAGCGCTGGCTGAGCCGCAGTCTCCAATAAGGATGTCACTGAGGGCTGCCGCCTGCTTGTGCAGCCTGACTTAATTGGTATTTCTCCTCATTATCAGATTTAATCACCACCTCTCTGGTGAAATAATTTTTGACTCAAATGAGAAATTAGTATAAAAAAAGAACACGTAGAAGGGAGAACGGAATTCAGTAAAGGAAACATTTTTAGATAACTTTTTTGTATCGTGAAACACTATTCTCCTTTCCATTCTCTCTATCTGACAGGAGCCCAAAGGCCAGGGTCTCTAAGGGACTCCTGCACTTGGCAGCTGTCTCCGGCTGGGGGAGGAGTCCAGTGGTTCTGAGGTTGCTGAGGCTGGGAATCTCCAACCCGAAAATGTCTCTCTTGCTTTGGTGCCCATCCATATGGTCCGCCCTGTGCCTGGTCCCTTGCTGATGGGCTGGAGGTGAAGAACCTGTGACTTCTCTTGAACTCTGGGGTTTTCAGCAGATGTGGGGGTTGGGGGGAGTGTGTGAGTGTGTGTGTGTGTGTGTGTGTGCATGTGTGTGGTGCCAAACAAGTAGCAGTTGCTTTATTTCCTTCCAGGAGTCATATTTGACCAGCTAAGTGGTCCCAGGGATCAGGAGATGCCCCTGCTATATAGATGAGGGAGGTGTCCTGAACTCAACAGTCCTTAGCCACAGCTTCCTGAGCCAGCCCTGACATTCATAGAAAAGTTAAGTAAACGTTAGTGTTTGGGGGATCAGAGAAGGGTCCCCATTTGCCAGAAGGTGGCCGAGGGCAGATGGGCTGACCTCCAAACTCCCTTCCTACCAATGCTGGAATTCTGTGATGGAAGCCGGCATGACAGAGGGACTGTGGGCAGAAGAGGGCAGAGAGGAGCGGAAACCTGTGAAGAGAGTGTGATAATAAAGAAGCAAAAGGAAGCGAAGGAGGGGAAGGGGGCCTTGAGCTTGGGAATCCCAAGACTATCTGAACAAAAGTGCCTGAGCTAGGGTCTGATTTCGGGTGGGGTGCATGCAGGGCCCTGGGCTTCAGGAGGAGGCTGCATTTGCCTTAACCTACCGTCAGGGGAAGGGACACCTGGTGACGGGACACCAAGCCTTAATGCATAGAGGCGTGTGTTGCATGGGGGACAGAGGTGGAGAGAAGATGCAAGTGTTTACTGAGCCCTCACCACGCACCATGGTCTGGGCTAGACACTTCCATGCATCTACTCCCTACAACAGCCTTGAGAAGTGTCCATCATCCTCATTTTATAGATGATAAAACTGGGCTCAGAGGGATTGAATGATGTTCCCACAGTACACACCCACTGTTAGCAAAGGGAGACCTGAGACATCAACCCAGTCTTTCTGATTCCTAGACTGGATCATCTTCTACTGTATCACTAAGGCTTAGGCAGCTTGCTGGTCAACACAGGAATGGTTTTTATTAGTCAATTTCAGGGACATTCAACTGAACTGTTGTATTCAACTTAAGCCGTTGTAACTATTAGTACAATTCGACCTAGGTCCAGTAATAAGAAGCTAAACATTTGGAACCCGTACTCTCAACCTTCTGTGGCCTCTTAGCAGCTCATCCCTCTCTGATTGCGCATTCTTGGAAAACTCCAAGGAGAATATGAAGATCCAGGCAGGACCCCCACCTGCTATCTCACATCCAGGATTCTAATTATACCACACTTCACTTCCCCAAAACCTTCAACAGTTTCCCTTGAATTGCACAATACTGGACACTAATTTTCAAGTTGGCATTTAAGTCCCTACACATAAGGGCTCAATGGGTCCTTCCAGTCCTTCTTCCTGTTACCATTCCATACGCCAATCAAAAGGGACACCTCCTGGGCTGTTTCCCTGTGGCTCTATTTATTCAAAATTTTCTTCCTCACCAGCCTCAACTCCTTCTGGCAAAATTCCCACTTAAGGCTGTGATTTCCATGAAAACTTTCCTGGTTCATTCTGCTGATAATAGGTCTCTCCCTCCAGGTTCCTCAGTAAGTTACAGAGCTGGCCATGGCCTCTTGGACCCTCACTGCCCTGGCCACTAGCTTAGTCCTTTTCTGGAGAATCTTGATGTTGGGGAGGCCATTCCTTAACCAGGCAGTGGCACTAGGCTGAAGGGACTCCAAAGGAACCCACAGTAGTGGAGGTCAATGAGGCCGGGATCTGGTGTGAGACCTGACTTTGTGTTTTAAATCTGTGCTTGTCTGACTTCTCCTGGGAGGCCCAGGCAAGGTTTGCTGCACAAAGCCAAAGCCACTGGCAAAACTCTTCCTTTTCATTGGGCCATCAGATGGATGAGGTCATCACACTTGAAATGCTCCTGTGGCTGAACCTCTCTCCCTGAGCTTTACAGCCCCACACAAATTCACCAACAGACGCCTCTTGTGCTCCCTCCCACCACCACTCATGCACGATCTGGAGGAAACAAGATAGGAAACGGCAAGAAAGGCCTTTGGCCCAGGTCTGACCACCAGCAGCTGGGAACCAGGCTGCTCTCCCTTCCTTCTGCAATGAATAAGGATCCAGAGTCACCACCGGCTGAACCTCTCCAGAGTGTAGTAGAGCGTGTGGGCTCAGAAACCGCTGGAGCAGAGTGTGAATAATGGAAACTGCTTCTGACTTAATTAGACTCACATTAAAATCGCACTCCCTGAAGCTTGCCGAGGCGGCAGGGAGGCCCCCACTCCCCCCTCCTCCGTGACCTGGGATGCTCTTCCCATTCCATCCAAGTCCGAACATCCCCCCTGCTCTCCCCTTCTCCTTCATCCTTCCTCATCTCTCACCCCCTCTCAGTGTCTGCTCCCCTGTCACGATTACTCACCATTCTTTTCTTCCCCTCTCTCCCTCCTTCTGCCTCCCCTCTCTCGGGTACCCCACGGCCCTATAGCTGTCCATCTACAGTGTCTCTCTGCTCAGTAACCATGAGCACAGGTCAAAGCTTTGGTGTGCGCTCGTCCTGTGAAAACTAGAACGGATGGCAGGAAGAAGAGTCCTTCAGCTCTAGCTCCTGATACGCAGGCCTATATATTTCCAACCCGCTTCTGATAAAGAAGAAATAACAGTAATGGCTGATTGAGTTTTCCTGTGGCTGAAGACAGAAGGGAAAGCCCTTAGGGCTACGGATGGGAACTCTTATCTCTGGATACTTGTAAGCCAGGGTTTCTCAACCTCAGCTCTATGACATTTGGGGATCAGATGATTGTTTGTTGTGTGTCAGGGTGGGTGGGTGGGGCTGTCCTGTGCATTGTAGTTTGTTTAGCAGCATCTCTGGTTTTTATTCAATAGGTGCCAGTAAAGTGGCACCTATCAGGCTAATGAAATTGGGCTCATGAAAAATGTCTCCGGGTATTGCCAAATGTCCCCTGGGGAGCAAAACTGTCCCGGTTTGAGAAATGCTGTCTCAGCTTAGCTTCTCATTTGGGCATCTGTGCAGCTGAAATAGAAGGCCCACTGGCCTTGGTGTTTATATCCTGGATCTTCCATTTCCCAGCTCCCACCCTTGGCTTCCTGGCACCTACCCTGAAGCACATTTAAGCTCTCTGAGTTGGTCTGCTCATTTGACAAATGGGGCCATTGCCTACTTCACAGGCTTAATGTGAAGAACAAATGAGACACAAACTATAAAGCACCACATCGTATTACAGAAAGTATATTTCAGTACTACACTGTGTTATTATTATGTGCAAGGAAGACTAAATCTATATACTCACGGGAGAGTTAATTTTAAGTGATGATGGATAAGGGCACTCCAGAAACTCAGTTGATTAGATTGGGAGACTTGTGAGAAATAGTTTAAAGAGAGGAAGGGACTCAGCGGTTGGGGTGGGAGAAGGAGAAAACCGGGAAAGCAGTTGTGAAGAGAAGGATCCGTGAGAATAGGGGCTCTGACAAGCACTGTGGCTAACAGTCTCGGGGGTGGACTTCTCCCTAATTGAGGGACTGATCTGGGGAGTCAATGAAGAGACATGTAGCTCAGAGCTGAAGGGGAAGGGCAGCTGCACTGGAGTGAGGGGGAGACATGGCAAGAATTGAGAGTCTTCTCGGCTAGCCAAGGAGAGTGAGCAAGGAGGAGAGCCTGAACAGGAAGGCTCCAAACCAGGATTGACACGCCCCAAATTAAGAAAATAAGATAGCTTCAGAGATAGACTTGGCAGGGAGGAGTACAGATATCTGCTGATTTTGTCCCCAGCATCTCTTGTCCTTTCCTCTGGGAACAGTACCCTGATTTTTCCTTGGGGAATGACTCATTTCCCATTCTCTGTCGGTATGACTTCCGGAGTAGACATGAGTGTCACATCCCCCCAACTGCAGCGACAGAGTCAAGGATGGGCACATAATCAAGTGAGGCTTCAGAGCCAGTGAGCGTCAGCCCTGGGACTTCTACACACATTGCTGGAAAGGATGCCCTCTTTCCGCTGAGGGTGCCAACCTGGAAGGATGTGAAGGAGCCTGTCTGAGAAGGAAGCCAACACAGAACAAAGCAGAACAGAGACGGACAGAGACAGATGACTGATGACACCATCTGTACACCTGGATCCAACCATGCCTGAACTCTAGCACCCCAGGCATTTTCAGTAAAATGAGGCCATAAATTCCTTTTTTCCTTTTTTTTCTTAGTCCAGTTTGAGTTGGGCTTCTGAAGTTGAAATAATATAAGTACTCAGTAATATAAGGAGTAAATATAAGGTAATATAAACTAAACCGGCAAAAAGGTTGGCTTAGGAATCAGGAATTCTAATCTTGGCTGGAGGAAGTCATCTCGCCTCTCTGAGCTTCAGTTTACTCATCTATATAATATGAGGATATTGAACAAGATGGTGTTGAAGGACCCTTCCACTAGTAAATGTGATCGTTTTGGCTACTCTGTTACCAATAATTACGGCCTCCAAATAGTGAGCACTAAGACTTCCTCAGGGCCAGTTACTGGACACTGTTCAGCCACTGTGTGCGGCTTCTGGTTATCTATCTGTCCAGAAAGCTGACGGCTCACAGGGCTGGCCTTGAACAAAAACGTAAGGAAAGTTTTTCTCCTTTGGAAACATAACCTCCACCAGTGTTACAACACTCTAGGTTCTTTAATCCCAGTGGCTCCCACCCAAACAAAAACTGATCTGGTCATAGACTTTTGCCCTCTTGCCCTTTAGTCTGGATGAGATTTGAACGAGTTTTTGCCTTTTAAAGCAACTTGGGCCAACATTTCGTTGGGCTCCTAATAATCTTCACTGAGAGGCACTTTATGACCCTCAGGGCAGCTGGCCTGAAGGGGAGTTGTCACCAGTGACTTGTTGTCAAAAAAGATCACAGCCCTAAGATCAGACTCCAGGTTCTCAGGAGGGGGCAAGGCAAGCTAATTTCTTTCCAAGCTGGAACTCAGAAGAGACTGGCAGACCAGAGAGGATATTCACAAAAGGGTCCTGGCATTAGCAAATTGCTAAATTGAAATGTTTCCCGGCTCAGAGTCAGGGGCATTAGTACACTCCTGCTCAGGTAATCCTGTCATTTGGCGCTCTAGCAGCACGTTCTTCTGGCTGGAGCCTCATCTCGGGCTGTTTGTCATTCCTGCACTCCATGCTTTGATGATATTTCCTGGGTTCAGGGCCGGATTAGGACAAGACAGCAGCTGACCCTTCCCTGGCCCCCACCCTCCTCCCAACCAAATTCCCCATCCTCCCCTACGAGCACTGTTTATGGTTAATAATGATAAGCTGGTGAGAAAGTGTCTTTTGCAAACAGTGAAAAACAACAACAGAAATCTACTTTCCACCCTGTCAGGCTTTAACTGGCACATTAATTGTCATAGCCTCTGGATGCTCAAGAGAGGAGGAGAGAACCTTGCTACAACTCGGAACTTCATTCATTCATTCATTCATTCACTCAATGCCATGGCTCTTGGCGCCTCCTCCTGGTGGATGTGGTGATGGTCTGCCAGTGCTTACGCAAGCCTGTGTACGTGCGTGAACAGGGCTGCCTGTGTTTTCCCTAGTTGGGGGTCAAGAAACTTCTGTAAAAGGCTGTGTAGGCTGCACGCTCTCTGTCATAACTATTCAACTTTGCCGTCGTGGCCTGAAAGCAACCATACACAATATGTTAACAAATGGCGTGGTTATGTTCTAATAAAACTTTATTTATTGACGGACATTGTACTGGCTGTGGCCCCACAGGCCTAGTTTGCTGACCCTGAGGCTAGACACCAACTGCACTGAGTGACTTGGTTTATCATTGTAAACCTAGTAACAACAGTCTGCCTGTTTCTTTCTCATCCTTCTGCAATGGGTGTTGGATGGCCTTCTTCCTGGGAAGGTATGAGGAGAGCTGATGAAGACAAACAGGGTAGAGGAGATGGTCCCTTGAGATTCCTCCTAGTCCCCAGATGCCAGGGTCCAGGGTGGATGAAGAACGATGGAAGACTCTTCCTCCGTGTGTCTATTTATGGTCTCATCTTGGGTGGTGGGTCCTTCAAGATAACATGGCACAGCGCCCACAGGGCTGGGGTCTCTGTCAGCCCGTCTTATTGATCCTGCTGGTGATGCCATGTCATAGTGTGTATTTATTGATTCAACTCCTTGTTCTTCCCTTTAGCAGTCCTTGCATATTTACAGTAGAGGTGTTTCATAATTATTTGTTGAATATCTGCCAACTACGTGTCAGGCCCTGTGCTAGGCATTCTGGGTTCAGAGGAAAAGACATGGTCTCTGGCTCCAGGGAGCTCACAGAGTAGTAGGCAAAAAGAAAAATAAACCATTACAGTACAAGGTGTTGGGTGCTGTGATGGTGGTAAGCTGACAGGATGATGGAACAAGAAGTTTCAAGCGCCACCGAAGACTAGGCAGGGGCTGACAGCCAGGCCCTGTCTTCTTCTCGGACTGAATTCCAGAGCAAAGAGTGCCGCGTGGAAGAAATAACTCCCCTCTAGGCGGCTGCTAGAGTCCCACCCAGTGCTCTTCACCTGCTCAGAACCACAGAGCGCTGCGGCAGAGCCCTCCCAAGCACATTTGTAGAGATGAAGAGTGGCCCATTCAAGTTAAAAAAACTCCCCCTATTTGCTTCTTACAGCAGTTTTTGTTTATCTCATTATCTCCCAACCTGAAGAACAGGACCATCTGGCATGCGGGCATGTTAACAAGATCATAAATTAGGAGGAGAAATGAAGCCAGATTTCCATAATGGTCGCAAGACAGAAATCAACAGTGCTGGGACGGCATTTGCTGGGAAGGTAGGGTGGGGGGAGATGGAGCAAAATGAAAATGCCGCCACACAGCCAGTCTGAATGAAAAACACAAATCCAGAGTCATTTAGAAGGACTGTTTTCAAAAAGTGCCGGCGAAGCATCTCTCTCCCCTTTCTCCCCCTTCCCTCCCTCTTCCTGTCTTCTGGGTCTTCCCTTAGGAATGGGGCCAACTCGAACCCCCTTGTTCTCGTAGGTTGTTATTACAATTATTGTAGTAATTGTGGGAAGACTGACGCAGCTTATCATTTCACAGAGGAAGCCTCGCCCCATGCACAAGTCCGCATGCTGGCCAGAGCTCTGGGCCGCCAGTGCTTCCAGAGATTTCTAGTATATCCTGGGACTCTGTGCCTTGGTTCTGGCAAATGCACTGAGGGTAATTAATGAGAGGGGGCATTGCCCACCAATGGCTTGGATGCTGAGGGTCCCCAGGACATGTGCGCACACACAGCTTTCCCCAGGGTCACCACCCATTAGATTGCTCTTCCCTTCTTGGCAGAGAGCCCCTCCCCATTCCCCATAGTATTAAATGACATTAGATGCCCCCACCTGGGGCCGGCCCAGTGGCCGAGTGATTAAGTTCGAGCGCTCTGCTTCGGTGGCCCAGGGTTTTGCCAGTTCGGATCCTGGGCGCGGACATGGCCCCACTCATCTAAGCCATGCTGAGGTGGCATCCCACATACCACAGCTAGAAGGACCCACAACTGAAAGTGTACAACTATGTACCGGAGGGGCTTTGGGGAGAAAAAGGAAAAAATAAAATCTTAAAAATAAATAAATAAATAAATAAATGCTGCCACCTTTGGTGGCTCTGGATGCCCTCCCTGTCTGTCACAGCTTCTCCAGTCCTACGCCTCCCTCTTTGTGAAGCTGCTCTCCTCTCCTAGGTCATCTTTCCCTTCTTTTGACCTATCCTGATAGTAAAAATGCTATATCTGTTTTAAAAATGCGGAGAGTGGGAGACAATTTTGTTCCGTTGATGGTACCTATAGAGGGACCTAGGGAAAAGGGTCTGTGCTTCATAACGGGTGCACCCGGGCGATGCTGTGTGGCGTACGGCTCTACTGTTGCCTGCAAATTTCTCTCTGCTCAGTTTCTTTTCAGGGGACAATTCATTGACAAATTTTTCAATTTCTTTGATGATTTTTCACCTATTCAGCCCTTTAAACTTTTTTAAAAGTCGATTTTGATAATTTATACTTGCCTAGAAAATTGCTCTCTTTGTGCACATTAAAAAAAACCTATTTTCTATATCTGTGGTTTCTTACCCTATTTTTGTCCTTATTTTGTATATTCATATTTTTCTAGTTCTTTCTCATTAATGTGGACACTTGTTTTGTATATTTTATGTAAGCTGCAATTCTTGGATTGATTAATCAATTCTGCTTTGTAATTTATTAATTTATGCTTTTATCTTTATCAGTTATGCCTTGCTAATTTCCGAGGATTTATTTAATTGTATCTTTCTGTATTCTGAGATGAATGGATAATTCATTTGTTTTCATTCATTTTTGCTCAATCAGTTCACTGACATTTTCTTTACAGCCCAATATATGGTCAAATTTTGTAAATGTCCCAAGGTCACCAGAAAAAAAAACATTTTAACTTCTTTGTAGGTTAGTGATATAAATATTTAATTATTGAATCTTTATGCAGATGATTATGGCCTTATTTATTCTTTGAATTCTGAATTTCTCAAGAAATGCTCCCCTTTATTATTTGTCAAAAATTTTTTTCAATTCTATTTGGGTTTTACATATATATATAAAAATACATATATAGATATTTTCTTTTTGGTGAGGAAGATTGTCGGTGAGCTAACATCTGTTGCCAATCTTCCTCTTTTTGCTTGAGGAAGATTATCGCTGAGCTAACATCTGTGCCAAACTTCCTCTATTTTGTATGTGGGATGCCATCACAGCAGGGCTTGATGAGTGATGAGTAGGTCTGCGCCTGGGATCCGAACCCAGGAACCCAGGGCCACCAAAGTGGAATGGGTGGTGGAACTACACTACCGGGCCAGTCCTTGGGCTTTATATATTTTGATGTAATATTATGTGCATGGAGAGGTGGGTCAACTAGATCTTCATTATGGATTATGTACTTCGTTGGTAAAAAAATGACTGTCCTATAAATGATTTATCACTTTATTTTTTATTTTTTTGCATCACCTGGTATTTCTCTGTCCAGCTCTTAACTTTTAAACTTTTGGAGTAATTATGCTGTAGGTATGTTTCTTGTAGGTAATATAAAGCTAAGCTTTATTTCGTGCACCATTGAAAGTCTGTATTTTAACACAGGAGTCGAATCCATTTATCTTTCTCTCACACCTGATTTGTTTGTGCTTATTTCTGCATTATTATTATTATTTTGTTTTTTTGCTTTTTATGTTTCCTTGATTGTTAATTTCATATCATTAGCTTTAGGGGATCATGTTTTGTTTAGTTTTCCCCCTATAAGGTTATTTTTAGTCAAATATGTATTTTTTATGTTATCAAAATCAACAATGAAACTATACCTAATGACTGATATACATATAAGAGGAAACTGTTATCTCATACTTCTATCTTCTCTATTCTTCCCAGATTTACCTGTCATGGTATCAATTTTTGGCCCTATTTAACATTGATAAATGATTATCCTTACAATGTCCTTTTCTTTTCGCCTTCAAGAATCATGATATTTGCATTGGCTTGTAACTGCGTTGACAATAACTCTTTAGAACTGTGCGTCTAAGGAGTTTCCATGGCCACCACTGACGCCACGGTCTGCTCTTGAGAGCTCCCCGACTCATCGTTTGGCTGTCAGGTATACATCTTAGTGTACTTTCTTTTTAGGAGGAAACTGCATGATGGTATATTTTTGGAATTTTTACATATCTGAGAAAGCCTTTGTATTGTCTTAAAAGTAAACAACACCTTGGTTGGCTGGTGTGTTCTTGTTCTTGATTCAGAACCTTTCCCTCCCCTGTGTAGCTGCTGCTCTCTCTCCATCTCGCTCCCTTTTTTTTTTTTTTAATTTTTTTAGCTTTTTAGCTGCTTTCTGGAACTTACATCATCTTATGTTATGGAAATCTCTGCGGCAAATCTAACTTGCGTTCCTTTGTAGAGAGCTTTTTTTTCTTTTTCAATTCCTCGCCTGGACATTTGTCGAATTCTTTATCCTTGTAATTAAAAACAAATCATCAATATATGTCTATGTGTTGGTTACTTTCAAATAATTATGCATGCGGAGCCCTTTCCATCTACTCATTCAAGTCTTTCTAAATTCAGGAAAGTTTTCCTCTACTCCGTTATATTGATTCGATTCCTTTTTAAAAAATGAATCCCCTTGCACTTCTTCAAGGACTCCCTTTATCAGTATGTTGGTTTTTACTCTCTGAGCTCAAACCCAAGGGTCTTTTTTCTGGCCACTTCCATCTCCTAGTCCTTTTTGCTTCAGCATCTGGAGAGCATCTCTAGCTTGTCCTTCACGACTCTGTTGGTATTTTTATGGGATCTATTTTGCTCCCTGTCATTTCCAATGGCATTATTTGCTTCCCTTGTTTCTTTCCTTAACCTATCATGCCTTTAAAAGCATCTTCAGTCTGTCATCTTATTACCTCCTCTTTTATCTCATATTTTATTAAGTTTACGGTCTCTTCTATTTCACTTAAAATAAATGCCATTTAATATTTACATATGTTTCTAAATACTTTTAAATCATTTTTTATCTCTAATTCTTGAATGCTATGTTTATCTTTTTATATACTCCATATTTTTAATATCCCTCGCCCCCACCAACTGACTTATCTTTAAATGAGATGGCCATCTCAGTTTGGAATGGCCTCAGATGTAGTACCATCAGATTCTCCTTGGGAACCCTTTCTGTTCTATCCCGGATGCTGTACCCCACTCAAGATCCTAAGGTAGTGTAAGTTACACACAACTGTCTACAATTCCAGCAAGTGACTGTGATCACTCTGACTTCTTTCCAGCCAAGGCTCAGCTTTTTTTGTCTTGTAGGTAACAATGTGGGAGTCCAGCCCCTTCTTGGAACCCATGCGGGGAGCACACTGAAGCAAAACTGCCATGGCGGCAGCGCTCCAGAGAGTCAGGAGAAAGCCTGGTAGACAGGGGCCGCTGACTTTGGGGTGAACCTGGCCATTTTCTGGCGGCTGTCTGGTGGGGCAGTATGTCACTTGGATAACTTCTACTCAGTCTTTAGATTTCCTTTTCATTCATTCATTCATTCAATAAATATTAGTTTATTGATCCATTCAACAAGTGTTTGAGAATATATGCCAGGCATAGTGATAGTCGCAGGGGATATGATCCAGAAAAAGAAAAACAAGGTCCCTGCACCAGGCTTTCATTCCAGTGGGTCAAACAGACTCACCAGTCCCAGTCTAGAGACATATGGCAAAGGAGTAAACAACCACCCAACAAGTGGATTACAGACTGTGGTAGAAGCTGCAGAAGATATCATAAAGGTCAAGTGCTGTTACTTTAGATCCAGAGGTCAGTGAAGGCTTCCTCTGAGGAGATGACGTTGGAGCTGAGACAGGAGAGGTGAGAGAGCTGGCGTGTTGGAGATCAGAAGGGAGCCCAACACTTTGGAGTAAGTGTGCCAGTGTCTTCTGTTAGCTCTCCAAATCCACTCTCACCTTCTCTACTCTTATCCACCCCAGATTCCTTGATCCTCTGGTTTCCAGCCAGGCTCGGTCAGTGGGGATCCCCAGCAGGAGGGTAGGTGGACAGGGAAGTCAGTTAGGGTATACATTTGCCCAGCAGTGCCCACGTGGATCACTGCAGATTGGCTCCAGCTCCTGTATGTGGCCTTTCCACACCTTCTCTGCGTCTGGCCCCCACCCCTCCCTTTGCCCCATTAGGTCAGGGATTATAGCCACTCTCCACCATTGTTAGCCCCTTGTGAGTTTCCCTAACTATGCCCAACTTTTCTTCAAGAACCCACTTCAGGTGCACCATTTGCTTCCTGCCAGAAGAAAGTGGCACGAGATGACATTGCACATTTTTCAGGGCAAAACAGATGACTGTCCTCTGTCCTACCACCACACATTCCTCCGATGCCGAGTTATGACTTTAATGCTTACTGAATTGAATCACTGTCTGCCTCGTGTCTGCCTTGTTATTCACTTTAATCTTGTTTCACTTGCTTTTGGTGGAGACTGAGAAGGGGATGCCTGCTCATCTGGATCCCAGCGGGTCCCAAGGAGCGTGTGTCACAGTCCTTGCAGAAGAGAATCCAAATTGAGGGGGGCTTGGGGTGACCTTTGGGTCTCTTTGAGGGGGACAGTCTTCCTAATAAGAGAAGGGGGAAGAGCATCAGCAGTTTTCTGCACATGCCTGCGGGGACTGAGCCCTGTAAGGAGGCCTCCCCAGAGAGGCCCCTGACCTCCTTCTCACTGTGGGCTCATAACCCGCCATTGGAAACCGAGAAACTCCGAGCAGAAAGCAGCAGAGGTGCTCTGAGGGGGCTTGGCTGTGTGAACAGAGGCTCTGCTCAGAGTTGCCACCTTGATGGTCCCATGAGGAGGAAAATCAGAGCAGAAGGTCTGCTGAGTCCAGACAGGAGCCCCGAGAAGAGAAAACTGCCTGCTCGCCGTGCCATTCAGTCTAGAGCAGCCACTCTGCTGGGCAGTGGGAAGAAGGAGGGAGGAGGAGGAACCAGAGCACTGCATCAAGGGATCCAACATGGCGGACATTCTGAGGGAGGCCCGTGTGGTCCAGGCTGCCTCCCCACCAGAGGGCAGCACACCCTCAATGCCTGCTCTCTTTTCCTCCTCCTCAGGGGCCATAGTAGTTTGCAACTGCTGCTGTGACAAGTTACAGCAAACCCACTAGCTCAAAACCACATAAACTTATTATCTTACAGTTCCAGAGGTCAGAAGTCTGAAATGGGTCCCACTGGGCTAAAAGAAAGGTGCTACAGGGCTGCGTTCCTTCCGGAGGCTCCAGAGGAGAATCTGTTCTCTTGCCCTAGAAGCTGCCTGCGTTCTTGGCTTGTGGCCCCATCCTCCGCCTTCAGCATCAGCAGTGTAGCACCTTTCAAACTCTCTCTCTTAGATGCCCCCTCCTGCCTCCTTATTATAAGGACCCTTGTGATTCCATTAAACCAGCCTGGATAATCCAGGATTATCTTCCACTCCCCATTGCCGTGAATGTAGCACATGTACAGGTTTCAATGATTAGGATGTGGACATCTTTGGGACCATTATTCTGCCGACCACAGGGGGCTCATTCTGCTTGTCCCAGAGGCTTTCTTCTGTCCTTGGGAGGGCACCAGGGCACAAAGACTTATCTTCAGAGGAAATGGTGGAAGCCACAAATCTCAGTCAGGACCCAGTGCTGCTTGGGGCCTCTTCAGGAACAGCCTTTCCCTCTCAGGTGGGTTTGGAAAGGAAGGAAATACTGGCCTGATAAAGGCGGACCACTTCACCAGCGCTGCTGGTCTAGTGGTTAAGATTGGGTGCTCTCACCACTGTAGCCCAGATTCATTTCCTGCTCTGGGAACCACACCACCGTCTGTCGGTTGTCATACTGTGGTGGCTGCATGTTGCAAGTACAAGCAGGGTCCCTCATGGGGGACAGGTTTCAGTGGAGCTTCTAGACTAAGACAGACTAGGAAGAAGGATGTGGCCACCCACTTCTGTAAAAACTGGCCATGAACACCCTGTGAAGAGCAGCAGAGCATTGTCTGATAGAGCACTGGAAGGTGAGACGATGGTGCAAAAAGATCGGGCAGGGTTCCACTCTGCTGTGCACAGGATCACTAGGAGTGGAATCGGCTCAACAGCACTAACAAAAGGTGAAGCAAGACTGGGTGGAGGGAGCGATAGATATCCCAGCAGCGGCTCCCCCTTAGCCCCCAACTCTGAGAGGGTTGGCTCCCCACAGTCAAACACGTGCTGAGTCCTAAAGTTCAGGACGGGATCCCAGGGCTGCACAGCCCGTGCAGGTTCTGACCCCTGTGGGCCCATGGAGAGAAAAGTGAGGTCCTTCACGGTGGGCACAAGGGTTCCCCTGACCCCTTCCCATGCCACTGACCTGCATTCAAGACAGGGGCCTCGGGGAGGGAGGGGTTGGGTAGTTTGTGGCTGCAGCTCATGGCTTCACCCTGCAGCTTACTCTTTTGAGAATCAGACTTGGACTGGCCTGTGTGCTGACAAATCTGGGTGCTGTCCCGTTATTCCTCTGGGAATAACCCTAGGGAACAGTGTTCCTAAGGTTAGAGTTCAGAGGAGAACTAGCCTACAGCCCTCCTGAGTTCTCACTGTGCTAAGAGAGTCAGGCACAGTAACCCGCCTTCCTGCAGGATGCCCCTGGATGATTCTGTTCCTGGCTTATGAAATCTGGGTCCTGTCTGTGCAGCCTGTCCCTCTGCAACCCTGTTAAGACACCAAAGCCAGTGGACTCTCCTCTGCACTCTAAGCACGGGCAGAGAGAAGGTGTGGCAGCCATGTGGCTGGTGTTTCAGGAAAGCAGGGGACATCAAAGAACGGGTTCAAGGAGAGAGCTGGCCTGGGGAGGGGGCGGGAGCAGGAGGAAAGGGCAGCGAGTGGGCAGTGAATGGAACAGCGCAGAGGGAAGAGGAAATCGGAGTGCATAAACTCATCGCCCCTAAGTTGTAGAACCGGGAAAATTAAAAATATAAATAAAACAATGCTTTTGTTCTCCGAGGTCCCTTCCAGCTTTAAAATCTTATGCTTCCATAAGCTTTTGGGGAAAAGAATAAACCAACCGCTAACATCAAGGAGATTTTGAAAGCTTTCAAGGTTTTAGGAGCTGTGTCTGACGGGAACAAGGATGTCTGCTGCACACGTGGGAAGGTCTGAAGGGAAAGGACACGCTTGGCCCTCCAGCCTCTGACCGGAGGCTGACCCAGAGCCAGCGCTGCCTTCCGGCACTTCCCTGCATCTATTTCACCGATCTAAGATCTTGGAACACGGAGAGTGTTTTCCTCTCACACCAACAGAGCTGCAAGAGGAGGCCCTCCAGTCCATCACATAGTCCCCTCGCCCAAAGCAGCAAGACCCCCTTAAGACAAAGAGCAAAGTCCTCCCTGTGGAAAGCCCTGACAAGGGCGGGTGCCGCCTAAGCTCCGAGGCTCTGAGTGGCACTACCCTTGGCTGTGACCACCGTGGGGATGGTTCCTCTCCTGCCCCACCGCCTTCTAGCTTTTCTTCTTTTATGCAGGGACAAAGTCATCTGCCATGCCTTTTTGCCATCTAGTAACAGAGGACACTGAAAAGTCCTTTGGGACCGTTGTCATAATATGGTCAAGGTGACAAAAATTAGAGGTGACCTTTTTTTTTCTGCTGAGGAAGATTCACCCTGAGCTAACATCTGTGCAAATCTTCCTCTATTTTGTACGTGGGTTGCCACCACAACATGATCATGGATGAGTGGTGTAGGTCTGTGCATGGCAACTGAACCCGGGCTGCCGAACTTAACTACTAGGCCACAGGGCCAGCCCTAGAGGTGATCTTTAAAATCCATAAACTGGGGGAGGGATGGTCTCTACTTGAAGTTAAACCTTAATTATCTCCCAGGTGGGAACCAGTGTGTGTGTGTGTGTGTGTGTGTGCGTGCACACACACCCAGCTGGTCCTTAAACTTTCTGAGGGCAGAGACCATCTTTCGCTTGTTCATCATTATAACCCTAAGGCCAAGAGCAGCACCTGGACACAGCAGATGCTCAATAAGGACTCAATGAATGGATCAATAATTAGGAAGGAGGTAAATCTTCATACCCATAGGAATTAACTCTGAACGGCTTGCAAATACATCTTGGCAACGTTCCCCATAAGGTCACCTAAACTAGTGAGAGGGATGTTCCACGTTAAGGAAAAATCTGTAATCTCAAAGCTTCTGGTGTTTCCTTGTGGCTGCTGAGTGGGAAGACCCAGAGACATGCTCCTTTGTTTAGCAGGCGTTCAGTGACATTTGGGTGCTACAAAAAGTAGGCCTGGAAGGCGGGATGGGGGGTGAATAGCCTAATCTGCATAAAAGAGTCCTAAGCAAGCAGAAAGGAGGAAAGACAAGCCAGGTTCCAGGAGGCCGACTCAGGGGACACATGGGCCATGAGAAAGTCCCTGTGGAGGGCAGTGGTCAATACATGTCTAGGATCAATGATGTCTAGGATCTGATATCCATTTAGAAACTGTTTCCTGCTCTCTGCTTTTCTTTTACCCTTCTAACTCCAAATTTTCAGAAAAAGTGCTTACAAAGCCTTGTGTAAGGGGGGCTTTGGAGGATGAACAGAAAAGGAGGATGGGTGATGTCTGGGGTGGGTGGTCTAGAGAAACATCTGTGACTGAGGAGTGAAGACCAATTATGGATAGCCACGTGGAGGTGTAAACCTTAGAGTAACTCAGGAATGGACAGGGGCAAACACGCCGGTGGCAGGCTGAATCATGGCCCCCTAAGGTTGTCCCCGAAACCTGTGAATATGTCACCTTGCTGGGCAAAAGAGACTTTGCAAATGTGATTAAGTTAAGGATCCTGAGCCAGAGATGATCCTGGATTATCTGGGTGGGGCCGATGTAATCAAGGGTCCTTATAAAAGGGAGGCAGGAAGGTCAGAGTCAGAGAAGGGAATGTGATGACAGTGAAAACAGAGCTTGGAGTTGTGTGGTCAGGAGCCAAGGAATGCAAGTGGCCTGTAGAAATTGGAAAAGGCAAGGAAATGGATTCCCCCTAGAGCCTCCGAAAGGAACACAGTCCTCCTGACCCCTTGATTTCAGCCCAGTGAGACCTATTGTGGACTTCTGAGCTCAGGAACTGTAAGATAAGAAATCTGTGTTGTTTTAGGGACTAGGTTTGTGGTAATTTGTTACAGCAGCAATAGGAAACTAATACCTTACTTTTCCACAGAGAGCCAGGAAAAAGCTAACCCTTGAGAGAAGGGAGACAGACAGCAGGGTTCTGATGAACATATGGGTGGGGCTAGTGAGTTCTGACCGCCTGGTTCAGTAATAGGTAGTTCAGTGTGGCTTCCTTTGCCCTATCTCAATTCTAAGAACTGGTTATTGTTAGTGCCATCAAGTCAATTCAGACTCCTAGTGACCCTGTGCACAGCAGAGCAGACCCTGTCCAGTCTTTTGGTGCCATCCTCTCACCTTCCAGCACTAAATCAGACAGTGCTCCACTGCTATTCACAGGGTTTTCATGGCCAGTTTTTTTGGAAGTGAGCGGCCAGGCGGTCCTTCTTCCCAGTCTACCTTAGTCTGGAAGCTCCACTGAACTTGTCCACCACGAGTGACTCTGCTGGAATTTGTAATACCAGTGGCCCAGCTTTCAGCATCACAGCAACATGCAGCTGCCACAATATGACACCCGACAGACGGTGGTATGTTTCCCCGACCGGGAAATGAACCTGGGCTGCGGTGGTGAGAGCACCAAGTCTTAACCACTAGACCACCAGGGCTGGCTCTACACGCTAGACACCCGTGAAAAAGCTAGCACAGAGGGCTGGGGAGAGGGAAACGGTCCTTCACAACACACAACTCCTATCCTCGCCATCAGCCATTCTCCACCAAGATCCCAGTTATGAAAGGACTGATTGGCAGGTCTGATGATCAGACTGTTAGGCAGAAAGGCAGGTCTTGAAATAGAGCAGGCGGCACCTACAACCAGTCTTGCCATGTCATAGACAAGGAGCTGAGGTCTAGATAATGACTCGTCCAAGCACAAAGAGCTAGAAGTGGAACCAAAACCTCAGGCTGCTCATTTCCAAGCATGTGCCCTTTGCTCCAGAAATGCCCTTGTCAAGGACTGGGCCCCAGCACAGGATTCTCTGCCCTCTCACCTGAAGGTGACGTTCTGCTGAAACGCATAGCTGAGTGAGCCAGTCTGGAGTGCCATTATCTATGACTACGGGGCCATCCAGCTCCCTCTCCTCCATGTGAGAGACCCCTGAGGACTTTGGGTTGGGCGTGTCTGTATCTGAGAGGGTCACTTCAGAGGTGGTGGGTCTGGGGCTGTGGGTGTTGTGTTCCCCACTGTCATAATTGGCCTTTATAGTCCAGAGCTGCCTGCAACCCAGAGGGCACCTCGGAGCGGAGGCTGCTTCCCTCCTTCAGGAATGTTTTCCCCTTCCTCAAGCTCCTTTATCCTTTATGGCCTATTTAGCATCCTGTGTTCTTTCCCTGACCAGCCCCCTCAGATTAGGACCTGTCTGTCTGGTGGATTCTCAGCACTTTCAGGCTCTACATCAGCATTGATGGCAAATGTGTTCTTTTGTCCTCTGGATGTTTGCATTCATAAATTCCTATGTTTGGCAAGCACGATTGTGCAGCCACTGGGGGCAGGCCCCAAGCTAGCAGCCCTGTGTGCTGAGGTCTCGAACCCTGGAGCCCAGCTCAGAGCCCAGGCCTGTGGGCTGTGTGAACACAGGCTGTGCAGTATGAGAGGGCGCACTGCTGCTCCCCTCCACCCGCAGTGGCTTCCCCAGGACTCGGTTTCACGAGAACCTTCTTCAGCTTGAGTTTTTAGCACTGGGTTTGGGGCCGTGGTGGAGGGAATATTTCTGCTATTAGCAGAGTTGAGTTGAGAGCAACCAAAGCTACATGACTGTTTATAAGCTCTTCCTTCTCAAAGGGCGCTTCTTCCCACGCCGTGGAAAAAGGCATGGAGGCTGCCTTTGCAAGGGCTCCTGGCACACGTGCAGCTGTGTGAACTGCAGCAACGTGAGGCTGTCCTTCTGAACGGCACGGTAAGGTGACCCAGTGGGAAGCGCAGCCTGGGAGCAGTGCCACCCCTGGGGTTCCTCCGCGAAGCACAGGACTCAGGCAGAGAAGGGAGAGCACACTGGCTCTTGGGGTGACTGTGGGGGAGCAGAGGAGGGGGGAACCAGGGCAGGGCGGGAGTAGGTGGGCAGGGTGGGATCAGACAGAGGTGGGCTGGGATAGGAGGCATGCAGCACGAGTCCAGCATTCTAGAGAAGCCTTCAGTTCTCCTGGGGGCAGGCGACTAGGACAGCTCGACAGAGGAAGCTGAGGAAGCAGCTTACCTGGTCTAGGTGATGGGATCCTGCGTTCCCTCCCAGATGTCAACCTCCTGGCTCTCCCAAATGCCCCCTCCCTCCCTTTAGCTGAGGACCACACGCACTCTTCCCCCACACCTGCACTGGTGCACCCTTCCCGGAGGCTGAGAAGACGGAGCGGTGTGTTTCTGGAGGCCCACCTGCTCTTCCCTCCCCTACACAATGCAGACAGCCTGGCAACTAGATACTGATTTGGGGAAACCAGAAAACGGTCCTCGAAAAATTAACAGTGTGGCTGTAAGTCATGTTCTTAACTTAGCACAACGTTTTAAAATATGCATTAAGTGCTTATTATGTACAGGGGACAGTAGATAGTAAGCAATGCTTTATGTGGCCTGACGCCCGTCCTCCGGGACCTGATAATCTAATGTAGGACATAAGCCATATATATGCAAACAGCAGCAATGCAAAGTTGAATGTGGGAGGCATCATGAATGTGAAAATAATTTAAGAGACAGATACGATTGTTATACCCAGGCTTCCTGGGGAGGTGGCCTCTGTACTAAGCCCCAAATGCCTTGTAGGAGTCAGTCAGCTGGAGATGGGAAGGCAGAGGGAGCAGAGAAAGCAACGCGGGAAGCAGGAAAGGACATGGTGTGGTGGGAAGACGGGGAGAGGATCGTTGGGCCAGATGCTGTGGGAGAGGAAGCTGGAACAGTTGGTAGAGGCCAAGCGTTGAAGGCTTTGAGTGCTGGTCTGAGGAGTTTAAGCTTTGGGTAAGTGATGGGGAGCAGCCGAGAGTCTGGGAGGAAAGTGGAGACATTATCAAGGGGTGGCTTTGATTCCTTTGACAAACAGCCTGCACCTGGTGCTTATAAAAGGGGGTTTCTTTTTTGGCTTTTTTCTTTGCCTGGGGGCACGACGGGTCCTTCCCCCATGATGGGAGTCTGAGCTTTCCTGGCTCCCTTCTCCAGGGAACGGCACATTGATGTCAGGGAAGTGAGCTTGTGATCGGGGCCCGCGTGCAGAGGGGAGCTGTTACTAGGCAGAGGTGCAGTTTTGCCTTGTTCCACACCTTTCCTGAGGTGATGAGACTTGAAAATCACTCAGGCAGGATGGAAAATGGATCCCCTGCTCCCTGGTCCCCAAATCTATGAGAAATATGTTCTCCTTTGAGTGATAGGGCTAGGGCCCGGGTGGGCACGGGAACGGGGCTAATTATGATGTTAACAATTATAGTTCATCCAAACAGGAGGAAAACGAAGCACAAAATCTATTGATTGTATGGCTTCTTGTGTACTGTAAATTTAAACAAAGCCCTCTGCACGACCTTGAATTCAATAGCTCTTTCCCCAATGCCTTATAGGTGCCTGGCATGTGTTTACAATATGTATAAGCAAAAGCTTTTCACATCACATTACACTTGAGACGCATGAGGAGTACAACCTAAATGTCCATCAGTAGGGGGCTGGCTAAATAAAGGATGGCACATTTATTCCACGAGGTACTATGTAGCTATTAAAACAAGAACACAATAGATCTGAATGAGCTGACCAGGAACGTGCTCCATGACATACTGTCAAGTGAAATAAGTTCCGGACCAATATGGATGGCATAATTTCACTTTCATATAAAAAGATGTATGTGTATATAGGCACATAGATATGCAATAAAGCCTAGCAAAATCTTAGAAAAGATTCTGTTAAAGGCTAAGTAGTGGAGGGTGGGATTGGAGGAAAAGAGGCTGTAATTTCGACTTCTTTCTTTAATCATTATAAATGGTGGGATTTGAGGCAACTTTCATTTTCTTTTTGTTCGTCTGTATTGTTTTTTAAAATAAAACCTTTTAAAAGATTCATAAAGGGTTTTCACTATTTAAAGAAGTCATTTGGTAAAGTGAAGCATAATAACAGCTATTGTTTGTTGAGTGCTTGCTGTATGCCAAGCCCTGTGTCAAGAGCTTTACAAACACTATCTCGTTGATTCAATCCCCTTTTGAAGTAGATACCATTATTATCTCCACTTTGCGGACAAGGGAACAGGCTCATAGAGGTTAAAAGACTTGCTGGAGATCCCACGTCAGCACGTGGTGAAGCCAGTATTCCATTTGCGGTCTGGTGGCTGCATAGGCTAATTTTGACTGGTACACTGCTCCTGAACAATCCCTTGAAAAAGGGAATAATTCTGTGTTCTATATTTAGGTTTTTCATAAAGCAGAGTTTAAAATCATGGGTATGTGAAGCGATGATTCGTGGTGATGGTCAGCTTCATAAGAACAACATCTGAATTTGTACTCCACTTCTCTTCACCCTTTCTTTCCTCCTTTCTTCTTTCCTTCCTCCTCTCCTTCCTTCCTTCCTTCCTTCCATTCATTCATTCAACTTTCCATCTATCTATCCATCCATCCATTCACGTACCCATGCCCTCATCCATCCTTCTATCTTTCCATCTATCCATCAATTGAGCAAACATTTATGGGATGCATGCGAGGGAATTTGTTAGGAGCTATGAAGAATACTAAATGGTATCAGACAATTCTCAAGGAACTTACAGACTAGCCCCATGTCACTGTGATGTGGTTCTTGGGCTGGATCGGCTGAAAATCACAGTTATGAAATCGAGGAAGCCAATGCCCATCACATCCCTTGGGGGACTGAGCCTGGGAGCCTCCACATGGAACCTCTGAGACTTGGGCCTGGAATGCCCCGGTGAGGTGGCAGCCTGGATCTGGGAAGGAGGGTACGCTGGGGAATCTTGCACCAAGGTGAGGCCACCTGGGGAATGGGGATTATGCCTGCTTTTGATCTTATTAGGAAGAGACCCAGGCTTTAATAAGTCTGAAGAAAGTCTGCTTTGTTCAGATGGAAGGTTGCTGTCTTTTGATAACGGCATGACTGCTTTTGTGGGGGACCCAAGCAGAGAGAAATGGCTAGGCTGCTAGGGGGGATCCTGGTGATGGTGGTGAGGTGGTGCTGGGTAGTGAGGTGCAGCAGCCAGAGACTCTCTCCAGTAAGGTCTCCCAGGGATGACAAAGCACCCTCATCAAAGAGTCCCCACAATTTGATCCTGGGCCTGAGGATCAAATTGGAAGAACAGGAGTGCAACTGGTGGCATGAGAAGGGATCACAGCTCCTGCCTTTTCTCCTCTCTGAAGCTGTGTATCCTCAGACATAGATGATATTTCAAGTTGTGTCACAGTCCCCAGTAAAGGCAACTGTGATAACAAGGGAAGAGTACAGGGTCTGGCATCAAAAGCTGAGTTCAAACCCTGCCTCCACCACTTAATGACCTCATCATCATAGGCATGCCACTGAACCTCTATGAGCCACTGCTTTCTTATATATAGAATGAATGGTTGTGGAGATTAAGTGAGAAAATCATGGGGCAGCGCCTGGCATGGGTGCTTTGCATTTATTTTGGTGCATGTTTTTGCTGCTGAGTGAGGCCTTCTCCCAGCTCCAGACTGTGATTTGCCCAGAAGCTGCAGGACATGTCCCTATTCAAGAAACAGGCAGATCAGAGGACTCTCCATGCTACTAGCAGGTAGTCTGTCCTTCCTAGACGAACTGTAACACACTCTTCTCAGTTCCTGTGCTCTAGACCTATCCTTCTAGAGGAGCGGCTCTCAAGTAGAAGCCATTTTGTCCCCTAGAGGACATTTGTAATGTCTGGAGACATTTATGATTGTCCTAACAGGGGAAGAGGATGCTACTGGCTTCCAGGGGGTGGAGTCCAGGGATGCTGCTAACCATCCTACAATGCACAGGACAGCCCTCCAACAAAGAATTATCCCTCCCCAAAATGTCAATGGTGCTGTGGCTGAGAAACTCTACTCTTGGGTCAAGAATGAGAACAATGATGCCAAGCTGGAGAAGGTGATTCATTAAGGCCAAACCAGGTGTGGATACTAACAGCATCCTTCCTGAGACCTGAGTTGGGGCCAAGCATTATTAATAATGATGATTATGATGGGTCTAATGGTAATATTGAACATTTACCCCCAGCGTCTTCTTTCCCAGTCTTCTCCATCTCAGACACAGCACCACCACCCAGGGTCCAAAGCCAGAAGCCTGCAGGTTAGCCTGGATTCTTCTCCTCACCCTCTTCCATGTCCTACTCAACTGCTGGTTCTGTACACCCCACATCCACCTGCTGCCCGAGGCACCTTCCTCTCTCTCTCGACTTCACCATTCAACTGCCTCTTAGCTGATTGGTCTGCTCCCCGGCTTGCCTCCTGAAGTTCAGTCTCCATAGAGCTGCCAAACTGATCTTTTAGAAAACATTATTTCAATCACGTCATGCCCCTGCTTCAAACCCTCCCACTGCCCTTGGAAGAAAGTCCAAATTCCCTCATGTTCCTTGGAGCTCAGTTCCTAGAACAAGTCATGTTCTTCCCTCCTTGGGGCTTTTGTGCACTCATTCATTCCAACTGTGCAGAGAGAAGTTTCTCTGCCTTGCCACAGGCTGCCTTCCGCTCAGCTTCCTGAGATCTCGGTTTAAATGACTTCCCCTCGGACAGGCCAAACCTGATCTCTCCAAATAGGCCCACCTTATTATTCTCCTCCACACATCCCTGTTTATTTCTGTCGCTGCATTTACACAATGTGCAATTAAGTAAACTAATTATTTTGTGTACTTATCATCTATCTCCCTCTACTAAACAAGGGTATGACCTGTGTTTCTCATGTTCATTGCTGTTTCCCCAGCACCTAGCACAATGCCTAGCTCCGGTAGTTATTCAAGAAATTCACTGTCAAATAAATGAGCTGCCTTTTAAAATTACATATGGTGTTGTAGTTGACAAAACACTGTCAGCCATATTTATTATCTCTAGAAGGAGGGAAGTAAAGGGAAGCTCTCATGGAGGGTTGTCTACCGTTGGCATTGATGGTGGTGGTGGCTATAGAGTAGATCCTGCTAATAATATCACCCAGTGGCAGCTGCACAGCACTCCATCCTGGGTGGGGGCTGGGGGGAGGGTCAGCGGTTGCCTGATCCATTGTTCCCAGTGGCTACAAATACTTAATAGACAGCTGTGTTAAGATTGGAATCTGTGATCTTGCAACACAGACAGATCTCTTGGCCCACTGGGGAGAAACCCTTACTGGTGGCATCCTTAGCATGCCTCCTAACTGGATAAGCCATTCAGCCTCCAGGGCATGCCTTATAGATCATAGATTCACACTGGCCTTGCCCTCTCCACCGAGGAGGGAGCAGAAAGAAGGAGGGGATGGGAGGAATGGGCAAGGTTTAGTCTTTCTTCTCTGTCTTTCTCTTAACTTGCTGGTCCCCCCCACCTCTCATCCCCCAGTGTATAGATTTGCCTGAATATTTTTGCATCTCTCTAAGGTTCATTAATTTTTAGTTGTCCACCAACATCAACAAAACTGTAAATTGTGTCCCTATTTACACTTTTGGAAGTAGAGTTGTATTAAGTATATTTTCTTATTTTCTGTATTCTTGATGAACTGGCATCTGGGGCCTTGCTGACTGGGGGAGGTACTCCCCCTTCCCAGGTTAGCTAATTCTGAAAGATACTGAATGACTTACCTGTGAGCAAGCCTTTCATATGCAAACTAACCAATCCGGAGCCACGTCTTCCCTCCCCCCATCTCCTCCAAGGGTCTCTTACACTCTGGACCACTACCCACCTGCCTTAATCACTCCAGGGCTAGGTACCAGGCAACTAGAGTCAGCCCTGATGCTTCAAAGCCCACTAAAATTATTCAAACCACACAATCCTCAGCCTACTTACCCTACCCTCCCTTTTCTTTCCTGCAGAAACCACAATAAAGACTCTTAACCATCTTTTCCCCTCGATTCCTCTGCCTCCTGACTGACCCTGATGCTTCCTCTGGTGGCCCTTCATGGCATGCCATGCCTTCCAATTTGAGGGATCTGTGAGCATAAAATCTTCTTCTTCCATAACAGTCATTTCCATGTCTATGTGTCTTACGATACTTTACTATGAAACACATCCTAAGTAAATATTAAAACAAGTGTTTTCTTTTGAACTGTATATCAAAAGATGATTTTTACATCTATACAAATATTTTTATTTTCAATAGATTCAACATACACTGTTTGGATATACTGGCACTTCCTGATGAAGACAGAAACCATGAGATACTCATTCATGAATTAACTGATAAAACTATCCTGAAAAAAAATCCCTCTATTTTGCAAACACACTTCTTATTCCAGTCACAATCCATTGATTATGGCTTTCTATCAGCCAATAGCAGATTAAGAGACAGTCAGAGACTTGCCACCTCTCTGCAGGCTCACCCATGCCCCGGGGCAAGTGGCAGGACCCATGTCAAGGGATGTGCACTTTGCTTAGTCAAAGACTAGATATCTGAGGATCTCTCTGGCCCCTTTACCCAAGAGCCCTGGATCTGCTCAGAGGGAGAAGTATAAAAGCTCATCACTCTCTTTCCTCTCAGTCCCAGATGCAAAAATTGTTGGGTTTCTCTGCTAGACTTGGGTCCATCATTTTTACCAAGAAAATCAGATTATAAAGCTGCTTCTGGGAGACCGTACTGGCGCCTGGCTGTGCTGATTGCCAGGCAGTGGGAAAGTTCTTCCTTACTACGTCTGGACAAAATCCCTCATGTGGTGGTTCATGCCCTTCTCTTCCTCTTCTGGCCTCATTGAGCCGGGCATTGCCATCCTTCTTGTAGAAAATGTCCACAGACTTGTACATTGTTATTTGTTCTCCTCCACAATAAATCAAACAGATGGCTTCATCCTTTCCTCACAGGTCCTATTTTCTGGCCTTTAATCATGTTTGTTGCTTAATGTTGGCCAATCCGCTCGGCAGCCATTTGTCTGAGACCTCTATGGCCAAGGCTGTCCATGGTCCCTCTTAAACTCGTTTGGGTTCTGGGGTTTGATGAGCAATCACTCCTATCAGCGGGCTGGATATTAAACAGCTGGGGCTCTCTGCAGCCATTTCAGGGAATTGCCCAGAAGATAAGGAAGCAATTTCAGAGACAAGAAGCAATTGCTTCAAAGACTCCATCTAGTTTTCTTCAACTGTTCTGTGGCTGAACGCAGAAAAATGATGGGGGGAAGGAGCTGGGCTCTGTGTTTCATAGCCAGACTCTCTTTTGTTCCCATTATTTCTCACTTACAACACCAGCTCACTCAACTGGAGCCTGTCCCCTGGGTTGGGGAGTGGGGACCTTAACAGAAATTTCCTTCTCCTACCTCCAGATACTGAATAGCAGATAAAAGATAACATGCAGCCTGAGTCCAGGCAGAAAGGGGCCTTCATTCTTTCATTCATTAAACACTTACTGAGCATCTTCCACGTGCCAGGCATTGTGCTGCAGATGCTGGTGAAGGTAAAGATGAATAAGCTCCATACCCCGCCCGCCTGCCCCTGTAGAGATTACGATCTAGCAGTCAAACAGACACTGCCCTTATTATCCAGGGTAGGCTGTGAGAAATGCTATCACAGGGGCACATTATTAATATTCAGGAGGCAGTCCAGAGGAGTACCAGATTAATTCTGTGTAGGAAGGGAAGGGAAGGCTTCCTGAAGGCTGGGGCATTTGGAATGAGTCTTGTATTCACAACGTCTTTTAACCCATGACTCCATTTAATTCTCACAACAACCCAATGATGTGGGCAGGGATTATGCTCATTTGTCAAGTGGAATATCAGGGCTCAGAGAGGTTGGGCGACCAATTGAAGACCACCCAGGGAGTAGGTTTGCAGATCCACATGGAGCCTGTCTAAATCTAAGAGCAGTGTTGTGCCATCTTGCTTCTCAGGAGAGGAGGGTGGACTCAGGAAAAGGCATTGCATCTGGGGCTGGTGGATGCCGAATTGGTACAAGGACACAAAGGTGGTTTTAGCACCAAACAAGGGGGACTGGTCCAGCCTGACAGTTCGGAGAGGGGCTCCTCGTCCTGGCCATCACGACTGCCTGCATCCGAGGTTCAGTCTCCTCTGAGATCCTTTCCATCACACAGCCCCATCCATCCTCATTAGCACAAGGTCTGCTACCCTCAACAGGGTGGCCACAGAAATAACTGCTCCTCCTTCAGCGTCTGTTTCGGTAGAGCTCAGAGCTCACTCTTTGGGTCATTTAGCCTTCTCTATGCCCTGACAACAAACCCAGAGGACGGAGAGCGAAGAAGGGGTGATGAAGGGACAGGAGGAAGAACTACCATCTGTGCCCACTGACTAGCTTTGCAAAGCTTATTCCCTTCCATCATTTCATCCATGTAACAACATGACAGGCAGATATATTCTCCCTTTTACAGATGAGGAAACTGAAGCCTGAGAAAATTCTATTATTGCCCAGGAGGTGCTCACTGGTTTGACCTAAAGAAAGATAAGACTTGTAGAGAATATGACAATTCTTAACACATGGTAAGTGCTCAATAAATGCTAGTTGTTTTGTTGATGATGTTGCTTTTGTTAAGCATCAGTATCTCTATGGAAGACAATGGAAAACTGAGATTGCCCCATGCAGCGATTAGCCTCATGAAGCTCATGGAAAGCTTCTGTTCTGCAAGAGGGCTTTTAACGTGTGTTGTAACTGTGGTCTGTATGGGTGGGGGTCTAACTCAGAAAAGGCTCCTCTGGAAGACTTGAGGCAGGCTCATGCATAAAGGATTGATGGGCTGGGATAACAGCAATCGGGGAGGAGTGCATGGCAGAGAGATGAGTGGCAGGGACAGCACTGGGGGTCGGGGAAAGGGACATCTGCCACAGCCTAGGGAAGGCTGCATGCATTAGAAAGACTGCGTGTAGATAGGGGAGAAGACTCGGCCAATGGAGCTTTTTTGGCATAATAAATATTCAGTTGGTCACCATGAATATTCAATCAGGAAGAGATTTGCAGATAGGCCCTTGAAGAAGCTGGGATTGACAGAGGGGCTGACTTCTTTTAAGAGTCTCACAATATCAGAAAAAAGCAGAAGTGGGGAGAAGAAGATTGGCAAGAGTTGTTAGCTCAGGTGCCAATCTTTGGAAAAAAAGAATCTCCCAATATCGGGGGAATGTACGCCACAGCAGAGAACTGGATGGGATCACAGGTGGAGGCAAAGAGCTAGAAGTTTCAAAGAAGAGAAGTGGGAGAGTGACAGCTGGCAGGAGCTGAGGGTGTGCCAGAAAGACTTGAAAAGCATCGCTTAGTTGAACGGCCAGGGCATACAGTGGAATTGTGGGTCTCATTATTTGCATTTGTGTGCAACTCTCTACAATCTCTAGGGGATATTTTCCTCCTTGGCAGGTTCTCATAGAATCACAGAAATACAGCGCTAAAGAGAATGTTAAAGGCAGTCAGTGACTACTGCGGTGCTTAACCCTGTGCGGAGGGGTGTGGCTCCGCCATGGTGGTGACCAAGGGTGCAGGCCGCCATCCACCTCCCACAGTACATCCTCAAGGTTATTTGCTTTACTTGCTGGCTTCTGAGAAGAATTTCACCAGAGGACATGGCTGTGCGGCTACAAAATAAAATGTGTGAAAAACAACTGTCTCGTCCACACCCATCATTTTATGGATGTGGATGCCTGGGGCCAGAGAAGAGTCTTGTCTAACTCAGAGGCAGAATGCAGGCTGATACTCAGTTCTGCTCACTCCCAGTCCAGTTTCTGCTCATTTCTGTCTGTGAAGGAGGGTGTTCTTGGAGCCCCTGCCAGCTCATTTGGTGCCTTTGGGTGAATAAGAAAAAGGCGGACTCTTGTGGGTAGTCATAGCCCCAGTGAGCAAAAAGGCTCCTTCTGCCAGGTGCCTCTGTGCAGAACGCAGCTTGTACAGTCCTGTGTGATGAGAAATTAGAGGTGCATATGGTGGGGTCCGGGGTGCCATTTATGGATCTTTCTTCCTCCTTCCAATCTTCTATGTACCACTCATGCACTTTTTTAAAATGTGCATCTAGTAAATGCCTCCTGCATGCACAGTGACACCTTCCTGACTCATCTGGTAAAGAATACCACTGAAAAGGGAAAGTGATGGGTTTAAATTTCAAAATGCTTTTCTGACTATGGCAATTTTAAATTCCTAGAATGCGGGTAGGAGACTGGGAGAGGCTGTGATGCTTCGAGGAGGTGAGTGAGGGTGAAGGTGTGGTTAAGACAGTGTGGCTCCATAATTGTCTCTCCTGTCAGCCTGCAATCTTTCATGCTCACTTGGAGAAAATGGGTTAGCTGGAAGACAAAGGCAAGTTGGAGAATATCTTACAATGATGTTTATTGTTTTGACTCCTAAGAGCTTTCTGATGACCAGATGGGTCTGTAGTGGTTCATCTTTGCAGACACAAGCAGCACCCGGTGCACCGCCCTCCTGCGGAGGGATGCACTTGAAAATGGAGGAGTGCACACCCTTCCTGGGGTTTCTATGGAGGCTGGGATGTCAGGGAGAGAGAGCTCTAGGGTTGGGGGGAGAATCATCGCTTCTGGGCTGTTCTTGGAGCAAACTCTGAAGGGTCTGTGTTCTGTTCTCATGAGGAACGCCATTTGGTGTGATGCTTACATTTGTGCATACACTTCCTTTCTTGCAGACTCAGTAAATATTTGTCAAAGGAATGAAGAGCTCTATTCTCCTAAGAGGGTTAAAACTCCTCCTTTCTCACAAATTTGCTTGTGCCACTACCATTTTTTAAGCTCCTACTTATATCGCGTCCACTGGGTGCCAGGCACTGTTGCAGGGGTTTTACATGCATTGATGCATTGGATCCTAATCCTATGAGGTGAGTACTGTTATCCCATACCAAATCCCTACAAACTCCCTCTCCTTTAGTCTTTAATAAGTAGTATAGGCTGTCATCCTTGCATTAATTCATTCCCTTATTCCTTGACTATTCCTAAAACACCTACTATGTGCCAGGAACTGACTCAGGAACTGTCCCAGTACTAGCAACAGCCCGATGAGATCCCTGTTTTAACAGTGCTCCTGTTTTAGTTAGAAAGACATAGACAACAAGTTAACATAAAAGTAACCAATTTGGATAGGTGCCCTGATAGCTATGAAGGCCCTCTGAGAAGGTGGCCCTTAAACTAGCACGTAAAGGAGCCAACATGCACAGAGCCCAGAGAAGAGCATTCTACAGAGTAGGCAGCATGGCCACAGGCCCCGAGGTGGGAGAACCCGGCTCGTCTGGAACATACGGAAGGCCAGCTGACTTCAGCAGAGGAAATGCAGAGGGGAGTGGAAAGAGGGCTGAGCTGTAGGCAAAGGCCAGATCACTGAGTGCTCCGAAGGCCAAGGGCAGTGGGACGTCAATGAGGGGCTTGAAGTAGGCAGTTAGCTGATCTGATTAATGTCTTAAAAGAATCACAATGGCTGCCTTGTGGCGAAAGGGCTGTAGCGGGAGAGGGCAGAGAGGATGTGGGAGGTTTGCAGGCAGTCTTGCAGTAGCCCTGGCAAGAGATAATGGTGACTTCCGTTGAGACAGTGGCAGGGAAGATGGATGGAAATGGACCATTTGAAGCAATAGTTTGGAGGGAGAACCATGAAGAATTGCAGATAGAATGAATGTGGGGAGTTAGAGAAAGAGAGTGATAAAGAATGATTTCTAGCTTTTGACTTTAAAAATTGAATGGATGACAGCCACTTGGGAAAATAGTTTGACTTATTGGTTTATATAAGCCAATCTAAGTTATTGGTTTAACTTACTAAATTAAACATAAATATACCAGATGACCCAGAAATCCCACTCCTAGGTATTCACCCAAGAGAAATAAAAACTTACATCCAAACAAAAACTTGTACCCTAAATGTCCTTCAGTGAGTGAATCAATAAACACATTGTGGTATATCCTAACCCTTAATCCTGGCAATCACTGATCTGTTCTCTGTCCCTATACTTTGACCTTTTCCAGAATGTCATATTTATGAAATCATAAGTATATAACCTTCTGAGACCAGCTTCACTCAATCAGCGGAACGCCTTTGAGATTCATCCACACTGTCGTGTGCTTCAATAGTCCATTCCTTTTATTGTTGAGTAGTTTTCCAGCAACGGTTCCACCAAAAGCCAATTTTAATGTATGGAAATTTAAAAGTAAATTTAACAAATGTTTTGAAATAGAAAAGGAAAAAGCAGCAGCAGAAATGACAAAGAAATTTTTTGGATGGTGGTACTATTTTCTGAGATGGGGAAGATGGAAGAAGAAAGGGATTGGTGGGATGGGGAGGGAGATAAAGAAGCTACATCTGAATTCCGTAAATTCTAGTTCAGTAGGCTTGAACCAAGCTTAAGAGTATGTTTGGTTAGGCAGCAAGTAAGCACTGCCCCTCTGAGGGTCTGTGGGAGGGGAGGAGTGTGAATTTCTTGAGGAAGAGGAATGGGCGGGGTGACGGGGTAGGGGGAAATGAGAGTCCAGTCTCCCTGAAGCTGCTGTGCTGAGTGGACCCCAGAGCCTCCCTTGTGGCCAGCACTGTCCATGGAGTCAGGCGGCAAATGACCTTTTCTCATCCACATCTGATTGTCTCTGCTGTTCCTGTGCAGGTCTTACCCTGTTTGGGGCCAGCTGTCATTATCTCTGAACCTTTTCCAAAATCATTAGTGTAGATTAATGAGACATTACAAGAGGAAGGGAAGTGCTGGAAGGAAATAGATGCTGTCTGTGCTCTGGTCCCGAGGAAGTTCGAGGAGTGTTTCCCAGAGACCGGGATCCAGACTGAGGGTGGGAAGGAAGAGGAGAAGAAAAAGGAGGGGGAGGGGGAAGAAGCTGGGTAGAGGGGGAGGAAAGAGATGCTGGCTCCACGAGTCTTTTAGATTTCAGCTTTCTGGTTAGAATCTCAGCCTCCGGGGTATGTAGCCTGCCTAGTGGAAAGCTAGTGCCGGAAGCAAGACTCCAGGCACAAAATTCTGCCCACTTCCCACCTTCGCAGTGGGGAGAAGCCTGCGGATATACATATCTGCTTTTGAGATGTTTCTGCAACAAAGGGCTGGAAAGGAGGATACCAAATTGTGAACAGTGATTTCCTTTAGCTGGTGCAATTATGGGTGACTTTGGGGGAAAAAAACTATCATAAAAAGGAAAAACATCGGGAACCCTAAGCCATGGATTCCACACAGACACAGGGATGGTGTAAGTCACAGAATGACCAGGAGGCTTTGGTCACTACTCTCCCTTCTCTAAATTTCTCCGGTGTCATGGCATCTTACTTTTTCCCTTGGGTGTTCTCTAATTCATGGGAAAATATTATCCCCATGTTAGACTATAGGAAGGCTCTTCCAAAAACTCTATGCGATGAGGAGTATCCACTACACTCAGATATGCTGGTTGCTCAATAAACATTTCTTGTAGAAATAGAAAAATGACCACTCAACAGGGTCTACCCCAGTGCCGTCCAATAGAAAGATAACGCAAGCTACATATGCAATTTTAAATTTTCTAGTAGCCACATTAGAAACATTAAAAGAAGCAGGCAAGATTAAATTTAATAATATATATTACTTAATCCCATATATCTGGAATAGTATCACTTCAACCTCTAATCAGTATGAAAATTGTTAATATTTTCCATTCTCTGTTTGTTTGTACTACCTCTTAAAAATCCGGTGTGTCTTTTACTCTCACAGAATAACTCAATTTGGACTAGCGACATTTCAAGTGCTCAAAAGCCACACGTGGCCAGTGGCTACCTTATTGGGCAGCACTGGTCTAACCCAAGGCTTGACATATGGTTGACTGTTGATATTTTCTGAATAACTGTCTGAATAGGGACCAGAGGGAGAGCTGACCCTTGGAGGGGCTTGGGCAATATAATGCTGTGGGATTCAGTGCCACGCTGTCAGGTCCGAGAGCAGGGGATATTTGCTAATGGGATATTGCCCCCACCTGTGTCCCTGGCATGACACACAAAGGTGTCGACCTGCTGCATTCCTCTTACTCGTTTTATCTAGTGATCAGGAAGCTGGCTCTGTGTCCTTTAACCAGCATTGCCAATGAAAGAGGAAACAGGACTGGGCTTGCATGCATGGTAATGTTCACATGGTGGGCAAAGCCTGCCTCAGAATTCCAGGAACACAACTGTGAGAATGTGCAGACAGGGGAACATATAGAATACACATGCCTCCCACAAAGAAACGCTGCACACAGTTGGGGAGATGCAATGATGGAGCCACCCATCACACTGCTACCCCCAGGAGTGCTCGTCTTGTCAGGGCAGCTGGTCAGCTGCCTTCTCTCTTGCAAGCTGGTCCTCTCTCAACTCACCATGCGTGGCTCTGCTTGAGGGACCTCAAACCATCCCTGGAAGTGGGGGTTGTTCTCCACATTGTGTGGGCCTGTGTCCTGCCCACAGATAAGCAGCAATGCTCCCCATTGCCTGTGTCAGGCAGTTGCTCAGCTGGGTGAGCAGGACCCTGATGGCAAGTCAGAGACTTTTAGAGGTAAAGAGTCCTTCCATTGAGCCCAATCTGCAACAGATTCTAGAAATTTCTTCTACAGTCTTCTTTATTGATGGTCATCCTTCATAAAGCTTGAACATCTCTGAACACGGGGAGCTCATGACAATGCAGGCAGTGCATTCCACGAATGGCAGCTCTGATGGTCTGAAAAGCCTTTCTGATATTGTGCCCGATTCTGCCTCTATGTAACCTCCACACGCTGGGCCAACACAGAGCTAGCCTGCCCTGGGCTGTGCGCAATGTGCATTTGTGTCCAGGATTCAACTCAAATGCCAGTTCTGCAGACAGGACCTCCTCAACTACTGTGTTGGTCCTTGTCCTCTATCCCCTACCCAGTCACTCTCTGTCACATTACCTGGTTTGATTTACGTCCCCTCTGGTTTATGATATATTTATGTAACATTATCTTAGCTACTTAACTACTGGACTATTTTCTGTCTTCCCAACTGAAGGTAACCTCTTTGAGAGTATTCACAGAACATATAACCATGTCTGACTTGGTAGATGGTAGATAAACTTTTGTTGAATGAACAAATATGTATAACGATGTATTTATATCTATCTAAATGTATAAATATGCATTTTTATCTCCTCCTCTTTCAGAGAGCAAAGATAATGAGAACTGAAAAAGCCAATTGGATGTGGTGAAATTTTAAGATAGCAGTTTGTGTACAGTGGGGAAAAAACCCTGAGATCATTTTGAAGGGGATAAAAGATGGATGGGAAAAAATGGAGCCAGGGGGCTGTGGGTAAAACTATGCATTTGAGATGCCCTTGGAAGAGTGGGGAGGAGCAACTGGTTGCACAATGACTAGAAGTTTCCATTTCTTTATTGTCTAGCTCCTCCTGAACCCCCAGCAATCTGACCTCTCTTCCTTTGTCATACTATTGAACCTGGTCACGAATAATCTTGCCAAATCTAAATTTTATTATTTTTTATTTTCCCATTTGTTCTGTTCTACCTTGCTCCTTATAATGAATGAATAAATAACATCTTCAACACCAAATATTGAATTGCCACAATGAACCTGGACCCAGTGCTGACGAGGCAAGGGCTCATAGTCCATCAGCAAAAAGGCATCGTGCACCGCAACGGGTTTCTAAAACCATTGACCAGTTGTGCTTTCTCACAATTCTTCCTCTCTTATTGTGATCTCCTTGTCTCCTGGTATTTTCGTTCTTGACCTACTTTCTTGGATTACTCTTTGTTACGGGTTGAATTCTGTCCTCCAAAAAGACATGTTGAAGTCCTGACCCCCAGTATCTCAGAATGTGACCCGATTTGGAGACAGACTTGCTGCAGATGTAATTAGTTAAGGTTAAGATGAAGTTATAATGGAGTAGGATGGGCCTTAATCCAATGTGACCCATGTCCTTATAAGAACAGAGCTATTGGGGAGAAGGGCAAATGAAGATGGATAGGCAGAGATTAGACTGATGCATCTACGAGCCAAGGAAGGACAAGGATTGCCAGTTGTCACCAGAAACTAAAAGAAGGGCTTGGAACAGATTCTCCCTTAGAATCCTCAGAAGGAAACAAGTCTAGAGACATCTAGCCTCCAGAACTGTGAGATAATACATCTGTGTTGTCTTAACCTGCCCAATAGTACTTTGTGACAGTAGCCCTAGGAAACTAAGACACTCTTTCTTTGCTTGGTTGATTTCTCTTCTTCCTTCCATTTTCTGTCTTCCTCATCTATGATTCTCCCACGCCCCCTTTCTACAAGACCCACCATTTCTTCACTCTCTCTGACCTCCACACTGAAGACTTCCAGGCCTCAATTTCTATTCCTAACTTTTCCCTCAACTTCCTGCAGATCTCTAATCTCAATCCTCCATATATATTTCAGACTCAGCTGGAATCATACTAAAATAATCTTTTCTCCTCTGCCCAACTGTGTTCCCAAACATCCTTCTTTCTGCCCCGTCACTGTCATGCTTTTCCTCACCCAGACCTCAAGTTTTTGACTCCTCTGTTCTACCCCTAAGTGAAACTTCACATTTGTCACCTTTTCTCTCTTCTCCACTTTTTCCCACCTTAATTCAAGACCGTATGACTTGGATTATTGCAAGGGTCCACTAACTCATCCTTGCCTCCAGTCTTTCCTTACCTGGGGGCCATAAGGTCTATGAAACTCAGCTGTGACCGTGTTCATTCCTCCTCAAGGACTTAGGGTCTTTCTAGCAATAGGCAGCTCTTTCCAGGCTAGCCTTACATTGCCCAACTGCAGCCCCACATCTGGCCCATCTCCTCACCGGCCCCTCCACTGCCCGTGGACATTTCACCTCTCATAGCATGGCTTAATCCCACTGCTCTGGACTGAATGCATACTTATCTCTAGATCTACTGACCTGCAGCCAACACTATGGGGGTGTACTAACTAAAAAAGGTAAATGATGTTCTCTAACCATGGGCCCATGAGTTATTGTGGAGCAGGATGTATTAGCCTGTCAGCATTGTTTAGTAACAACAATTGGATTTATGATTTACAACTGGTTTCAGTGGATGCTGAGGCTAGGTGAGTGGTTTCAATGGTTAAGGCTGGTCATGTAGCTAGAATGTGCCTCTGTGACCAGCTCAATAAGAGACCCCGTCGTGAACAGACTTGGGGCTTCCTGGCACCAAGATGCTTTGCATGTATGCTGACGGTGGCTCAAGACTTGGGGACTGTGTGTCAGCCTGCACCTGAGATCTCCAGACCCCTCTGAGTGCATATTCTCCTGCTATTGGCGTGGCCTTAGCCTGTGATAAAACTGTTCTGTGTGTATAAACTGGGTCTTGTGAGTCCTTTTAAAGGTTGAACATGTAAGGTGATTAGTGTGTAATTAACACAGGCTTTTACTATGCCTTTCTGACACATGAACTGCCCAGTCTATTTCTTCCTCCCATCCACCCATTTGAGATCTAACCTCTAAGGAGGTCTCAAACTCCACCCCTCCAAGAGGTCTCAACCACTGTCTTCCTGCCTTACTGCTCTTCCCAGAACTTGGCCTCCGGGGGCTCTAACACTTGGTTAACTTGTATCATTTTTGGGCATCGCAACTTAACAAGAAGTCCAGTTCCAATTCAGCCAGTTGTTAGCTATACAAAATTTGGGAGGTTACTAGGGATGCTAATGCCTACCGCAAAGGATCGTTGTGCAATCTGAACAAAATAATGTAGAAAGAGTGCCTGATGTTTAAGAAGCAGGCAATATCTTCTCCCATCCCTGTATTTTCTTGCTCTTTCCAAAGAGACTGTAAGCTCCTTAGAAGGGATCATTTTTTAATATTTGCATGGTGCCCCCCAAAGCAATAAGCCTGGTGGGACACAAAACAGACATTCGAGTCACAGAGTTCAAGACTGTCATGAGAAAGCTAATGGCACGATTTGTGTTGAGTACACCTCAGTGGAGGCACACACATACTGGCTTGGCTTGAGACAACTTAACTCTTAGAAAACTTTCTTTCCTTATCTTTTTAATAAGACAATCAAAGCTCACTTTCCAGAGTTAAATAAAATAAGGTACGCAAAGTTCCCGGTGCTTAGGAGGCACTCCATAAATGTTAGTTCTCCTCTTTGCTGCTCTTCTTTCCCCTTCTGCTCCCAGGGGATTATTAACGAGGCAGTTATTATATTTCCATTGTGTACCCTAACACACCATGTCCTGGGGGATGCACAACAGACAGTCACAACAGAGAGCCTGAAGCGTCATTAGAAAGTGGGAAGCACCATTACCATGCAGCCGCCCATGCCCACTGGCCACTATAGTTTTTAGGTTTGATAAGTCTTCTCCTGGCTCATAAGCCTTCATCTTCATAACGCTCCCCCTCAAGCACAACGGGGGGTATTTCCATCGGTAACAGAACATGCCTGCCATGAAACACTTGGGTTTAGAGTGGAAGAAAATGAGAAGAAGAAAAATTCATTGAGGAATAATCACAAAGCCTGTGCTAAAGCCTTTAATGGGGCAGCTCTCCTGTGAATCCATCATATAGGACCGAGCAGGAATCTGTCAAATCAGCAAGGGTATTATACACGGAGAAATATGAAATGCCTGCCTCCTCTCTGAAAAGGTTGAGTTGGAAAAAAGCAAAAAACCCTGTGGAGGCTGGAGTGGGGTGAGCTGTTAATGAGTCTGGCATTAAGAGATCTGTGTTAACTCAAGGGAGGTGGCTCCATTCCCAGGTTTGATTCAGCCTGTTCCGGGGGAGCTGTGGGGGGTCTTCTCTGAGGTCAGCAGCAGTTAAGCTAAAATATTCAACTGCCCATTATTCCCATAGATTACACCACTTTCCCCAGAGTATTTTGGGAACGAGACAATAGCCCCACATTGCGTGAATTAGTCCAGCCCTAAATTCTGAGGATATCGTCCTTAATTTGGCGATCCTTCCTTCTCATTTCCTTCCTGCCCTCCCTCCTCAGAAAACTGTGAATGCTGTAGGTTACTCCAGTTCTGAATGTCACCTTGACACCAATTCTTGTATGCATATTATTTGTTTCACACAAATATTTTTGTTTACATTTGGTTTACAAATAAAACTGATGGCTTTATTTTAACCTGAGGATAGTTCATTGTTATTGAGGCAAAAGTGATAGCTCTCTGCTTCCTTTGGAAGAAGCAAGATGGCGCCCGGTCTGAGAGAAGACAGACTCAGAGGGGGCTCCGAGAGTCCAGATTGGAGTAAGATCACACAGTGGAGATTTTTATCTAGACAAATGTTGGGGATGAGATGGTACCTGCTTCTTCAAGTGTTCAGACTGAAAGAAGCAGAAGGGTTCCGGAAGCCATATCTCACTGGCTTCTCCTACATCTATGGGAGATGGAGCAGGCCCGTATCACTCCTGTTTTCTGACAAGGAACCTGCATCTCAGAATTTAAGTGACTTGCACAAGATCACAATCACAAAGGCAAACACAAGATCAGAAATTTCCTGGGCTCCACACTGTGGAAGCTGGGTTAGGAAAAGCTGAATCAGGTGGCTGGTCAGAGACATCCAGAGAGAACAATGACACGTCTTCTAGGCTGGACACAGCAGAAAACCACAGCTCCCCCCACCAACCTCTTCATCTTTACCTGTCTGCTGCAATTTCTTTTCACTCAACATTTTTCTAACAGTGATTTGCCGACAGCAGCCTTTCTGGGGAGGAGTGTGAGGAATTGGATTAGAAATGTTATATTGTAAAGGTCAGAGCCACAGTAATTAGCACAAACATGATTGAATAGTGACAGTCATGCACAGCAAGGATGGAGAGCTGCTGAGTTTCCATAGTTCCTAAGGCTCCAAGTCTTTGTCTTTAAAACCAGTCCCACCATACTGTGGTGGACTGTGTGTGTGTGTGTGTGTGTGTGTTGGCTTCTATGCCGTTCACCACATGTAGATTCATGTGACCACCACCAAAGTCAGCTGATGCACAGTTCCATGCAAGAACACTGTTTTGACCCATGCTGTTCCCTCTGCATGCAACATCCTCCATCACTGGCTATTCCTTGGTTTGGCCAACCCCTGTGCATCTTTCAAGACTCAGTCCACAGGTCATCTCCTTTAAAAAGCTTGCCCCGATCTCTTGTCTACTTGTGCATAAGAGGTTTTGTTTACTTCCCCTGGGCCCCCAGAGCTTCCACTGCTTACCTCCTTACCGTCTCCTTGCCTATTTATTATTGTTATAGCCTCTCCTAGCTTTTGAGCTCTCTAAGGTCAAGGACAGTGTCTCTAATATCTCTGCATCCCCAGTACTTGGCATACTGCCTGACACATAGGAGGGGCTCAATCATTGTTTGCTGAATGTAATCAAAGGTTACAAAGAATAAATGTCCTACGGCCGAGGGCAAAACTGTACAGAAGCCAAGCTATTGTACAATTACGATTTAATATACTTGACTAATATTGGTATACTTCCATTGCTAAAACACATTAGTATTAAATTAATCTGAGCTATTTTGCAAGGATAGATGGGTGAGCGTGTACAGTGATGCTTTGCATGCGATTACACCTCTTCCTTCAGGAGTATTAAGTGCTCTGCAGATCCTCTCCTAAATACCTCCCCTGAGTTTTGCTTTACTGTTATACCTTCAGCTTCATCAAGGGCCATCTTTAAAAAGTCATATTAAAACCACCTCTCTACACCTGCATTTTCTATAAAACTGTCATTCACTGCCTTCTACATAATTTATCTGCACTGTGCAATAAAATTATTTTAGAGCTTAACACTGAGAAAATCATGGTCTCCTTGCCGAACTACTAAGGCTCTATCTTTCTAGTAACTAGATGTATATAACTGATCATCTTTTCCTTTTTGACGTGGTTGCCAGGAAACTCAGTCACATCTGATTCTCGTTTGCTGATTCTCAATCATTGTGTTAACCACTCTCTGACTTCCTGGTATTTCCTTGGGAGAATTATAAACCACCGTTAAATAAATCTCTGTTGCTTCTTCCCTTGGTGTAAGCCACAGGGGTTGCCTGTTTGAGAAGAAGCTACATCTAGATCTATGCCTGGACGAGAAGCTTCTCCTTTGATGACTTTAGATTTGGGGCTCACATTTCTTTGTCATTGTCGTTACTGTTGTTTTGTTTTGATCCAGAGCACCCAAATCCACATAGCCCATCCCTCCTGACTCACAGGTAGGGAGGGATCTCTGGTGGACCTCCATTTCGACTGCTCTGGAGGACCATTGGTCTCTCTGAGGTTTCTTCCAAAACTTCTCAAAAAGGCATTTCACGTATGTTGTATCATCCGTGTGAAAATTCCTTATGGCTGTTTTCATGAAATATGGTAACAGAAAAAGAGACAAAAACTTAATCATCTTCCTTCTTGGTCTTGATTTTTCTACCCCTCTTTTATTTCCCTGACTTTATTTTATGCTTGTCATTTATGAGAAGATGTCTCAAATCCTTTCCAGAAGGAAACAGTCCCTCTATGTCTAGCTCAAATGTCTCTGACCCTGTGAATCTCTCCTGATCTTACCCTCCCCACCCATCTCAGGGGGCAAAATGGACATCTCTCTTCTCTGTTTTCAGAACAACTTTATCCTATTGTTTCTGTTACAGCATAAATCGTATTATATCGTACTTTTTTATTCACATGCCTAAGAATCGCCCTAGCCTCTGTGCCTCTTGTGGTCCAGTGATGTGCCCCATTATCTCTGTATTCTACAGGCCTCCCCTTAGTGGAGGCATGGATGCACACACTTTTCATGCTTCAGTTTCTTTATTTGAAAAATACACATAGTAATGGCATCTACCTTATATGGTAGTTGTGAGGAGTAAGAGAGATGAGCCAAATAGGGCCTGCCACACAGAGCAACCACTCAATGAAAGCTGGTTCATAGGAACTATTATTACCAGTGGTAGTACCAGCACTATTGTTTATAATATTCCTGGTACATAGCAGTGCCTGGTACACAGTGTAGAGCTCACTAAGTATTTGCAGAATAAATGCTGAGTGATGAGTGTATATGAATATGCTATCCCTCTCTCCTTGTGAGGGGCATCATGCTGCCCATTTCTGAGATGGGAATGTAGAGGCAGACATCATAAAGGGTGGAGCTGAAGCCAGCATCCACGTGTGCAAATCCCTGGCCTTATGCTTTACACTAAGATGTGCAGCCTTTGTCTGAGGGCTCAGGCACCTGCAAGAGAAAAGAAACTCTCCAAATCCCAGGGTGTCTGTCCTTCAGGACTCCTGAAGACAAGGCTTCTCAGGCCGGGTCAAGCACGTGTGTCAAAACTGTCAAATGCAACCTCCGCTCAAATACCCAGACGGGGCAGGGAAGACAGTGCACACACACTCCAGTGTAATCGTGGGCACTTCAACTTCAACTCAACTTTCACCAGTTCTGAGTTTTCTTTTTCTGCTAGGAAGTGCCAGGACAGACAGGATTTAGACCTGTCTCCTTCCTTGTCGGAGCTCAGGTGGCAGTGCTAATGAGCAGTGGCTTGGCTAAAAGGAAGGCTGCAGGTGACAGGCGAGACATCATTAGATCGGACGCCCAGGCCAGCCCAGCCCAGCACGGCTCTGCTGCCTGGGATCCCACACCACCCTGCTGCATGCATGGAGCCCGGCAGCCTCCCACCTCCCGGGCTCCCTCCCAGCACGCCCAGAGGTGGTGGGAGCTCTGTCTGTAGGAGGATCCTGTGCAAAGGCAAACTTCTGCCACTAGAATCTATTAGGAAAGAGTACCAGAAACCAGTGTGTGTGTCAGGCACTGGGCTAATATATGTGTTATTTTACTTAATCTCACAACAGCCTCTGAAGGAGGTGCTATTGTTAGTCCCATGTGCAGGTGCGGAAACCAAGGCTAAGAAAGGTCAACTTTGTGTGAGGTCACACAGCTAGTGAAGGCTGAGCTGGGATGGGGACTCAGGTCCTCCTGGACCCAGAGTGCTCTTCATGGCAGTGTTCCCTCTGCTAGTCTCTCAAGAGCAGGGCTCTGATGGAGTCACAGAAAGGATGCGTAAGTTTTTCGGGGGAAATAGGGGACTTGTGGGAAAGGAAAAGGCCAGAAACTTGAGAGGCTTTCCTTGTGGGCAGATCCAAGTGGATCAGGTTCAGGCTGCCCCCAGGCAGGATGACTCATTGTTGGCTGCCCAGCAATCCCGTACCATCCATGTGACTTTGAGTCTGAGGCTCCATTTCTTTAGCTATAAAATACGGATAACAATACTAAGACATGATAGTATTCCAAAGATCCAGATGCCAGAATATTGGAGAACCACCCTAAAGCATGTACCAGCGTGATGATGACAATGAAGTCACCTGTATACACACAGAAAGGGGATGGCAGAGGAAGGAAGAGCTCCACAAGAGGGAGACGAGGCAGTGGCAGTTTTCCACTTCTCGGCTTTGCCCTGGTCTGCTCTGAGGAGCTGCTCTGGGCACTGCACTTGTTAGGAACGAAGGCCTCCAGCGTTCTCTCATTTAGCAAAGGTGAGATGTCCACAAATCTGCTCGCTGCTCACAGAAGCCTCCCTTGGAAGTTTCTAATACATGGTTTCCCAGCACTGGGTCAATGGCGTTCATTATGGGACCAGACTCAGCTCATAGTCAACCCAAAAGAAGTTAGTTTGAAAAAGTGGCAGAACCCTGGGTATGTGTCAACTTAACGCAGGTGAAATTGTCTAACACTATGAGACTAGTAGTGACTATGAATATAATTTGGGTTTGACTCTTGAACCTATGACAACACTTTCCTTCCCACGCCTCACCACATACATACCCACTATAGGTATGTATGGAGAGTAATTTTAGCCCTTTATTGTTTACTCCATGGATGTTCAAATCAGAAGTGACTCGTCAAATCTTGAATGCCATCCCTCATCGGATTCTCACTAAGCTCGTGTTCTAGTGTGTCTACTGACGAATGTTGCACTCCTGATAGAGGCGGGCCAATCCACCTAAGGATGGCTTAGATGGTTTTGATGAGGATTTTAGGCTGGTTACTTTTAAAACTACAGATGAGAAGCAGGCTCCGAGGACTGGAATTTTGCTTGCCCTTTTGAGACATTTGCGTTTGTGAAGGAAGAGGGGATGACCTTGTCGGGACCTGAAATTGGCCACCCCAGGATATGTCTCTTTGGCATCAGGATTGTTTTGGACTGATTGCTTTCGATAAACTGGGACAGGGAAGGAGGCTCTGGGGAATGGAACTTGCCCTTGTTGGGACACATTTACATTTGTAAGGTAAATCTGTACCTGTAAAACGTGCCTCCCTTTCTGTACCAGGAAGAAGAGGAGAGATGACTTTATCCCTAGAAACTCTTAATGGGGAAGGCAAGAACTTAAGTTGGTTGCTGTCTGGCAATCTCATGTAACTGATTTAGGGTGGAGGCTTCTGACCTTTACTTAATCCGATTTGATTCTTGTCTAAAAGTCATGGGATCACCCAATGACCAGATCCCACCTGCACTGATACCATTTTTTTTCATGTTCTTTCCTTTGTCTTCGTAAAGAGATGACTCACATACCTATGCCTTAAATTTAGCCCTAACCCTCAACTCGGGGCAGCAGCAGGAGCTCTGACTGCCCGTGGGTCTTGTCCCCATGCCAGCAGCGGCAGCAGCAGGAGCTCTGACTGCCCGTGGGTCCTGTCCCCATGCACCAGCTCTGCCTGCCCATGGGCCCTGTCCCCATGCCAGCGGGGGCAGCAGCAGCAGCAGCAGAAACTCTGACTGCCCATGGGTCCTGTCCCCATGCTATTCTACTCTCTAAATAAAAGAGCACTACTGCCAGATCTTAAGAGTCTAAGAAATCTTTCTTTCGACTCCTTGGCTCACCGACCCCGCATCATTTCCGCACCTTCCTTATGCTAAAGAGTCAAATATGTTCCTGTCCCTGACCATTCTAGATGGGTCAACATTTCAGAATATCCAATCCCTCGTGCAAATGAAAGACCCTCACATGTCTGTGCCCATAGACCTCTCTTTTCAACCCTTCTCCATGGGGGTAGTTTGAAATCTTTTCTGTCTGCTCTCCTGAATTTATCTTAAGTTGGCTCTTTCAGGAAGGCAGCTTTTGGGAGGCCCCATCAGTGCCTTCAGCCTGGCTTCCTGACAGCAGAGGAACTGGGAAGGGTCTAAGATGCATCTGGAGGCGGACTTATGGAAGGAAGCAGCTCCTTCATTCATTAGAAGAGGCTGAAGCTTCGGGGAAGATGGCGGTGAGGGACTCAACTTCCCTCACTCCTTCCTCTTTTCACATTTTTCTCTGCTGTCCTCTCTATGTCACCAAGTTTTTCCCTTCTTCTCTCCCTTCCTCCTGATTGGCCATTTCTCTCTGTATCTAGGCTGTTTCTGTCCCACCTCCTTTCTCCTATCTCTCAATGCAGCTATAAGAGCAGCATGTCTGGGAGTGTCTGGGCCGGGAAAGGACCCAATCCAAACCTCCAGTTATCAGCCACAGTTGGGTATTGGAGGCGGGCCAGTGGTGGTGGTGGTGGTGGCAGTAAGAATAATGAAAGAGCCTCCATTTGTGAGGTGGCTATTTCTATATTTCAGGCATTTGCTCTATATTATCCCTGATTCTTACACCCCGTGTAGACGAGCAAACTGATGCTTAGAGAAGCCATGGCTTGTCCAAACCCACAGAGAGGTAAGTAATATAGGAAGATTTAAATAAATAGCTTTTGGGCTATTTAGATCCAAATCCAAAGCCTGTGTTCTCTCTTCCATGCTCCCCTGCTTCTTCCATTCACGCCTGGGGTAAGTCCAGACCCGGCAGGAATGCACGGAGGAGTAAGGGGGAAGAGGAAAGCAGGAGCGAGGGCTGGTATATTCTCTTGTCACAAACTGGATTTTCCCCTATCCTTCCATATCCCCTCTCCTCTCAAAGAAACCCACGAAAGTCACCCGATGGAAGTGTTGTTGGCTAGAGTTTAATGCAAATTATCAAGTAGCAGATACTTGTTTGGTTCCCACCCATCTTCTACTTCTGTATCTCTTTCCCCTTCTCCATTGCTCCTGAAGGAGAGAAATGCCCTGGAGGGCAGGCTCCCAGTCTTCCTCTTTCTTGTTTCCTGCTCAGCACTAAGCAGGTACTAGATAAGTATGGAATGAAAGAATGAATGGATGAATGAAGGATTAAATTCACCAGGCCAACACACCCAGCACCCTCAGGCCGCCTCCTGTTTAGTTGGGAGGCACCCTGCTATGCCCTGCCTGGGTTGTCTTTCCCTTTCCTCCACCCAAGTACAATTAGGGTCCATCCCCTCAGGATGTTCTGAGTCATAAAAGAGTGTGAACCTCCTCTCTTCTCAGTAAAGGACCAGAAGACATGGAAGGAAGAGCCATCATCAGATCATAAAACGCTCTCTCCCCAAAGTGCTAAAAACTTTAGACCAAAAGAGACAGGTGGAAGCAGAGTAGCTTTCAGATGTTTCCAGAAGCAGGCATGTGATTACGCATAAGGAAGAAAAGATGAGAGTGGAAGGAGAAACTAATGTTTCTGAAGTGATCCTAAGTGCAGGGTAATTTCCTGGCAGCTGTATTTATATGATGTCCCCATCGTAGAGATGACATTTAGGATCAGTTGGATTTGGTTAGTTGAGTGATGGCACCACTTGCTTAAGGTCGCACAATTAGTAAGCCGTAGATGCAGGATCCAACTTGGATATGCTGGACTCCAGTCCATGCAGTTTTTTTTATTTTTCAGGGGTCTAAGAGGACACAACTTTTTGAAGGTTCCACTCATGAAGTATGTGGCTCCCCACTGCTAAATAGTAGGGCTTTCCTGTGTTCTCTTTGGGAAGGAAAAGTGTTAGCAAATGACTTCATGCCTTTCATCTGAGAGCGAGGCTGGCCAGGATGACTGAGCGCTGCCCAAAATGCTGGCTCCTGCACCGACTGCTCCTCCACCCTAAAATATACTTTCTATTTCACTCCATCTGTTGATGGATCTCCGTGACCACTTCTGTGCAACCTCCCCTAGGTCAAGTGTGCTTTAGTCTCCAGTGGAAATACTTGTCTCTTCTTTGAAGGATTTTCTTGGGTGCAGAGAACTGGAAGTGCCTGGAAATTTATGTCCCCAAGTCAAGCCCTTAGCTGTGACTGATAGGTTCAGGAGTAGGAAAGCCCAGCCCCCAGGCCAGCGTGACTCTAGGTGTAATTAACACCCCCTGTGGGCTCAGTCCTCCTTGGACTGAGCCTGGATTTGCTTTATTTGCTTTCCCTCTTCTCCTTCCTTGTCCTGTCCTCCCATTCCCTTACAGCCTCCTCTGAGACTTGCTTAATAAATCACTGGCATGCGAATCCTCCTCTCAGGGTTAGTTGCTGGGGAACCCAACCTTTCCTTGACTCCTGCTTCATCATCTGTGACTGGGGCCCCTGAAGGTGAGTCATACTCTAGCCATTGTTTTCCAACAGGAGTGAGAAATAGTATCTTTAAAATAGAGTGAGCTTGTTACATATGCTTATTGTTATGGACTGAATTATGTTGCCTCAAAATTCATATGTTGAAGACCTAACCCTCCAATGTGACTGTATTGGAGACAGGGCATTTAAGGAGGTAATAAACGTTAAATGAGGTCATAAGGGTGGGCTGCTACTCCTTATAAGAAGAGGAAGGGACAGCAGAGTTCTCTCTCTTTCCGGGCATGCTCACAGAGGAAGGCCATGTGAGGACACAGTGAGAAGGCTGCTGACTGAAGCCAGGAAGAGAGCTCTAACCAGATACCAGTCCTGCTGGCACCTTGATCTTGGACTTCCAGCCTCCAGAACTATGAGAACATAAATGTCTGTGGTTTAAACCACTGACCATGCTGTTTTGTTATGGCCGCCCAAACAGACTCATACAGTTACTAAGGAAACACTCTAGGCTTAAACAGGGCTTAACGCTTGGAGAAGGAGAAAGATGAAAACAGGGACAACAAAGTTGTGAAAATCATGCTTAGGTCAAAACAAATCACTGATTAATTAATTAGTTAATAATTAAACAAAGACCATGTACCGAGTATCTGCCTTATATCAAGCATGGGGATGGTGATGCAGAGGTGGCCCTTAGGCAGCAGGGTAGTACGAGAGAACCTTGTAGAAAGGATGGAAAATAAGTCTAGCACTAAATCCTCATCCACCCTAACTCAACCTGCCAAGGTTCAAAACATCACAATGAGTGACATCAGGCCAGAGTCATCTTATCACTATTTCCAACATTATCGTCACCAGCTCCACTTTCATCAGCAGCAACAGTGGCTGCAGCCCCAACATCAGAGGGTCAATGTTAAAATTCCCCTGATCCAGGCTGCACTGGCTGCTCTTCGAACCAAATCCACCACTACACCTGCTCACAAGGACCTGTTACGCTTACGGACTCGCAGAATCGGAAAATGAATGAGAGAAACACACGGGACACGCAAGCACATGGAGTGGAATGTACCTTTGGAGCTCTGCTTGGAGAGTCAGGAGAAATGACAGATAGTTTTGCTACTCCTTTTTGGGAGTCCTCATAACTGGCTACTAATGAGCCCCACTCACTGTTCCATCCCTCCATGCCAAGTGTCCTCATGGCATAGAGAACAAGTCTATCACCAACTTAAGCCTAAGATGAAGAATGAAGGAAGTGTGTTACTGCAAAAGAAAAATGCTGAGCTGGGGCTCACTACGGTAGCAGGCACTTATGATCTCCCACGTCTGGTTTCAGGTCCAGTTATGGAGGACAGTTCCCTACAAGGAACTACTTGTTGGGAACCGTGTCCCACTTCAAGAAGGCACTGTGTCTCTCTTTTCTGCCTTGGAGCCTTCTCCAAACCCCTGGAGATCCTCTTAGTCTCCACCCAATGGCAGCCTGGAAGCATGGGGAATAAATCGGTCTGGGATGATCCTCAGCCAACAAGAGATGAAAGCTGGTGGATAAGTGACCTGGTGTCCTATCCTTTAAGAGACAATTCCAGGCACTTTCCAAGGTTGCAGGTTAACCAAGCCCCTGTTGTCTACAACAGCAACTTTGACAACACAACCTTGTGCTGGTTTTTTCTCCTTTCTCTCATCTCCTTGACCCTCACTGATGCTTCTTTGGAATAACCTTCCCGAACCTGAGCCCCTCTCTTGGGCTCTGCTCTCAGGGGAACAAACTAAGAGAGCTACTACTTAGTGACACACATGTTACACAGCAGAGGCTAATGACTTGTCTCCCAGGCCTTTTGGCTTCAGTTGGGTAGTGGCCATGACGCAGACAGCCATGTACAAGTTTGACCTTATGGTTGGAAAATTCAGATTTCCAATAGGGCATCCCTGAATTGAAGACAAAATCTTACAACTCGATGAGGTTCTTTGAAAGTCTAAAAGAGAATCTTTTACTAAAACAACCAAGCAAAAGAAGTTACCAATTCATAATAGTCAGGAGCATCAGGATTCATTCATTTGTTTAAACATTCAACAACTGTTTCTCAGTGTCTACTATGATAAGCCCTGACGCTAGAGTAGAGTTCGGACAGACAGAGGTGCTGCCCTCATATGGTTTACAGTCTAGAAGGATAAACTGACATTGAGCAAGTCATTAAACAAACTGGTATAAGTATGGGACCAGCCCAGTGGCATAGTGGTTAAGTTCATGTACTTTGCTTCAGTGGCCCAGGGTTCGTGGGTTTGGATCCTGGGTGCTGACCGAGAACCGCTCAACAAGCCATGCTGTGGTGGCATCCCATATAAAATAGCAGAAGACTGGCAAAGATGTTAGCTCAGCAACAATCTTCCTCACCAAAAAAAAAAAAAAAGGTATAAGTACAACCAAGAAGAAATACGAGACACTGTGAAAGTGTATAATGGGGATCTGATAAAGAATGGGATGATAGCAGAGTCAGAAATCCATAAGTAATTTTCAATTAACATTTACAAGAGAATGATATAGCTGAATAGCTTGTAGAAGACCATGTGGATACATAAATACATAGGTACAATTCGGTGCCCATCTTAGCCTGTTCAGGCTGCCATAACAAAATACCACAGACAGGGTGGCTTAAATAACAGGAATTCATTTTCTTACAGTTCTGGAGGCTGGGAAGTCCAAGATCAAGGTTATGACAAGGTAGGTTTCATTTTGAGTCCTCTCCTCTTGGCTTGTAAGTGGCCGCCGTCTTGCTCTGTGTTCACATGACCTCTTCTTTGTGTGTGCATGTGCAATAGAGAGAGAGAGACGGAGAGGAAGAGAGACAGAGCGAGAGCTCTCTGGTGTCTTACAAGGGCACTGATCCCATCAGACCAGGGCCCTGCCCTCATGACCTCATCTAACCCTAATTATCTCCCCAAAGCCTCATCAAAAAATACCATCGCATTGAGAGGTATGGCTTCAGTGCTCTTTCAGTGGCATGACAAACATTTAGTCCATAACAGTGCCTCTTTCGACAACCTTTAACTGTTTTCAATCTTTAAAATTTGTGAAGGAGGCTAGGGTAGCAAGATTTAGAAATGTGGTGAGAGGTTTTCACTTCCTCCTCCTCTGTCTTGGATATTTCCTTGCATTTCAGGTTAAAAGACTGTTTAAATGTACTAGATAGGTAGAGACAAGAGTGATGTATTAGACTAGAAAAATTCTTAAATGTGGGAGACAATGGTACTCGGTACCAGTTAAATAATATGTAGAAACTGTATTTTACGTAAGTTTCTCCTGCGTGTAAGGAAAAACTCTAGATGTGACACAGGGGTAAGTGAAGAAACTGAAGATGGATTTGCGTGAAGCTAGTTACACCTGCTGCTTTATGCTAAGGAAGACCGGAATGCTATCCTTATAAACCTGTAAAAGGAACCGAGGGAGGGGTGGTCAGCTGGCTGCAGAGTTCAGGCCAAGGTCGGCTTGCATTATTAGACACCGCTGCAAATACTTGTGAGGACACTGGGGAGGAAGAATATTTGGGCTGTAATAAGTCTGGACCTTAGTGATCAGACAAAAGAATGCCAAAAGGAGTCTCTCATGGTATACAAAACGGGGCTCTGGACAAACTTGGAATGAGCGCGCACTGATTTTGACCTCTCACATCTGTATTTCCTCCTTTGGTTAAAGCCTCTTGATTTCCTTTTGGAAATTACCTGTTTTCCATTCAATGTAGTCTTGTTTAGTCTGCAAATCCCCAAACAAGTCAATAAGATGCTCTCCTGGGGCTTTGCATCTCGAGAGGAATAAGCGAACATGAGGACAAGAGTGGCTGAAGGTCATTCAATCCACGGGAGGCAGCCTCTAGAGTGTCCTGGGTCCTGAGTATTTCTCAGCCAGGATCTCATTCTCCCTTTCAAGTTTTTGAAGATGTTCAATGTAATCTTTTTAAAAAATATATTACAGCTTTTTTGAGCTGTAATTCACATACTATACAATTCAATATTTATGTATACAATTCAATGATTTGTAGTATATTCACAGAGTTGTGCCATCATCACCACAATCAATTTTGGAATATTTTCAACACCCCAAGAAGAAATTCTGTACCCATTAGCAGTCACTCTCCATTTCCCCCCAGCTCTCCAGTCCTAGTCAACAACTAATCTACTTGCTGTCTCTATAGATTTCTCTCTTCTGGACATTTCATATGAATGGAATCATACAATATCTGGTCTTTTGTAACTGGCTTCTTTCCCTTTGCATATTTTCAAGCTTTGTCCATGTTGTAGCACACGTCAGTACTTCATTCCTTTTGTGGCTGAACAATATTCCATTGTATGGATATAGTACGTTTTATTTATCCATTCTTCAGTTGATGGACATTTGGGTTGTTTCTCCCTTTTGTTTTTATGACCTACCCGATTGTCCTTCCAATAAATCCCTCCTCTACTTAAGGTAGGCAGGGTCAGTTTTCATTGCTTGAAGCTAAACAAGCATAACAAATACAATTTTCTCTATAACTGCCCATATAGAACATATATTTCAGATGCAGTTGCCCCAGGTTCAGGTAGCATCCAGCCCTGTGCCTCATTCAACTTCCACCTTTTTTTTAGGACTCTTAGTGACGTAGGCTGAGCATAATAATCAGGGCCGCAAACTAGACTTTATAGATAATTGAATGTTTGGGGTATCTATTTAGCTGTCCCATTCTCACTGACTCTGAGTAAGCATCCACCCTACCTAGTGTCCCAGGAGAAATGCTCACAGCCAATAGCAGAACCCATCCTATACGGAAGTGTGAAATCTATTTTTATTTTTCCTTCTCTTAGCTTCTCAAGGAGCCATTCCTTCACCACCACCTCAAGGCCTTTATCTTCTCCTTCCTGACCTTTCAATGTCCACTCCCATGGAAGACTCAGACCTTCACAGTGAGCTTGCATCTTTTTATTCTTTCCTTTTTTGTTGTATGCTATGAGACAAGGGTTGATATTTGTTTTTCCCTTATGAATATCTAGTTGTTTCTGCATCACTTTTTGAAAAGACTATCCCTTTTGTTTTTGGTGAGGAAAATTGGCCCTGAACTAACATCTATTGCCAATCTTCCTCTTTTTGCTTGAGAAAGACCGTCACTGAGCTAACATCTGTGCCCATCTTCCTCTGTTTTGTATGTGGGATGCCTCCACAGCATGGCTTGAGGAGTAGTGTGTAGGTCCTCACCTGGAATCCGAACCTGTGAACACCAGGCCGCCGAAGTGGAGCATATGAACTTAACCACTATGCCACTGGGCCAGCCCCTTTTTATTCTTCCTTACAAGGAAATTTGCTTTCAGGATTCTTAGTACCCCAAGGGCACTCTAACAGTGGCAAAGCACTTGAGCTCAGTTTGTTACATCTGTAAAATGAGGGGCAGTGGCAGTTGGACAGGTCAGTGATGTTTCCACTTTATCTAGTGACAGAAACAATTCTTCCAGTGCTGTCATGGGTGAAAACCGCAGACACAGGCGAGGCTGAGGAAGAGCTTTGCTGTATTTTTTTTTTTTTTACTTAAAGTACCTAAATCTAGCTTGGAAGGTGGTGCTAATGTTCCCCCCTGCCCCATGCCCCGGGTGTGTTTGTAGACTGAATGAAATTTAGGCTTAGGGAAATGCACTGCTGGGTGGGGAGGAAGAGGGAACGGAGCTCTTGGGCGAGATCAGCCCTTGCAGTGGGGTTTTCTGAAGGGTGGGTACAAATTCATAGGAGAAGTCTGAAGAAGGAATCACTCTGGAAAAATCCTGGACTTGAGGACAAAGAAGCAAAATTAGGAGCTGAGGCTGTCCATCATGTCACTCCCTCAGAAAGGGTGGTTTTCCTTGCACCACGGGAAAAAGTAGATTTAGTATGTAGTTGAAAATGTTACTTCTTTGACTCAGTGATATAACCCGATCTTTGAGCAAAATGTGATGCAGCCGTGGGACCCGGTGTGATGGTAGGGTGTGGACTAAACAGAGCCATCAATGGGGGCTGCATCTCTGCTGCTGCCTGTGGGGAGGATGCAACTGCCTCCCAAGGGAATCACGTCCATCTGGGAGCTCTGTGTGGTGAGCAGCTGTGAGATGGTGCTACTGCTCAGTGCTATGCAGGACAGCAGAGAGGATCCGACAGCCAGAGGAACAAGCTGCAGGGCTGACGACTCGGGCAGCACGGAAGACAATTCTGCCTTCCCAATGGAAGGACGTGTGGGAGGCCGATACTTGGGATACATGATAATCTATGCTTCAGTCCCTCCCCACATTATCCCAAGTCTTGACACCCCAACCCTGTGTGAACCAGTCCCTAGCCCAGCTAAAGGGAGACTGGCTTAGCCAATGCCCATTCCGGCCACCAAGGCTTCTTGGTGACAAGCTGCCCTGACGTGAGGATGCTGCTCCACTTACGTCTCTTTTACGTCTCCACCAAAGCCTCTTGCTGTGCTGCGTGTTGGAACAGGCCTGGGAAGGGATAACACTGCTCCTGCTCTGTTTGTGCTCTTTGCTGTTCTAAAGCAAGGAGTGTTCAGACTGGATGAGGCGGCGGGATTCACACCCTGCCTCCGAGTAATGCCATCTGTCCCTCAGTCCTTACTCTATCCAGCTGTGTCCAGAAACAGAAGTCTGTCAGGATGCAGACCCTGTGGAGCCCAGGTTGCTGAGGCAAAGACGAGTGCCTGCCAGGCCTTAGGGCACCGTAGGACAGAACCAGAGCTACTCGTGGGGCAGCCTCTGCACGCCCCTCCCTCTCTGCTCCTTCATCTTCTCTTCAGTGGTGCATCAGCCGGGAGAGTTGGAATCCCCTCCCCCTACAACGTCAGTGACTCCCAATGACAAAAGTTTATTTCCTGTTCATGCTCTGTGCCCACTGTGGGTTGGTCGGGGGTGGGATGAGAGGGTCTGCTCATCACAGTCACTCAGGGATTCAAACTTTGCTGGTGCCATGGCAGAGGAAGAAGAGGCCCTGGAAGGGTCTTGCTATTACATGCTGGGCCTGGAAGCAAGACTCTTCGCTTTTACTGCCAACACCTGGGCCAGAACTAGTCTCCGGGCCCCACGCAATCACATGAAGCCAGAAAGTACAGTCATCCTATTGGCCCTGAGTGGGCAGAACTGGAACTCTTTGACAAACAGCACTAATGACTAAGATAACTGGAGACAATGTGGTTTTAGGATCAGGAAAACTCGAGTTGCACTCTTAACTCCACCCTTTCTGGCCAAGTGACCTTTTGTTTCTGTTATTAGTGCTGTCAAGTCAATTCCAACTCCTAGCGACCCTGTGGAGAGCAGAGCCCATTCTTTCTGCACCATCCTCTCACCTTCCAGCACTCCATCGGACAATGCTCAGCTGCCATTCACAGGCTTTTCACGGCCAACTTTTTCAGAAGTGGGCAGCCAGGTCCTTCTTCCTAGTCTGTCTTAGTCTGGAAGCTCTGCTGAAACCTGTCCACCATGGGGGACCCTATTGGTGTTTGAAATCCCAGTGGCATAGCTTTCAGCATCACAGCAACACGCAGCCATCACAGTATGACAAGTGACAGATGGGTGCTGTGGTTCCCTCACCAGGAAGCTAACCTGGGCTGTGGTGGTGAGAGCGCTGAATCTTAACCACTAGACCACCAGGGCTGGCTGTGTGACCTCTAACAAATTATTTAAGTCTGTGAGCCTCAGTTTCCTCAACTGGAAAGTGAGGAAATAACACCTTCCTTGGGATATCCACTAGTGTTTAGCACACACAATAGGGCACTGACAAATCTTAGCTCCCTTCCTTCCTCTTCCTATTCAAATACCTGATCACGGGTAACTATCTTGATGGACACGATTTAATAATCACTTTCGACCTGAAGAGTAAATGCAGATAATGACATAAGTTTACTGGGTTTTTTTGCAACTGTTCTGAGTGGTATTCGCATTTTGAGGGGCAAAGTTCAAATGGTCAGACAGGCTTTGAACACCGTGGGGTGAAGCCCTCTGAAATGGCTCCCATGATTCTCACCCCCCAATATTAACACTCTTCTGGAATCCCCTCCCCTTGAATGTGGGCTGGACCCAGCGACTCACAGAAATGATGGGTGTCACTTCTGGGATTAGGTTACAAAGGACTGTGACTTCTGTTTTGCTGGTTTTCTCTCTCCCGGCTCTGTCTCTTGACGCCTCTGATGAAGCAAGTTGCCCTGTGGGAGAGGCCCATGGGGCAAGCATCCAAGGGCAGCATCTGGACAATGCCCACACGGAAGTGAATCCTGCCAACCAACACTGGGTGAACTTGGAAGTGGGTCTCCCCCAGCTGAGCCTGGAGATGACTGTAGCCTTGGCCAACCCTGAGATGTCAGTCTTGTGGGAAACCATTGGTCAGAGGCACATGGGTAAGCCAGGCCTGGACACCTGACCCACAGAAACTGTGAGATAATAAATATGCATTATTTTAAGCCTCTAAGTTTTGGGGTAATTTGTTATCCAGCAATTGATAACTAATACAAACACTAGCTATATGCCAAGCATTCTGCGAGGTGTGGAAGCCACAGAGGGTAGAACATTTCTCTTTCCTAAAGAGACAATCTTGCTGCCACCACCCAGTGCCCACACTTAGCCTCACTCCTTCAAGCAGGGACAGCACTCACATTAAGTGCAGCCCAGCCATGCTTGGAGTGGGCTGTTCTAGAACACACATGCCTTTCTTGACCTCAAACTTCCTCATGCTTGATGAACCCTGCCTTAGCTGTTTCAAAGGACCGAGTACATGCCTGTTTCCTACCCCTATCCCAGTTCTTTTATCAGGAGACAGTTTGGTGTGGTGGTCAAAATCAGATTCTGGAGCTAGATTACCTGGGAGTCAGGCTCTGTCCCACTACGTAATAAGTGTGTGCCTGTGGGAGCGTTATTCCACCTCTCTGTGCTTTAGTTTGCTTAGGCGTAAATGAGGGATAAGATAGTACTTGGGTTGTCAGAGGGTAAAACGAAGTATTACAAATAAAGAGCACAGCCTAGTGGCTGGGCAACGGGTCGGTACTCAATAGACGTCAGCTCTCCTTAGTCTCAGACGTCATGGCTCTCTGACTAGGTGGAGCGTCTGTCCTGCTGAACATCCATACACTCTCAGCGCTACTCCAGTCTCAGCAATTACACTCAGTCTATATCAGTAAACTAGGGACAGCCAGGCCGTGAATGGCTACAATCCAACTCAATTCAATTCAACTATATTTATGTCCTGCTCCATCTCCCCCACCCAAGAACAGGGTGCCATGAATACATGCTAGGATACCTCATATCGGGGGTTTTACTTTGCTTCATTTACATTGTGGACTGGAGTTTTCTGTTCTCTTCACCTCCTATTGGTCCTCATATGACTTACCTCTGATGGGAAGTGAGTCTTTCAGCATAATAATTCATGTAAGTTGTGTCATGAACACAACCCATGAGAGGCAAGTTGTGCAGAAAATATCTTTAAAATTAATTGATTAGTTAACTAATTAGTTAATTAACTTGAAGACATTTGCCTGTGAAAAGTGAGGGCCTAGAGTGGAACAGGACTCGCCAATGCAGTGTTGAGGGGTGTCATGGGAACTGGCCTGGGTTTGATGGGAACTGGCAGAATGAAGCCTGGGCCTGGAGGGCAGGACGAGTAGAAAAGCAAAGAGGAAAGGAAGTGAGAGGTGGGTTCTTCTGGCTGTTTTGACTGAAAGGCACCCAGAGGAGTCTTAGAAAACTTCTGCACTATCCTCAGGGCTCTCGAGCACATCCCTAGTTTATGACACGTAACACTAGGTTGCTTCTGGTAGTATCTTTGTACCCGTTGCAGGGAGTCGATGCATGATTGCAACATGGTTTTGATGTTGGCTTCTGGACAGAGGTTGTGTGGAAAAGGAAGATGGAGGAGGTAAGATGAAGGTGGAAGATCTAGAATATCTGGGTCAACAGATAAGGATGGGAGGATAGAGAAAAGCTTCTCCAACCCTCCCCTGCTTCCCCATGTTTTACTCTCCCCCATTTTCAGGATTATTTAACTGTATGGGACTCGCATCCAACAAACATTTACTATGCACCTATTATGTGTAAACATACTTATTTTATTCTAAATTATTGTTTTGTCTATTTACATTTATTAAGTTTTGAGAATGGTTCAAAAATAAATATAATTTTTTTCTTGCAGTGCTGTGAAGATAAATGATATGCAAACTCATGTTCTAGTGACAGAGGCACTTCAGGCAAAGCTGTCACTTGCCTTACATAGTACCATTCTCCAGAGGTGTGTGCCCTGCCCCAGTCATCTCTTGGTAAGATGTCAGGCTCTATCTTCCACAAACTGACATACGCCTTCTGAAACCACTTAGTTTTCATTTTTATTTTTGGTGCACATCTCATGGCCCATACTTTCCTGTCATTCTAATTAGAACTCATTTGACTGATCCTAAAACTACACCTTTCAAGGTAAATAAGCCCCTGCCTCATTCATGAACACTATAATTTGGGGGCCAATATGGGTTTGTCTTTGCATGGTCCCTTTTTATGCTTAGAATGCTCTTCACTTTTAAGATTTCCCTCTCACCTTTTGTCATTCCATATAAAAAGAGACTAAAATTCTTAGATGGTCCTTATTGGGAAATCACTCCTGTAATTTTGTGGTTTACATGTAGTGGACATTTGTTTTTGCCATCCAATATCTATTCTTCCTCTTTCTGGTGACCACATCCTTGTTTCTGTCTAGGAAATGACAGTCTTCCCCTACTCTTAGTCTATCTGGCTGCGGTGAAACTGTGCCCACTCCAGATTGGGAGCATGTTCAGAACTCAAGTTGATCAGCATACAGCCCTCTCCTGCCTATAATGAGCGGCTCAGTGTTGGGCTTAGAGCTCTATCAAAGCTGATGAGACACAGTGAGTGTTTTACTGGGACTTCAAGGAAAGAGATTTTGGTTTTCTTGCAGTACAGAAAACTGCGAGGATTGAAGGGCTTGAGCTACCATCACCATCTGGCTACAACCACCATCTGGCTCATCACATGATAGCCGAGAAGGAGACCAGTGTAACTAAAGACACACTATAGAAGATTAAAAAAATAACTCGGGCACATGGTAGTATTTTTGAGGCCCTAAATAGAGCTGTGCCTAAAGCTAGACCCAACTTTAGTCTTTCATCTTACATAAAACAGTAATTTTTCACTTTCCTTAAGCCAGTTTGGGCTGAATTCCACATCACTTGAAACCAAAGGAGTCTTTACTAATACAGCTGCATCAGTGAAAGCCATTTTCATGCCTGAAAATGTAGCCATCTGAAAAGTCAAGGGAAGTGGAACAAAAGAATGCTGGAAATGGAAAGGATCTTGTTAATTAACTAGCTCCAATCCCATTAATTAAAAAATGAGGAAACTGAGAGTCAGGGAGGGGAATTCCGTGCATGGGTTCCCATAGTTGCTTAGTGATAGAAGTGGGAGCAGGTCCTAGATTTGACACCCAGTTCTCTTTGTCACTTATTTCCAATTAGATTGGAATGGACTCTCAATCCCATCCAACCTACCCAGCAGTAACTACTATCTGAAATGTGGTTGTACTTTCCTCAATATTGCTTTGTACTTTAAGTACATGAACAGTAGATACTTCAGCGTTGAACTTTAAATTTTATGTCAATAATATTGTACACATCCTGCTGGAGCTTGCTTTTCTCACTCAGTACTGTGTTTTCAGGTTTATTTATGTTGATAGAGGTAGATTTCTTAGTCTTTATCTGTGCAAAAATATATTTATTTTGTCTTAACTCCTGAATGATAGTTTAGCTCCTTATAGACTCCTAAGATGATGATGACGCTGTTTCATCACAGCATCACCTGGCACAGTTGTGTATGTTGTGCAGTCTTCTGCCAGTTCAAATTTGTTCCTGTGTAAGGAACCAGTCATCAATTTCTATCTGCTGTAAAACGTTACCTGTGATTTTGGATTTTGATTATTTAACCTGCTTGAAAAGTCACCGTGTTTCTTGAATGCATGCATTCAGGTCATTCATCAATGTTGGAAAACTTTTTACCATTATCTATTCAAATACGGTTTCTCCCATATTCTCTGAATATTTTTTCTTTCTGTAACATATAACATTTTAGTTATATGTGGGATCTACACATTTTAAACTAGTTAGCCTAATTCTTCCCTTTTATACTTTCCCTCTGCTTTTTATTCTGTGTAAATTTCCCTAAATTATTTTCCAATCTACTAATTCTCTCTTTGGTGGTGTTTAATCCATTATTTAACCTATCCACCGGGATTTTTCTTTTTAATCTCAGTTACTACTTTTTCCATGTCTAGAAATTGTATTTTGTTCTTTTTCAAAGTTTCCTGTTCTTTTTTCATAAGAGTTTATCTTTTACTAGTAGGATGAATTCTTTTCTTTACATTTTCCATAATTTTAAGTACACTTTTTATATTCTTTTTCAGATTGCTCTGTCAAGTTCCGGAAGTCTAATTATCAGATAATTTGCCTGGCTGTATGGTGAGCTGATCTGTTGAGGACTATTCCTTTTTCCTTCAGAAATCCTGTGGTTTGCCTTTCCACTGTATTTCTGTTTTTGCTTCTATTCAGCACCCTAGGAGTATCACTGTCCCTAGGAGCATCAGAGTTCACATGTTTTATGATATATTTTTATGTTGATGGTTCCCTGTACCCTCTGGCAGTATAAAATCAGACCTCAGACCTCTAATAAATGCAGTCTTGGTTTTTATTTTTCAGGAGAAACTTTTTTACCTGACCAAATGCAAGCAGTGAGAGAAATACTTCCTTGTCACTGCCTTGTAATGATGGGTATGTATTTTTTTCTAGTTGTACTAAGGATGCAGTTTTTTCAGGGTCCTGAGTCTATGCTTTTCACTTTGCTCAGGCCTAAGGTTGGTGTCCTTTTTCTATGTGGGAGAAAAAAAATCCAATGTCATAGGTTATTGGCATGAAAAAAAACACTCCTTTCCATCCTCCAAGAATAGCTCCAAAACCAGCCCATACATTTACCAATCTGGTTTTAATTTCTTCTTTTTTTCTGGAACCAGTGATTTCCCCTTCTTCCTTTTGAGTCCAGCCATGCATTTTAATTTATTTGTACTCTATCAAGCAATTTTTGATGTCTATAGTGAAAGAGTTTTCAGGTTATCTTAGTGTACCTAACCCAGTTTATTTACCTCTGCATACCCTTGGTCATGTTTTTCTGTTGATGATACTGGTGAGCCTCCATGAAGATCTCCTGGCCCAAATGCTTTCTTGTAGGTGCAAAAGGAATGTTTTCATCTCTATGCCCTCCTTCATGGTGTTCCACTTGTTTCGTTGACTAGGGTCTCTCTCTGCAGTGACTGCTCTAGGTCCCTCATGTCATTCACAGGCATGTCTTGTGCCTTGCTGTGCATGACTCTTGCCTCTCGTTCTTGGGATTTCCTGTTGCTACTGAGGCATGAGACTGTGGGGCCCTTTGATGAATGCAATGACTTGCCCAGCTGGCCCAGCAAGGCTGCAGGTGGAAAGATGGAGAGTGCTTCTGGCTCCCTTCTATCACAGGCTCAGCCCGAGTATGGTAGCTTGTGCCATGGATGCTACCTTCCTAGGTGCCAGGGGTCTGGATTCCTAGGTGGCTACTGGAGGGCCTAGGAGATAAACCCAGAAGTACAGGAGAGTTATGTCACATGGGATACGTTTGACCAAAGAGAGATAAGAGCTAGCACAAAAATTCTTCTCCCTTCCTCCTCTGAGATGGACTATTAAAACATGCAGTGTTTTCAGGTGGCCTTTCTGAAGACGGCCTTAGAGACTGAGCAATCAACTGTACTTGTTATAAAAGCTGTGATATAATCCCTTAAATTTTCTCTCCTGCTTTTCCTGACTCACTCCTGTTTTTTCCACACTCCAGTTTTCCCCCTGGAATTGTATTCCTTTATATACTGTTAACACCTAAGACTTTGCCTCAAGTCCATTTTCTAGGGAACTCGGGATAAGATATTCATTTGCCATCTTACTGAATCTGTAACCCTTCTGTTTGTTTCTAATCAGGCAACAATGGAGGGAAGGCAAAAAGCCCTTGCAAGTAAAAGGTACATTCCTTCCATTGTTTTTTTTTTTTATATGGCTATCAACCCTGAACAGGCTCTCAAAGCTTCCATTCTTTCTACCTCATGGCCTATTGCATCTTGGTGCTGGATACAGGCAAAGTGGAGATAGCTGGCAGTATAAGATCTAGGCAGTGCTGAAGTGAGTCAACTTCTAGATTCATGTTATAGGCTATAAGTCCTTTACTTGTACAACCCTGTCTGCAGCTTATATAATGAAGTTTAACAGTGGACATTGATGGGGCCTGAGAAATCCCCCTGGTGCTGTTATTACCTCTTTCTTGTTGAGCAAATTATCTTTTCCAGCCATGCCTCTCTGCTGAATCTGCAAGATACTTCTGATAGTACTCTTCATTTTAAATAAGGCTTTCTAAAATTTCATCATGAAAACAATGTTCTTAACACAGTGTTTTATCACCAGGAAAATGCTACATGGCAACATTTAATCATAAGATCTCAAAATAGGAGAGCTAGAGGAATCCCATCACAGGGCGTAGTATATGGGAAAGGTCCAATATTCATTAAAAGACTGAACACATTTATATGAGGAAACACAAAATGGTGAAAAGGTCTAGGAGACCAGGAATAAGAAGACATGGGATGTAGACCTGCCAGCAATAATTTGAGTAGGTCATTTAACCCAAATGGGCCTGAAACTGACTTCTGAACACCCTTGCTACATGGCAAGAAATCCCAGGAGAGATAAGAGACAGAATCCTGCCTCCTACTATGGAAGTTGAGGAGGTTAGGTATGCTGTCTCTCAGCATCCTGGGAACCAGAATGCAAGCTAATCTTAGCCAATCAACTGGTTCCATCTAGGACTTTGAATCTAGAGCAGACGATGCTATAAGGCAAGTGACCATTTAGAATTCATTTGGGTGGTGGCAGTGTCAGCTCCTTCTGGGGCCAGTGGTAGTAGCCATAGGGCCAATTGTGGCAATAGCAGTGCCAGTGACACTCTTCCTGTGGCATTTTGCAGTACAGTTCTGGCCCCTACTTTCCATTGATTCTTGGATAGTTTCCGAGCCTGGATCTTCAGCTTTGCTACTGAATCTGTGAGCCATGTGATATCATTCCAATACACTCCTTCTCTGCTTAACATACAGAGTTAGTTTCTGTTGCTTTCAACCAAAATTGTACAAGCAGAAGGTCTAAAATTCTTACCTTGCTCCTAATATCCCACAAACTGCTGTGTGATTCTTTGGACCTTGCATAGTACTTAAATACATATGGCCTTATATCATCCTCAAAATAGCCATATGGGAATGCTTTATCATCCATATTATATGGATGGAAACAAATGAAGATGACAAGGGTAATGGCTTGCTCAATGACACATAACCAGTCCTGATAGGGCAGGACTTTTGCCCAGTTGAATGTCCATGTGCTTCTCTTATGTCACCAGTGGAACTATATCCAGGTTCAAATGAGATGATGAGCATGAAAGTGCATTCTAACCTGAAGAACACTGTACAATCGTTATTACTGTTTAAGGTCACCCAGGGACAAGGTAGCAGACATGGAATGAAAAGACAGATCTGAGTTCTAGCTCAGTGCCATTTCCATTACACCATGCCCCCTCCCTGCAAAGGAATGCTTTTTAATTAAATTTATAGGTTACATTTTTTGCTACTTATTTTTACAGGTAGTTTTGGCATAGAAATAAGAAATCTCTTGGCTATATTCAAAGAATTCAAGAAATCTTTGCATGGTGTTTTCAAGAGCCATATGAAAATGTCTCTACCTCACCCCAAATCCCTAATGATTCTTTCAAGGTCATCTAATTATACCAGTGATTTAATCATAACTCTTGAGTGAATTTATGATAACAATGGAGAATCTGCTCTGGAATGACCCAATACCCTCCAAATTGTCCTAACAGGATTCCTTTCTTAGTTCCTGTCTCTCCTGCCCTCTCTTCTTGTTAAACCTCATGACTTAATCGCATCCCTTGACATTCCTGGAAGCCTCCCCTATTCTGGTAGGGAGGGAGAAAGGCAGGTGAACAGAGGAATGGAAAGACAGGCAGTGCCCCAATTAGTAGTCACTGCTGAGCAGATGAAAATGGAATAGAAAAGAAATGATCTTCACTGACCAGATAAACAAGACTCAAGTAGCTGAAAGGGAAAAGAGCAAATCCATCATAAATCCAAGACTGTGATGGTGACAGTAGGCTGGGGGGTGGAGGAAGAGGCACTCTTCCTTCCCCATCAGCCTTTTCAACAAGCAAAATGACTGACAGCCTCAACCAGGGCCAGGCTTATGCTATAGTGGGAAACGTGGGCATAGGGCAATAATAATCACAACAAAAAACTTATATTTGGATAGCACTTTACAGTTTGCCAAGTGAGGCGGGCAGCGCAGTTATTACTTCTCTTTTATATATGAGGAAATAGCCTCCAAGATACGCTAGGAGACTTGTCGAGTATCACATAGCCATTAAGTGGTGGAGCCACGGATCAAACCAAAGAACGTGTGTGTGTGTGTGTGTGTGTGTGTGTGTGTGAGTGTTGGGGGCGGGGGAGAAGAAAAAAGAACAAAGAAATAAGGGGAGGGATATGGTTGAGAAGGGGAGGCAAGACAAAATGTGGAATAGAGATGTCTCTTATACAACAAGATGGAACGAAGAAGAACGATACCAATAAAATAACCATCAGGATAAAAGATCTTACCCCATATGGAACTGAGAGAGAACATCCCAACCAAGCATAGATCATACAAATGATCTATCATCATTACTTGGACACCAAGATATTCACAGATTTTTTTAAAAACATCATAACGATTTAAAAGAAAAAAAAATACACTGTCACAGAGTATAAAGAACCATGGCTTACATTTCACATTTTTTTGGTGATACTTTGGACTTATTCAGTTCTACTTCCAACATTTGGAAGGCATTTGTTTGTTTTGAAGTTTGAGGGTTCAGGAGGGGTGCATTGGCCTGCATTCCACATGTATCCCTGCTTACAAGATACGCTGATGTCTGCTTCTTCACGATTCCTCCTTGTTGCCTTTCCCTTAAAACTGACCAAGCTAGTTCTTAGATCTCTCCCCTGATAATAACAGAGGCTGAATTTATTCAGATGGAAACACCCATCCTGACCTGTGACCTCTTCATCACTTTGCTTCATAAATGCTCAAACTGTAGCTCAAATTCCAGAAGCTCTGTTCCTGCCATGACCAAAATGCCAGCAGTGACTTTGCTTAGAAGAGGATACAAAGCATCTAGCTAAACCCTAACCTGAGTGAAGGTTACGTCTCCAACTGGCCCCCAGTCTGTGAAGGGCCAGATCTATCCCATAGGGTCTCAACTGTGATCATCAACATCCAAGGTGAATCTACAATGCCATTTCCCTGAACAGACTGTCTAGCTGGTCATCAGGCTGTACCAAAGGGCACGTTGTGAGTGAGCATAGTTGTCTTACATAATCTTGCAATCAAAAGTTCTAAACACAAACTATTCAATAATGTATCCACTTAATTCTTCAACCTACTTTATGTTTTTAGAATAAACCCTCTTGTAGTGGTACTATAGTTAATAACTTTATTACCTATTTTGTTAATTAATAGTTTGATCTTTCTGAAAATAACCCTAGTCAAGCTTTAAACCAGCCCCTAATTTTTGAATCTAGAGAACAGACTAGATTAGTTTCTTAGTCGCTCTTTGTGGTTTAATGGATACTGATCACGCCCTCTTTTAGCCTGTTCTGTCACGTCGGAGTAATGTGACCATTGTTGTTACTGTTGTTATTATGAGTTTGCCAATCAAATCTGTTTTCAAACGGTAGCTTTTTAATTTAATTCTTTTTTTTCATAATAAATAGAATATATGTTTTAGAGTCAGGCAGATTTGAGCTCAAACCCTAACTCTTTTGCTTATTATCTGTGTCAACTTAAATAGTTTGATTTATATGAAATGCAGGTTTTGTATTTGTAAAGTGAAGACACAAATAACTATCTCAAAGGGTTAAGAAAGGATTAAGTGAGACATGAAAATGACCTACAGAAAGCAAACACTCCAAAAATGTTAGTTTCCTCCCACATTCAGTCTTATGTCTCTCTTGAATTTGGCACCAGAAATCTAAATATCCAAGTGGGGATGCAGCATACTTTTGCACATAGTCAATATACATCAAGAACATAATGAATGCTTTCTGTTTGCTATTTAAAAGCCAACATAAATTATGTTTTTTGTTGGCCTTTACATAAACAAACATGGGAAATCCTAAATCTTTAAAAGCAAAGTAATTTTCACTCAAAATGAAAAGAATTTTTAGAAGAATGGGAAGAAAATAATTTTCAAAAATGAAACATTTTGATATTTATGAGTGCAACTGGAGATATATACAGTTCCGCTGACATTTATGAACTCTGGCCAATCACAATGAGATCAGATTGACCAGCAATCAAATAGTCAGTATTTCTCATTGTCCCGTAGGTATGGCCAACAAAGCAGAATAGACTGATCTCTTGGAGATCCACAATGAAGATTACCATATATAAAAGGCTCCAATAAGTTTTACGGTAGACAAATGAACCTTCAATGTTAATGAACCCTACATTTTACAAATTTATTTGGGACCCTTTTTATTCATGGGACAACTATGAACACAAAACAGAATTAGCTGTTAGTACTCTGGGGAACACAGTTTGGGAAACACTAATCTGTTGGCTAATACCAAAATCCTATAGTACAAAAACAACAAACAACAATAAACAAAAATAGCAAACCCCACAACAAACTCCAGACCTGTAACTGTAGTTTAATATACATAAATGACATAGCTAATGAATAACTTCATTAATAAAGATCTTGTCTACAGCCTTTAAAACTACCAATAATTGTCGGGCTTAAGCAATATCTTCTTCTTCATTAAATGACACCATGGTCATTAGCGCCCGTAAGTAACTGCACATTCATTTGAGTTTTAGTTGCTTCGGCTCTCACATAGGGCACGGGCTCAGTTGGCCAAGACTGTCAGCTGACACTTATAAAGCATAAATTATTTTCTGGGCTTACTCATAATTACCTAACCTAACTGTGCCTCAGTTTCATCATATGTAAAATGGGGATATTTCCTACTCCTTTAGATTTTTTGAGGATTAAAGGAGATTATGTAAAATGCTTAGTACGCTACCAGGAACATAAGTGTTCAATAAATGCTCACTGTTACGCTGTGAACTTCAGATTATGAGTTTATTCATTGTTTTTCTCTTTTGTGAAGAATAACCTTCTTTATCCTCAAGGTATATATATAGCCACTGACACGCCAATGTAGCCAGCAAGCTTCTGCATCCAGACTGATATTTACCTATATGCCATTTACAAATCATTTGGCTTTCAAGTAAAAATCCGTAGGGAGAGTTATTATTATATGCAGGTTTCCGAAGTTCTCCTTTCATACCTCCTCACAGAGGGCGTTTCTGGGGAGAGCGGGGAGAACGGCAGGGCAGCAGGGTGGCCCTTCTGTACTGAGAGAGACTTTGCAAGAGTTTGCGCTGACTGACATTTCAATGGTGGGGAGTGGCGGGGAAAGAAAAGAGGCATATTTTCTGTATCACTCACCCTCCTTCAACGTCCACAGGAACCCAGTGCCCTTCTGAGGGCTGCGTGGGTCAAAATGAGTGCTTCCAGGAACATGCCAATAGGAGCTGCATCAACACTGAGGTTTCTGACAGTCTAATAGGGATGCTGGTCCAAGAACTTTTTTAGCAAAGTCAAGGATGAGGGTTAAATGATATGGTGAGTAGTACAAAGTGGTTTATCCCAACACCCTTTTTCCTGACCTGTCTTTATTATAGGGTCTGGTAAAGCTTACAAAAAAAGAAAGAGAAGGAAGAGGAGGAGCGGGGTGGGGGGGGGGGGGAAGGGAAGGTAGAGGAGGATGGGGTAGGAAGGAAAGAAGAAAAAGAAAGGAAAAAGCCCTTACTTTGCCAGTTTCAGTTTTGGCTAACGAGTCTGTGGTAGGAGGATGGCCTCCATCCTCCGGCCCTCCCAGTATGCACATCTCTTCACATTGTGACTTTGCAGCTACTCCCATCAGGAGATGGGGGTCTGTTTTTTCAGCTCTTGAAGCTGAACTGGCCTTGCTTTGGCCAACAGAATGAGACAAAGTGATGTTGGACCAGTTCTGAGGTCAGGATTCAAGAGGCCTAGCATGCTCCTGCCCTCTCCTGGAAACGCTGCTGGGCAGCTGGCCAGAACAAGCCCCGGGGAGCCTCCAGGATGATGACAGACACGTGACCAGGCGCCCCATCCACACAGGCTGATCCGCCTGCTGACCTCAGCCCAATGCATACACATGAGAAAACCCCACAGACAAAAGAACTCCCTGGCTGAGCCAGCCCAAACTGCCTCCCACGTGGATTGTAGTTAAATAAATTGTTAGTTAAATAAATGCCCTAGTTTTAGGATCATCTGTTAAGCAGCACTAGAGAAGTGGTACAGAGACAGGATTGGGTGGGGCATCCGGTGGTATTACTCTCCCTCTGTCCTCACTCTTCTGCCCTTGAATGCCTGGACAATGTGACAGCTAGAATTTTCCAGCCATCAAGCAACCACGAGGGAGAGCACAGCCTTCTCGCCTTGTGAGGTAAATAAATTCCTCTTGGTTTAAGGGAGGTTTTCTGTAACTTGCAGCTCAACACACTCCCAACTGAAAGGGGGAGGTTACTGAAAGTCTGACTGGAGTTAGGGTGATCAGTGATGGCAGGTATAGGATGCATAGTGGAAGGAGATAGTGGCCTGAGGGATACACGATCAAAGTTCATTCATTCATTCATTTACTCAGTCCTTGATATATGCACTAGTGCCTATCTGCAGACCTGTGAGTGGAGGGAGCCAAGTGGATGGGAATCAGACCCACAAGCTCTCATGGTTGGGAAGGACGTGAGGAGTCACCAAGCCCTGCCTTCCCCCAACAAAACCTTTTATGGCATCTCTGGTAGGCTCCTCATTACCATGCAGCCTCCCTCTAATTGTCAGAAAGTAACTACTTCCAGTTAAACCATTATCTGTCTACTTATTTTCACCCACTGCTCACAGTCCTACTTTCCAGATTGTTCCTGTGAAGTCTGCCTAGGAGTAAAGGAAATGCATGCAATACACAGCGGGTGGGGCTGGTGGTACGGACAGAATACAAAGCAACAAAGCACGTTTATGAAGTCTAAACTGTCTTCAAAATCACGCTTTATCTTAAAAATTCAAAAACATGTAGGGGAGACTCAACAGAATCTTGGTTTGTCTTAATAGAGAAATCATATTTCTATTTCTTCCTATGAAATAAATGTGGTCCTTGAGGAACATATACCACCTTTACCTGGTGGCTTCCACACCTCTACTCCTGAGGAAGGAGACTAGTTCATTCTCTACAACAAGAGGGCTGTTATTTATTGAGTTCTCACACACGCCAAGCACTGCGCTAGGCACCTCACTCTCATTCATCACATCATTCTCACGACAGGCCTCTGCGCTATTATTTTCTCCATATTAAAGATGAAAAAATCAAAGTTCAGAGATTTTAAGTGATTTTTTTTTCCAAGGCCTCAAAGCTGGTCAAGTGGAAAAGATATTTACACCCAGTTCCGTAGATCCCCAAAGCTCATCTTTTCCACCACAACTTGCTGTTAATAAGCAACAGCCTCACATATTCAAAGACAACCTTTCTCTTATCTTCTCCAAATATCCTGGGAAGGAAAGAAAACTAAAAGAAGATCACATTCCATTTTCAAGACAGAATCATAAAATGGTAGGCATTCAGTAATTAGAGAAAATGGAAGGGAGAGGCAGAGTTCTTTTTATTTTTTTTAAGTCACTGCATCCCAGAGAGCCTGGAGACCATTTGAACACACCCACTGGAATCCTGGGTGCATGTTTGTGGTGAGTAAAACTCCAGGTACCAAGAAGAAAATACTAATCACCTGGCAAGGTGAGGAGACAGGTGTTGTCCCCCTAGATGGAGAGGTTCTCCATGTTGAGTTTGGGGGGGGGGGTCCATGATAACCTCAGTGAATTAGAAGTGATTTTGCCAAACCAAAAACCAATATGAGGGGCTTCAAAGCCAATGTAAGAAATTTTAAAATATACGAAAGACAGGAAATTAGTGAGAGAGAGAATAGGAGAGATTAACTAGACCAAATTTAATCTGTTTCCCTGTTTCAGTCTACACCAAATACAATAGACCGATGGTTCTCAGACCTTGCACATGCACGAGAACCACCTGGAGAACTTGTTAAAAGCCAGATTGCTGGGCCTCACCCCCAGAGTTTCTGATTAAGTAGCTCTGGGGTGGGGCCTGATAATCTGCATTTCTAACTTGTTCATAGGTGACACTGATGCAGGTCCAGGGGCCACAAATTGACAGCCACTACCTCCTAAACTATTCCTGGAGCCAACCAAACTGGAAGAGTGGATGCAAGGGTGTCCTAGACCTAAGAGATGGACCAAGGAAGACTGGTTAGCATCCACCTGCAAAACTTTCATATTACCAGTCAGCCAGGTTATTGGAGGGCAGTTTATTGGGGTCGCCACTTTCATAGCAAGGGCCAGGGCAGAAGCTGGACTTCAGAGGTAGAGCTTACTCTAACCTTAACTGTTACTGGACCCAAGCTCAAATCCTAGCTCTGCTACTTAATGGCTGTGCTAAATTGGACAAGGCACTTAATCTCTCTAAGCTTCCTTTTCCTCACCTGCACCAGAGAGATCATAACACCTAACTTGTAGAATTGTTATGAGAACGAAAGAAGATATAGGTGAGGGACCTGCTAACACAAAGTGATGTTCAAGAATTGATATTGCTTCAGGGAATTGGGTAAACTCATCTAACTTCCTCTGACCATTGTGGATGGGGGTATTAAAACTGAAAAGGTGAGGTCAGAGGCAACTTGAGTTATTCCTCCTTGCTAGAGCCTGACTCTATAGCCTGCAGCTTTAGGGAATCAAGGCTGGTTTAATGAGGGGCCTAAGAATGAGGGACAGTTCTTAGACTTCTGGGAGGAGGAAAGGCATCTGGATCTTAAGCCACAGCTTGTGTCTACTGCCAATGAAAGGGGATGAGGAGAGCTGACCCCTTCCACCAACACAAAGAATTCTGTGAGCCTTATGACCTCTTACCACTTTGCTTCCAGTACCATATAAACCTTTCATCTTGGTGCCTTCGGACTCAGGGAAAGGAAAACGACCAAAGATAGGTGTATCAGAAGCAACACATTAGGGCATGCCAATGGTCTACCCAGGTAAGTTGTGGTGGTGTCCCCCAAGGGGGGCCTGGAACTCTGATCCTTTATGATGTTATCCATACGTGGTTGGGATGATATCCTAAGAGCTCCTACTTTCTCAAACAGACACATGGCATTGTCAGTTACTAAAAAAAGACAATGTTGAACAATAGCTCCATTAACTTGGAACTATGGATGCTCTTGAGTTTGAAGACCTCCTATTTAATCTTTAATCTTGCATGTGAACCCATGTCCGATTTTTTTTTGAGAGGGTAATTATCACTAGTATTCTCCATAGAATAGTATTTGAAAAGCAAGTTAGTTATTGTTTGACCTAATTAGGTGCACGACTTTTAGAATTTGTACTGGCTTCTTCAAAAAGAAGAGCTAAAGTTATTTTAGACACTGAAGCTATAATGACACCACAATGCATGGGTCTAATGAGTAATTTTATCAAATTAATTATTTCTAAAAGGATAAATTTTTATGCTCACAAAGTCACTCCAGCTTTTTTATATTTTGATCTTTGTAACTAATTTTAAAGATCACACTATGTCTGTTCCACTTCTCTGTGAGTCTTGCAATGGCCCCAGCCAAAAGCAATAACATTTGAATTTGACCGAAGCCCCAGTCTTTATAGTCTTTCAGCGCGTCCTATCACCCTGGGTGATTAAAGTCAGTTGGTTGAATTAGCTTTCAGAATTGTCACAGTTTAATATCATAGTTTCAATAAGGCAGCTGTGAGCAAGGAAGACAGCTGAGCTCTTCCAGTAAGAACCATCTGAATTAATCATCAGCCCTCCACCACATCCCACCTGCCTTGATCAATGGGCAAATAATGGTTTGTACACTGGGGAGGTATTTTTCTGAGGTTCAGTAGTAAATGGATGGCTTCAATTTCTCAGCAGTTTATGTTTAGCTCCTTACAATTTAACGAATCTTCATGCCTGGTACAGAACTCCATTACAAGGCAATATCAGCTGAGCTATCCTTTGAGGACACGATACTGAAATCATGTAGCTTTTGCATCTATCTACTTGGGTGAGGTCATATATTAAGAAGCATGTTTTAATTATGTATCTTAATTCTTTATGACAGTCGTTCTCAAACTTAAGCTTGCATCAGAATTAGCTGGAGGGTTTATTAGAACACACATTGTTGATCCCCACCTCCAGAGTTTCTGATTCAGTAAGTATAGAGTAGAGCCCAAGAATCTGCATTTCTAACAAGTTTCCAGGTAACACTGATGCTGCTGGTATGGGGGCCACACTTCAGAACCAGTGCTTTGAATATACTAATGTTACTTTTATTTTCAAAAATTAAGTTGTAATGGTTTCCCATGTGGCATAAAAAGGACTGAGAATATAGAAACTACTGTGAAGTCCTTACCTTGCTGGATATTTTTCTCTCACAGAAGAAGAGTCTGCTGTAGAAAACTTTGTTAAAAACATCAGCTCCCAGATTCTCCCGCTGACCTCAGAGATGGGAAGAGGCATGTGTGCCTGCCGGGTCTGAGCGCATCAACTCATATTTGTTCCTACGTGTCAGGGAGACCACATCTTGGAAGAAATGGCCATGCAAAAATATTGATACCAAGTCTTAGTTTTTCAAATGTGAGGTCACCAATGAAATGGTTCACACTAAAGGTGAAAAACTCCAGGAACGAGGGCAAATTCATTTCACAGGAAGGTCCTTGATTGTGTGACAGGGACCCCATCACTCTAATTTTCTTCATGGAGGAAGGGGTTTGGACGCACCCCAGAGAGCACAGGCGGAGGACTGAGGTTCCTCGTTGACCCGGAAAAGAGCCATCAAGCAAGGACGAAGAGCAGTATCATTAACAGGAGTATTATAGACTCAGAAACCATCAGCCGTACTCCTTATTATAGCATATCCAAAAGCAAATAAAATTCTAGGAAAACAACAGTATTGTTCTCATTCTGAATAATTTTATTTTGCATTTATAGATAAGTTGTCCATTGAAGGTTCCTAAGTCTCTATTTCCTGAGAGATGGGTATGTCTGTACGTGTGTGTGTATTTGACAGAGAGAGCAAAAATGAACTGGATATGCCTACAATTGGAGGACTGCTACTCTAATAAGATGGAGAACTCTGATGGTTCATTCTGCTTCCACGGGTCAAGTTAGGTCTCTTACTTACTAAGCCATGAACTATGGGGAAGGCTAACAGAGTCCTACTGAGAAATTTGATCGATGTTGTATCTGAAGAGGCCCACTGTCTCGTGCAGTACAGCAGGGAAGAGCACAGACTTGGACCTAGTGTAGCTGGTCCTAATAGAGACTCCACCATTTACCAGCTGTGTAATCTTGGCCAAGTTACCTAATCTCTCTGTGCCTTAGTTTCCTCACTATGAAATTGAGATACTAATAGTACTTCTCTCATAGGGCTGTTATGCTGAGTAAAGGAGTTAATATATGTAAACTACTTAGAGGAGAGCCTAGCAAGTAGAAAATGCTACATAAGTGCTAGCTATTATTATTTATGTCCAAATACTGTGCCATCCTTCTCCTTTTGTTCTATGCAAATTCCTCATGCTAATGCTATTTAGATTGGCTAACATCCAAAATTTAGACTTCTGTCATAATTATCTACATATGGCAGCAGGATCATTCCAGAACTACCCTAATGACTTTGATTAGGACCAATCACCTGTGCCTATTTACACAGCAGAATGATTGGCAGGGTTTTGGAAGGACTGCGTATTCCAATTATACTCTCTTCGGCTATGGACCAGTTTGAGCAAATATGCTAGTCAGAATCATGCTAAAACAGATCAGTTTATGTACATCTTATACCCAATAGGGAAAGCCGAAAAAAGATAGAAAAAGGAGAGGAACTGTTGATTCATTTACTAAATGTTGTTTGAGCTTCTGCTGTTTTGAGCATCGTGCAAGATGGTGTAGAGTCAGAGGTGGGCAAGACACTCCCACTCTCAAAGAGCTCACCTTCTAGTGGAGTGGGAAACAGATTAGAAAATCAATACATACTGCACAAAATCCTAAAGATTATCATAGACGTTTCATGGGCTGCTGGAGGAGCACAGAGCAGCTGCCTAGAACTGCAGTGCCCACTTTGGTCTGGGGAGGTGAAGTCCTTCCAAAGTCAAGAAAGAAAGAAAGAGCTGAAAGACAAGTAGGAGCCAGCCATGCCAACCAGGTGGGCAAGGGCATTCTGAGCAATGCTGAGTACAAATGCGCAGAAGTACAGATGACACTGAAGGAGGTGGAAGAGGTAGGGAAGCAAGATACTAATTTCTTAGGGTTCTTAAGGAAGGACTGGGAGTATAAAATGACAGGAAGTCAAAGATGAAGGGGTTGTGTGAGTGAGAGGTTAATCCCATGAATGTGGTGTGTCTACCACATGCCCATGTAGTTGTGTAAATGCACAATCCAGATTGCTCCAGAAGAAGGAGAGAAGCTAAGAAAACATTAGCCAACAATTAAGAATTAATTTCCTGTACAAATGGAATATACTGGATGTACAGGCTTGCTAATGTTGCTATTGGTTATCTGCAGAAAGGGATGTATTTCAATGAGCTCTTCTGTGATGATAATATGTATTGTCTAGCTGTCTGGAAAACAATATGCAGTGCCCAGCTGGTTGGTTGGAAAATGGATTTTGGAGAGTAGCTAGCGGGTCCATGGTTGAGATGGGAGCTAAGCAGCTGAATCACAGATTCACTCTGGTAGGAAACAGCTCCCAGACCAGCAATTCTCAACCAGGGCTGCACAAAGTCATCACCTGGGAAGCTTTGAAATTACTGATGTCTGGGTCCCAGCCCCAGAAACTATGACTTAGTTGTCAAGGGTTCAGCCTGGGCAATAGGATATTTAAAAACTCCCCAGATGATTCTAATGTGCCCCCAGGATTGAGAACCATAACTCTATTCCTTTGTTACCTGAAGTTTGCTCCTGGACAAGCAGCAACCCTATGATTCGTGAGACTTGCTGCATCTCAGGCCCACCCAGACCTACAGGATCAGAATCAGCATTTTAACATCTCAGGCGATCCAAACGCACAAGAGAGTGTGAGAAGCACTGACCAGAGCTGCGTGTCAGAATCACCTTGGAAGCTGATCAGAGTTATAGATTGCACTTCTATAGATTACGATGGAGGAGGTCTTGGATGGAGCCTTTCATCTGCATGTATTTTTTAAGTTTTGGTGAGTTCTGGTACGCAACTGGAGTTGGAAACCACTGTCTCACTGTGCAGTTAAAGTTGAACAGCGGGCCCGCGATGGAAGGATTTGGGGAAGACTGCTGTTATGCAGACCGGATGCTCCGCCCCTCACATAAACGGAGTGCCTTATGAGAAGGGGAACATACGTCACTCAGGGATCTTTGTGGGAGGGCTGCGCAGCCCCTTGTAGTTGCAGAGGGAACAGATGGAGATAATCAATGAGGCCGAAGGTGAGGTCATCCTTGTGCTGTAAAATGGCTCAAAACTTCAGTGCAGTTCTCCAGAAAGGAAAGTTGAGAAGCAAAGAATTTAAATCTCCTCGTGTTCATCTGTGTGTGTGTGTGTGTGTGTGTGTGTGTGTGTGTGTAGTGCAACAGAGCATTAATATGCGTCTGTGGGCATCCTTCGGTTCTTATAAGAATGTCTCTCCAGTTAAGGAGTCCCTGCGATTCATGCCTCACAATGACCTCCCTCACCATCTGGCCTGCAGCTTGTCATTGGCAGAGAGTTGGAGGCCCATACAGGCAATGAGAGGGAAGATGGAGGAGGGCGGGCAAACGTAAAGACAGAGCCATGACAGTTCATTACAGGCATTTTCCTTCCTCTCCCTCCACTGAGAGCCAGCTGGAAGCAATCTGGCGTCTGGGTCAGCAGGGCGTTGGGCTGCAGAGGCACAAAGCCTGTGGACTATCTCCGCCCTCATTCCGGTCTTCAGGGGGCTAGATTAGGGCCCGGTTCCAGGTCCCTGATGCCATTTCCTGCTCAGTGACATTCTTGCCAATAGAATCTTTCAGGATCTAGCACAGGGTCAAACGCAGAGAATGAATGAATGAATGAATGAATGAATGGGTGGATGAATAATAAAAGTATATTATTCCTATTGCATTTCCTATTTTTTCCTTCAAGAGAACAAAGGAAAGAGCCTCAGAAGCACCTGTGCCAGGAGCTTTACTGAATCTGGCTTTGATGTCCTTAGAAGCTGCTCGATATTTTTATTTTTATTTTGACAGGACACCTTGCTTCTTTGGCTGAAGTGTATAATTTCCTACATAGCTCTTGAGTGGTGCCTCAGCCCTCACACGCAAAAGTAAGAAAGCAGGTGTGAGAACTTTATGTCTCTGGGCTGTGGCCTCAGGGCTACGGGGACTCCCCCTGCTGTCCCTGCCTTGGGATTTCTAGGCGACTGTGCTCCTGAGTGGCCCCAGTGGGACCCCCCTGGGCCTGATTGACAAGAGGCCTCTGGGAATACCATCCAGCCCTCCTTTCTCTCTGCCTCCAATTACCCAGGGTGGGGGGAGCGAATTGAGAACATATTTAGAAAATGTGTTCATTGTTGCTTTTAAAAATCTGCTCTGTAATTAGGTACCACGGGGGTAGTCAACCACGAAAAGCCACAACCAATGCTGTCAAGTTCCATAAAACAAAAGAGAAACCAATTAATCAAAACGGAGAAGAGGCTGGCTGAGCCTCAGCACCTGTCTTAGCTCCTCCATGCCTACACCCACCCACTGACAGCCCTGACTCTCAGGCAGGCCCCACTCAGCCTGGGCATTTCCAGAGACCATGTCTCACGTTGGCATGAAGTCACTGCATCTTTGACCTCTCACCTGAGAACCCATCTCATCAATAATGGGGCCAGCAGTTTTGTTGTGCTCCCCTAGTAAAACTTCCAGAATGAGCCTCTGAACCTGACAATTGCAAAAAAGTAAAAGAAACAATCAGCATCTTAGCACTTTTTGCATCGTAGGGGCTTCTGGGAAGTGTTTGTATGCACGGGAAGAGATGAAGGTGCAAAGACCTGCTCAGACTCCGTCTTGTTCCCTGATGGTTTCTGAACTTTCTCTAGTCAAACCTGAGTCTTGGAAAGGATTGCCCTCTAACACACAGAGTGAGTGAGTGAGTGTGAGTTTTAAGTAGAGCGCTTGAGGAAGTCTTAGTTGTATTAGCATAACCACCAAGAAGCGTGGTCTCTCAGGGGCATTTACTCTCTGGGATTCCAAGCCACCTAAAATGAGTTCTCTTTCAACCCTCCCTCTCCACGAGGGAGGAACTTCAGGGTACCACGGTCAAAGGATAGAAGGTTGTGAGGCAGCCAATCCAGAAGCTTCCAGGCAGAGCACTAGGTTCTTTCCATAGGGTTCCAAGTATTTGTCTGACTCTGACCCAAAGGAAGAATCTGCACCTTCTGGCATACTCCAATAGACACACTTCTCGTTCCTTTACTGAGGCCTGCCTCGGTGCCTCCCAGTTGTAGCCTACAGTTTCCACTCAGAAGTGACGCACTCCATTCTATCCATTATTTAATCTTCCTCTCCTCCCCTCCCAGTCCAAGAAGAATACATTTCTTTGCTCTCGTCAAGTCTGGAATGTCCCAGTGACTTGCTTTGGCCAATGACATAAGTGGAAGTCACACGTATCGTATCAAAGTGGAAGCACTGAAGAGCTGGCGTACCATTTTTCCCGCTTCTTTTCCCCTCCTACATTAGCTGAGGAGGTCAGCATTTTAATTGGAGAAGTGACTCAGAGTAAAGACCATAAGGGTGTGTTCTCCCACAAAGTCTGACAGGTTCAGAATACCTCCCGTTAAGTGGGGAGGAGAGGTGGGGGCCTGGGGAGCAAAGGAACAGCAGTTCTGAGGCCTGTGTCTCAAGAAGAACTGTGCATGTTTACTTGCACACGGAGTTGACCGGAATCACAAAGGTTAGGAAACCTCCCACTTTAAGAGTTGAACTGCCCAGGAACACGGAACCTGATGCTTTAAACAACCCCATGCCTCTGACTCTCCACGGGAAGGTGGTGGGCTGAGAAAGCTGTGGAGTTCCTAGAACGTGTTCCCCAACACTCATTTCTGATATGGCCAAGGAAGATACCGAAAAACCTCCTAGAGGGCGGAGCCAGGAGCCATGGCAAACACTGGACAAGGAAACCCCTCCAGAGAGCAGAACTGCAGCCTAACTGAGGAACACTCCCCAACCCAGGGCAGGGGTCCCTCACCATGTCTGCTCAGAGAGGCTTCAAAATTGCCAAGGATCAGTGGCTGCCTAGTGCCTCCCTTTCTTCCCCTTTCTGAATAGGAGTGCTTGCTGTGGGTTCCCTGTCCATATTCTTACCGCACTGGGTGTGCGTGGAAGCTAACATGACTTTTTAGTTTATAGATCTCTAGAGGGATTATGAAGAGCCCCCTATAGACCTGATGTGGGGAAAACTCTTAGAAGTTGAAGTGCATGAAAAAAAGCAAGATTTACGTAAGTGAAAAGGTGGGAGACCAAACATTTCAGGTTTCATGGAGACAAAAAGAATAAGGTTCCTTCAGTGAAAGGTTAAGTATACCGCAGGCTACCCATATATGGTTTGAACTGAGAAGAAGGGAAATCAGAATGACCAGGAAGGTGGAGGAAGTTGAATGCCTAGCTAATGGAAGAATGGAAGAAATACAGGAAATGAGGAGCCACTCTAGGATTGTGAGCGGGAGTATGATTTGCTGAAAATGATAGTGAAGAAGGATTAATCCAGCAATGGACTGTGGGAAGGTGTAGAGCAGAGATGGGGTAGGCAGAGATTCCAGTTAGGCAGCTATTAAATTAAACTAGAAATGAGCTGACATTTGTATTGGGGCAGGGGACAAACATGAAAGATTCAAAAGATGTACTGAAGATGAACCAACAGAACAAGGATGGGGGCCAGGGAGTATGTATCAAAAGAATCAAGCAAAAGTAATGCTCATTTCCAGTTTGGGCAACTAGAGGAAAATGATGTCAATGAATTTTTATCAAACATAGAAGTTGGTTTTGGAAAAAAGATGAAGATTCACCTTAGGACATGCTGAGTTTGAGATGACGGCAGAAAATGCAGGTAGGTCTCTCCCTTTTCCACTCCCTGCTAAAAGATTTTATCACTGGAGTTCAGCAAAAAGGTCAAGGTTGAGAGAGATGTTCTTTGGGCCATTTGGCATAGGAATGATGACAGGAGTCAGGCATATGAGTACATTCTCTAAGGGAAAGTTTTAAGAGAAGAATAGGTTAATACAGAGCTTGGAAAATATTTGTGGAGTGATGGAAGGAACCTATATCCAGAAAAGGAGATAAAGAAGGTGTGGTCAAAGGAAACTGTAGTCTAGCATCATGAGAAATGACTTTCAAGTAAGAGTGGGCAGTCCATGGTATCAAATTCTGGAGAGAAAGCAAAAAACAAGAAGAATGAAGACTAAGACAAGTCCTTAGATCTGGAGATTTAACTTTTATCAGGGATCTTTAGCAGTGGAGTTTAGTCTAGTTCTTTGCCTGAAGAGTTGCATCATCATCTGCTAAAATTCCTCACCTTCTGCATGGCCTGACATTTCCGTAAAAGTTGTTCCAATTCCTGTGCTGGTGCATCTGCCACTCTAGGAAAATAGGGAGAGGAGTGATGAAATAATTCCATACTTGTCAATGACATAATATTTAGTCCTATATCCCATTAGTAGAATTAATAATCACCACTTAGGGTTTCTATAGTCAGTGGCAAAAGCAGGAAGTAGCTACTGCATTACACATAAAGCCATGCACTATGGCTGATCGAGTTAGATTTTGCGTCACATGTGTACCTATATCTATACACCTGTATATTACGTGAATCCTATTCAGCTCTCTGTCGTATAACACAATCGAAAGTTTTATAATCAGGCAGCCCTGGCCTTAATTCCAGCTCTCTTATTTCTAGCTGTGTGCTCAGCATAATCAGAAAATGTCCAGATTTTAAATTACATTTAATAAAAAAGGAAAAATAACAAATCCCAGCAAATTATCTTTCCAGTCCTGCTACAAGCCTGTGGTGAACAAGGTCAGTCTGGAAAAAACTACATGGAAGAGAGAAAAGGAGAGATATCATCAGGCTTAAGAATGATCTAAAACTACTGTTGAAATGAGGAAGGTCACCCTAAGTGTGAAAACTGAAAAGGTGTTCTGGTAGGTCAGAGTACTGGCTACATGCAATTCCAAGTGACAGTCTTCTAAAGCATAGCTTCTGGTTAAGAAGGTGGTAAAAAGGAAGGGAGATTCTTTGGAGATTGGCTGGTAAAGGGGAAAAGCAGTACAGGGGTAGAGAATGGGTCCTGTAAAACAAAATAGAATAAGAAAGAGGACACAAATCTCCTTCCTAGTAATATAATAATAATAATAATAGAATGCAGTAGAGAAATTGTACTTCCTATACTAATAGAAAAGGCTACCACTAAAATAGGAATCTGACAACTGCCCCAAATCTAAAAATGGATAGAAGAAATATGAATAAACACATACAAATCTACTGTTAAAAAGTAGAAAATGAGAATCCAAACACCTCTACTGACGACAATTTTCTTCCAACCCTACACAAAAATAACCAGGAAGCAGGAGGAAATTGAACACCACACTCTGAAATGAATTAAGTAGCCTTAAAGACACATTTTGTGGTCATAAAAAATAACACCTTGAAACAGAAATTCAAAAACTAAAAACAAGTGGCAGAAAAAGAGATAGAAATTTAAAGAGAATTCATTGAATTCAGCAAAGCAATAGAAGAAAAAGACAAAATGAAGACTAAAGGACAAGATGCCTAATAAAGAATAGAGTCAAAATAAAACTTACTAAAGACATTGATGAAAGGCATGAAAGCGATCAAGACAATGAAAGTGAACTGATGTAAGCAAAAAGAATTAGATAGAAAACGGCTGCACTGGAAGAGGAAAGGAAAAATGGCATACCTATAATTGGAGTCCCTTAAGAAGAAAAACAAAACTGTGGAAGATATACAAAACTATAATTCAATCAAACTTTTTTTTAAATTAAAAGAAGATCTGATGGTACATATCAAGAGTCCAACAGGTACCTGGGAAATGTACTCCCAACGATTAACTCTGATGCCCTAGTAAAGCTAACAGACTTCAAAAACAAAGGAAAAAATTCTCAAGGCTTTCAAGCAAAAAGAGAAAATAACTTACTAAGTCAGAAGAATTAAACTGTCATCAGACTTCTCAAAAAATAGCATACAAAGCAAGGCAACGATGGAATAGCATTTCCAAAAAACTCAAGGAAAGAAAGGGTGAACCTAGAATTTTATAACCAGGGAAACTTCCCTTTAAGTGTCAAGGCTACAGAACAACAGTTTCAAGATAGAGGAACTTAGGGAATTCTGCAGCCATGAGCCCTTTTTGAGCAATCTATTGGAAGATGAACTTCATCCAACCAAGAGACGACTGGGCAAACTCCGGTGGAAAAATAACAACGATGAACATGTAGATATATAGATACGTACAGTCATGTATCACCTAACAACAGGGATATGTTCTGAGAAATACATTATAAGGCAATTTCGTTGTTGTGTGAACAGGATAGAGTGTACTTGCACAAACCTAGATGGTATATCCTACTACACACCAAGGCTATATGGTACTAATTTTATTGGATCATTATAAACACAGTCCATCATTGACCAAAATGTTATTACGTGCCACATGACTGTATATAGATAGAGATAGAGATAGAGATCTCAAAGACTAAAACACAAATGAGTAAGAGGGTAGACGATTAATGTGAAGATGCTATATGCGACAAAGTAGAAATAATGCAACTAAAAACTGGGAGGAGAAAGTCGAATAAATATTCTGATCGCTGTATAGTCAAAAGGTGTAAGTTAAAGGATATCAAGAAAAACTGATCAACCAGATGAAAAAGATTAAATATAAACAGTTGGGACTAAGGAGCATTAAACATTAAGTACTAAGGTAACTACTAGAAAAAAAAACATAAAAACCAACTTAAATACCAAAGTTTAAAAAATAAACCAAATAGCAAAAATAAATATACATGTCTTGTAGAGAAAGTTATTAATAAACTATCCTCCAAAAGCTCTAGGCCCTGATGGTTTTATGGGGAAATCTTCAAAGACCAGACCAGACAGTTGAACACAAGGTTTTAGAACATTGAAAATGAGGAAAATTCCCAATTCCTTTAATAAAGCAGGTGTAACATTGATACTAAACATGACAGAGATAGTACAAGACAGACAAGGATATATCAGTATCATACATGAATATTAATACAAACACTAAATGAAATATTAACAAACAGAATCCAATACCGTATTAAGAAAATAATACATGACTAAGTGAGATTTATTCCAGGAATGCAAGATTGGGCGGGGAAATCCATTACTATTATATACCATATTAATAGATCTAAGGGAAAAAATCATATATTATCTCTCCAAGGATGATGAAAAACTTTTGACAAAATTCAATACTCATTCTTTTTTTTGTAGGGAAGGATTCACCCTGAGCTAACATCTGTTGTCAATCTTCCTCTTTTCTTTTTCTTCCCCCCAAAGCCCCAGCACATGGGTGTATATCCTAGTTGCAAGTCCTAGTTCTTCTGTGTGAGCATGCTATGTCACAGCATGGTGACAGACAGGTGATGTGGTTCCATGACTGGGGAATGAACCTGGGCTGCCGAAGCAGTGAGAGCCAAACTTTAACCACTAGAGCATCAGGGCTGGCTCTACTCATTCTTGATTAAAAAAAAAGAAACCTCAAGAAAATAGGAATTGAAGAACACCTTTTTAACATGAATTAATCTGAATCAATATACACCTATGTATCTGTCTATCTATCTACTTTTTTCCTCAAGACAGTATCTTAATGGGAAAGCTCCAGGCATTTTCACTATCATCAGAGACAAGGCAAAGATGCCTTCTATCTCCAACACTATTCAGCATTGTGCTAGTGGTATTCAGCCAACGCCATCAGACAAGAGAAATCAATTAGATGTCTAAGTGTAAAGAGGAAGTAAAACCACCTCTATTTGCATATGACATGATAGTGTGCCTAGAATGCTGATGATAAAAAGAACTCGAACAATAAAAGGAATCACTAAGATCGCAGGATATATAACCAACACACAGAAATCTACAGCCTTCACACACACAAACATAACCAATTACAGGTCATAATAGTAGAGAAAACCCCAACGTGATCAAATACTTAGAAATAAACCTAACAACGCGTGTCTTGGACCAAAAAAACCACCACTTTCCTTTTGCTATAAAGGAAATTAATGGTACATTTGAATAAAAGCTGTAGATTAGCTAATGGTATTTTATCAATGTTAATCTTCTGATTTTGATAATAATACTGTGGATATGTAGAAGAATGTCCTTGCTTTTAGGAAATACACACAAGTATTTAGGGGTAAAGGGCCATATCTGCAATTTACTCTCAAATATTAAAAAAAAATTACTTATGTACTTTTAGAAAACAAACATATGTATATACAATACGTGTGTGTGTTTGCATATATATATATACAAGTGCAAATATATACAAATACAAATGTATAGAAAGAGACAGAGAGACAAAGAGAATGATAAAGCAAATGTGATAAAGAGTCAAAATTTTGAGAATTTGAAGGGCATACAGGAATTTTTTGCACTATTTTTATAACTTTTTTGTAAGTCTGAATTTCTAAATAAAAACATTAAAAAAATAAAAAGTCAGTGAAAATTAAGTGGTGGGCCTAATACTGGTTTATAGAAATGATGGTAGAATAGGATGGACTAGTAAGCAGCTGTCGGAAGAATAAAAAATTAAGGTAGATCTGCATGCGCAGATGTTGAATGACCTCCAAGCCATACTACGTTTCAAAAGCAAGATGCAGAATGATGCATATATTGTATTCTTTTTTGTGTTTAAAATGCATTTGGTTGGAGTTATAAAGGGTACAATGATGGTGCAAATAAAGGGGCATCAATTCTTACAGAGGTGTAGGGGGGTAGAGAACAGCTATGGAGAAGACTGAAGAAAGGACATGAGAAACTGCCTACACCATCCCTGACCGTGTGTTTCAGCACACATGAACAAGTCCCGGAACACCACGACCACAGGCATCTAGTAGAAAAGTTTGCAGGTAGGGAGGTGCAGACCCAGAGAGGGGAAGCAATATTTCCAAGACCACATTCACTTGCAAGAACTTCTCAGGTCTCTTGACTCCCAGTTTAGTGTTGTTTCAGTTCTTTCACTCACCCATTCACAAAACATCCACTGAGCATCAATTATGCGCCAGGCACTGTGCCAGCCACAGGGAACACAGTGGTAAACACCCCAGGCATGGTCTGTGGTCACATAGTTAGTGACAAAAACAGACATTAGGCAAGAAATCACACACATTACAAACAATTTTTTGAAGAGGATGGGAAAAGAAATATTAAGGGTGCAATTAGAAAATATAATGGAAGATCTGGTCCCGTTTGAAGGCCAAGGAAGACTTACTTGAAGAAGGGAAATTCAAGCAGAGACCTGAACAGTGAGTAGATTGGTTTGATGAGGACCAAAGGGGAAGAATGTTCCAGACAGAAGGACCAGGCTGTGAAAGGCCCTAAGGAAGGAAGAACAGAAAGGAAACCAATTTTGGCTAGAGTGCAGTGAACAAGAGGGAGAAGAGTATCCCAAGAAGCTCCAGCAGTAGGCAGGGGCCAGAAAGGGCAGGGCCTTGTATGCCACACGTTTGCTTTGTCACATGGTCAACAGAGGAAGAGAGGAAGGGAGGGGCAGTATGTGCACGTTGTCATCATTTACGAGTTCTGAACTCAGCCAGTATTTTTATGTTTGTTGTCTTCTGAAGACTTAGAGTTAATATTTAAGACTCCGAATCCAGCAGAGAGCCTTTGCAGTTTTATAAAGCAGAGGGTGACAACAGATCTAAGCCTGAGGTTAGGTTAGGTAAACTGGATTAAGTCAGATTAAATTAGGTGAGAATAAGTTAGGTCACTCTGGCTGCTCAGTAGAGGACAGGATGTGGGTGGCAAGAAGGCAACTCCATGCAGGAGGTCTTTGCAAGTTGTCTATATGGGAAGTGAGGGAGTCGTGGACAGGGATGCTAAGTAAAAAGAGGGAAAGCAGTGGTCAAGGTCAAGATAACAGAGTGGAATAGTAATGGACTTGGATGTGGGCAGTGAAGGAAAGATGCCAAGGACAATAGGCCGGGTTCTACTTGAGCACCTGAGCAACCAGGGGAGCCATTTGCTGCGGGACCCAAGCCTCCATCTGCGCAAGCATAAGCTTCTGTCAAATCTGCCACCATCCGATCTCTGCGGAGCTGTGTCCATGTCGCAGCCTCGTCCACTCCAGTTGAATGGATTCAGGGTTCCTGAGCAGCTGTGTTCAATTGCTCTTAGTCAAAAACCAGAAAACCATTATGCTCCCCCAGAATCACTCTCCCAGGGCAAAAGTAAAATGCTGTACTGGGAAGCAGATGAAGAGAACAAGAATCTGACATCAATCCTATTCACGCAATGACTACTTTATAAGCTCTGGCCCCTCAGAACCTAAGTCACACATTTCTGCATTGCTGGTGGAAGGGCCTTCAGGTATGAACTGTGAAAGATCTGCTGTTAACCTCAGAACACATCCCCTCTCTCCAGCTCTGCAAACATATCCAGAGGGTCTTCTTGCAAGTATCTCAGAGTGTGGGCAGGAGAAAAGGCAGCTCTGAGAACGCACGGGGGTGTTCAAGCTCAAAGCCTCCTTGGAGAGAAAAGCTGTCTGCCTTTTTCTATGAAGTACGTTCGGGAGCTATCTTATCCTAAAACTACCCCGAGTATCAGAGAACAAAGGGGCTTATTAATCCTCAATGCGCTGATTTATATGAGGAAACTGAGGCCTGACACAGTGAAACTACCAACACTGCAAGTCGGAAATCCATGGGGGAGGCCACAGCTGAGTCTCCACAGAGCACTGGCTCCACAACCCCACTCAGCTCCTTTCAGCACTGCAGTCAGAGTTACGCCACGATTCACGCAAGGGAGCATGCTCTTGGTGGGGGACAGAGGCCTGGGAAGTTGGCCATAAATTTGCTATGTCCATCTCTGCCCATGGAGTCAGCCTCCTACAAAGGCCTGCTGTTTGTGCATCTGTTTTATTCATTAGTTTTATTCTTAAAAGCAGAAAAGTGGAAAGGAGGAGGAGGGTATGGGTAGTGATATGAACTAGAATTTTGAACTCAGCCCATATTGTGTGGCTAGGAGGATTCAGGACACTGCCTCCAACCCAGCCTTCTACTTTCATTTCTTGCTATCCCCCTATGGGTGTCCCCCATCACTTCCCTGCTACCGCCCCACAGGTGTCCTATGGCCCCATCACTTCCCTGCTACCGCCCCACAGGTGTCCTATGGCCCCATCACTTTCCTGCTACCCCCTACAGGTGAGGTGTCCTATGGCCCCATCCCTTTCCTGCACCCCTTGATGAGCATCCTGTTCCATGGCTGCACTGGCATTTCCACTTCCATGCCTTTGTTCCAGAGGCTCCCCAACCTAAAATGCCCACCCTGCCCTACTCTTGGCTTCTCCCATTCTTCCTGCCCACAGGACATCTCAACTCCTGTCTCCTCTAGGAGGCCATTTAGGACTCCTCCATACAGAGACAACGTTTTCCTCTTTTAAACCCCCTCCACTCTTCTCAGGATCTACTTCACAGCACTTCCCGTGTGCTTGGCAGGAATCGTACTGCCTGGCTTCTTGAAGGCAGACACTGTTTTACTCACCTTTGCTCAACTAATACTTAAGTTTCACTAAAAGAACAAATCTCCATGATTTTGACATCTGGGACAGGCCACTGGAGTCTTAGGAAGTCTCTGTGCATCACTTCTCAGAGCTCAGGTAATTTTCTTCAAATTGTTTCCCTCCCCAGCTGCAGGACAACCTGGCTTTCAGTATGCAGAGTATCGAATGAGACTTCATGGCAAATGAAACGGAAGTGACCGTCAAGACCATCAAGGGGACCACACATAAAAGAAAATTTCTTCTATAGCAGTGCTTCTCAAACTTTAGTGTGTGTATGAAGCACCTGGAAATCTTGCTAAAATGCAGATTCTGATTCAGTAGGTTCAGGGTGGGGCCCAAGAGTCTGTTTTCTAACTAGCTCCCAGGGGATGGCCATGAGGCTGGCCCTAGTGTTTTCCTTTGAGCACTAAGATTCTACAGCACCCTTAAGCTATGGAAGATATGAAGAGCTACCACTTCTTGAGGGTTTAGTGCTCTGGTGCATGAGTTATCTCATACAATTCTACAACAGCCCCGTGAGTTAGGCGGTACCATCACCTTATTTTATAGATGAACGCCATAGAGGTCAAGGTCACATGACTAGCAAGTAGTGGCGCAAGGAGTGAATGAGCGTGTCTGACACCACTGATGCTCTTGTTCTCACCATTTTTCTTCTTCCACAACTATCTAAGGAGGGAGGTTTACAGAACTATTCGGAGGGGAGTAAGACTGAGGCTGAAGCCATGACTCTAGGCAAGAAGGGCTGGGATTTCTTTATTCTGCCATGTACATAAGCTGCATAGAAACAGAGTCACAGAATTATATTGTTATGTTCCAGAGAGTGGTGCCCTGAGAACATCAGTATTCCACCCCACTTCTAGGCCACCGTGAAACCCTGGCAACTGTTGATTGAGAGGCTGTCTTCTCCTGGCCACAGACTCCAGCTGGCAGAGAGATGGCATTCCCACCACCTTCCCGGACTTGACAGCCCCACCGCTTAGTTGTCAGGGTTGTGAGACTCTTGGCAGTGTGCAGCAGAGGATGAAAGGGGCCTATGCCAAGGGCTGGCTCCTGGGAAGGGGAGATTCCCAACTTGGATGACCAGTCAGTGCCAAGACCGGTGCCAGGAAGAGACTGTACTGGCCATAAACCTGCCCCTGGGGCCAACTTGAGCCATGGGTGATGGCAAGAGAAAGCTCAGTTCTGGCACTAGGAAGGGATAGGAAAGCAAGAAGAGCACAGGCCCGAGCTGCTAGACGTCTGGTTGAGGAAGCTAGCCTCTGAGAAAACGGAAGATCTTGATCGTCCATCCTCTTACAACAAGGATTTAAAGAGACCACCGAGATTCAGGGCACTTCCCCTCCTGCAGGGGCAGAAAAGGGGAGTCAGGCTGGCGGAAGCTGAGGAGTGAGGGATGCTTCCCTGGTCCCAATGTACCAAAAGGACTTCTCTCTTGCCCCACTGCTGCAGACTATGTGAGGTCTATTTCTACCTGGGTTATTCTTCTTTTGAGGAGAACATACCTGCTCCCTAGAGGCAAGAGTTGAAACTTCTCAAGGCAAGGAGACTTGCAGTGTATCCTGGCCCTCCTCCTTTGCCCTATACTATCTCTCCTCTCCTTACACCAGCCCAGCAGATTGTCCCAGTGGACTGGCCTGGCACCCTACATGGGCCAATGGCAGTAGGCCCACAAACAAGCGTTAAATAGGGACACGCACGGTCCAGGACTTAGTGAAAGGCCTGATAGATGGGAATGTTCCTCTGTGCCACCATTTACCGAGATAATGTGAGTTAGGTGACAGCTTTGATGCAACATTACCGGTCAGCGTGCCATTTCAACCCAAGCACTGCCTTTAGAATGAGGTGAGCCAAAGAGGGAAGGAAAGACTGTGGACTGACTTCCTCGATGCCTTGGAGAGTGGGCCTCCCAATGGCAAACTGGGTGCTCCTACCTTAGAAGTAGACTCTTGGATGGCTCAGGAAGTGGGCCCAGGGCACTGTGCTCCTCAGATCAAGCTGCACGGTTTAACTGCTGCTAAAACCAATCTAGGTGGAGACAGAGTCCTTGGTCAGATTGAGGGGAGTTGCAGCACCCTTTCTGCTTCCTGGAGGGTTATGGGTGTTCTTAGCAGGACCTACTTGGGAAAGGGGGTTTTGCAGAATAGCTGCCTTTAAGCAAAATGGCTTAATTTCTAAGCAGAAGGATCCAAATGAGAAACTCTCAAAGGTATTGCACTGGGTTTTGTTTTGCATTATTTCCTTTTATTTTGTTTGAATAGCAGTTATGTTAAGAAATGGATCCACTGGGTGAGCATGGTACTCATCATTCATGTAGGCCCATCTTTGCTTCTGAAGTAAGCAGTTTTAACCAATTAGCCACTGTGTGAGGTTGACAATTCTAACAAAATGTGGAATTACACTGATGCCATGTATTTTCCTAAGTGTAAGGCTTAGGGACAGCCTGTGTGTGCTGGCCTGGATCATGCAAATACCACTGAACAAAGCTGAGCACACTGAGGCAATGCCTGGTTCTCAGTATCCAGCCATTACTTAGGATTGAACAGGCACAGAGTCAACAAAGGGAGCTGTCCACGTGTGCACGTCACACAGCTTAGATCTTGGTGCCCTCAGCCCAGAAGCCAGGAGTTCCTCCCTCCTCTGCTCCCACTCCTTCCCGCCCACTCCTGACCTATGGGGAGGTACGGGAAAGAATGCTCCCAGGTGGTACTGGCTTCTCAAAGGCCAATCTCAGGCAAGCCAGGCCCAGCCTTCCCTCTCTCTTGCTTTCTGGCTCACTGTTGCCATGGACACCAGATGCCTTCTGAGTTCTGCGCTTTATCTGGAGTCTAGCCTTTGAACACCTTGGTTTAGTCAAACCCACTCACTCCCCTGGCTCCCTAGAGTGTGAAAATATCTAAGCTGGTTTCTTTCACCAAATGGCTCGAGGGTCCCCTTGCCACAATCCACAGGATGATATGAAGGCTCTTGCTCAAATCCTGGTGTGGGGGTGGTGGCCTGAAGTTCTGTAGAAGCCTACACACTCATTCTTTCTTTTCTAGAAGAGAAGACCTAATTCTAAACCCTGTATCATGTGCAGCCATGGCAGCACCCAGACAAATGGGCTGGTGAGAGAGATGAGCAGGAGTCCAGGGGGCACATGGGGTTCAGATCAGCAGTGGGGCTTGGGCAAGGGCTGAGGGAAGACATCCAAGAAGGACAGTGCTGGGTAGGATGTCCCTAGACCACCTGGAACCTGAAGAAGCTGAAGCAGGTCCCTGACCTCAGCTCAGACTGACCTCTCCACTTCATTCAGCCACCAACTCCCACGAGTATCCCTTGGACCTTGTCATCACCAAAAGCTACGCCACCTCCTGTATTCTAATATCTCCCACCCATCACACTGACCCAAAGGCTCTGGTCCTTGCTTTCCCTTGCCCCGCCCCCTTATTCTTGGTAGGCCTTTTACCCAGACTCATCATAACTTTTTATTATGGAGCATTTCAAACATATCCCAAAACAGAGAGGCTCACATAATCAACCATCCTCTTCTCATCACTCAGTTCGCCCAGATCATGTAGAAGCACATCTCAGGCATCAGCCATTCTCTCTTGCAACCTCTCCATGTTGGGTGCCCCATGGATCCTTTCTGGAGCCTCTGCTCAGCTGGGGAGTGACAGCCACTCCCTAGCTGATCTCATCCAGTCTCCTGGCTTTATGTACTGGAAATTCCCACATTTATGTCCCCAGCCAGTATATCACCCTTGAACTTGACATTTCCACATGGATGATTAATAAGCATCTGAAACTTAATATGAAGCCAGACTGAATTCACATCACCCCCGACCTCTGCCTAAACTCTGTCCCTCCCACAGACTTCCATCTTCCTAATGCCTCAGGCCAAAAACACCTTGTTCTTCAGATCCTTAAATGGCCCACAGGAACTGTGTGGTCAAACTCTAGTCTGTCTCTGACTTCACCCTCTGCTGCCTACGCTCCAGCTGCATGTGCTCTAGCCTCATAGCTGTCCCCACGAAAGCCAGGTGGGCGATGCGTGGCTCTTCGCTCGGCCTGAGTGACCCTTCCCTGGGAATACAGATGGCTTGATCCTTCACCTCCTTCAGTCTTTGCTCAAATGTCACTTTTTTCTGAGGCCTCCTGGATGCACTTTTAAAAACTGCAATTTCTCCCTTCCTTTCCGTGCCTCATTCTGCTCCAGAGCTTTTTAAACTCCATCTGACATACTTCATATATTTAATTCTGTCATTCTTTCTGTCATTTGTCACTAGCATGTAAGTGTGTCTGCTGTGTCCTCAGTGCCTACAGCAGGGTCTGGCACAGAGCTGGTGCTCAGCGCATGTGCTCATATGAAGGAACCAACAACCAGATGGGCAATGGCGGCCGCTGCCCAAACAGGCCCAACCAGGCCCAACCACTTTGAAGCTCCTATCTTTTATCAAAGGCTTCAGAGATCTCTCTCTCTATCTCTGTCTCTCTCTCATACACACACACACACACACACACATACACACGCCTTTCTCTGGCTCCTGGCATGGTGGAAAGGACCTGGTGAACAGTGAGAGACACCAAAGGAGAGCAGGTAGTACAGCATGTCACCCCCACTCTGAGCACAGCCTGAGTGCAGAAAGTGGCTGCAGTAAGCACATGCCCATTTGCTGCCCCTCCCCCACAACTGTCCCCCAAATAAGGACTCAGCCCTGGGGTGGCCTGGGATGCACAAACGGAGATCATTGGAATTAATATTGACATGTGGGGCTTCTTTTCGACCAGACGCAAAAACAGCCAATCTAACTGAGATTTTAACCAAACTGCCTAAATAGAACGGGGTCCCTGCAGACGTGTGCATTTGGACAGACCGTGAGAAGTTATCAAGGGGACTGAGCTTCCTTTCTGGTAGGACAGACTCTGTTAAGCTGGTGTTAATGCTCTAGTGACTGGTCTGTCTTCTTTTTGTGACTTCCCGTCTTGCATCGGTTACTGAGTGCTTACCATGTGTGGGTCCCGTCGAATCACTGCTGCTAGCCTCCCTGGCTCCTGCCGTCTTCAAGAGGCAGGATGCGCAGTGGCTGAGAGTGCGATCTTTGGAAATTGGCCTGGATTTGGAATGAAACAGCACTGTCTGATGTTGACTTGGGCAAGTTACTCAACTGCTCTAGTTTCAGTTTTTCACCCATAAAATGGGGATAGGAAGAGCTCTCCCATGGGTTGTTGTAACGATGAGAATAAGACAGTGTGGTAAAGCACTTGCAAATACCCACTGCTCCCTAGATAGAAGCCTTTATCATGGGCTTCCATCACCACAGTCTGGGCAGACTCGGTGCCTCCCTAAAGACTGCCTTGGGCTCCTGTGTGGGAGTCTGGATGATCGTGTCTAATTAACAGAGAAAACGTTGTAGGGGGAACTAAACTCAAGGCCACTCCGATCAATATCTTCCTTAGCCTTAACTTCCATTTAACCTAAGGAATGAGCAAGCAGGGGGTCAAAGAAAGAAATCAGACCAGGGGAGACATGCAGAAGTAGTTCCTTAGAAGAAGGAGAAAGCAAGAAGAAAAGTCAGAATTAAGGGAAAAAGCACATCATTCAGTGAGAAAGTCCTGAAGAGGGGTGTCTGTACAGATTCTGAGCCCGTGAGCCTAGGGTAGTGCTATGCCACCTAGGAGGCCGGCCAACAAATGTGTGACCTCCTAGGCTAAAAGGTGGGGTCTCCCAACAGGATAGAGATAGAGCAGGGGCCTTTGGTGGTCATGAAGCCTCCATAGTCAGAATTCTATTCCTTCCAATGTTTCAACTTCTCAATCCCCCTAACAAAGCAATATCCACTTATTTAGGCTCCATTTGAGAGGACTGAATTACCCTGCACCTGTGGATCTTGTTATAAAGCAGGCAGACCTATACACATCCTCATCCCTACTCTCTGAAATTGGAGGAGTCCTCACTGAAGCTAGAGAGCACTTCTCTCCCCATGACGCCCTGGGGCGTGAGACGCGGCAGACAGGGTTGGTGACATCCTGGCTTCCCACGAAGGTTCCCAATGCCATTTAGAACAGAGACCACCCATGCTAGGTTTTTACATAATCAGAGTCTGACTAGAAATCCATGTTAACTTCCATGATGCAGGTTGGTAGCGCAATGATATCACCCTCTAAAGCAGGTGTTAGCTACCCTATTGGTTCTGAGAGTCATGGTGGGGCTACACAATGGGCACGGCCACCAGAAAGCCTAAGGCAAATGTAGGAAGAAGGGAAAAAGGAATAAAGGGGGTCCAGCAAGGCAGTAACTGAAGCAGAAGCAAAAAAATAAGTAGAGAAAGAAAAGGAAGAGAATTAAATACACACAATGGACAAGGGTCCCATGTTAGACATCTGAGTGGCTCCCTTCCCATGGGATATTCACATGGGGCTGGTTTGCTTATAGGTGCTGCTTGGAGTTGAACTTAGTTTGCTCTGGAGGAAGGCAGCATGGAGCTTGGCCCTTTTCCAGACATCTGGGCTGTGCAGGGATAAAGAGTTTCTGATATTGGAAGGGAATCCCCCTTTCCAAAGCCCCCCTCCCTGATCCCAGTCTCTTTGCTCATAAAACTTTAGTTATTATCTAAATAGGAAAATACACACAAGGTCCATTTCTGGACAGAAAAGGATTTAGAGGCCCTGGGTGGATGGGAACGGAGAAGAGGATCTGGTAAAGGCAATGGCCAGGAGGACAGCCCATACATCACGCATGCACAGGAGGGCTGGGTGAGGCCACAGAACAAGCGAAGATGGGCAGATAATAAGCAGCAGTCACAGCAAAGCCCCACATGCATGGGCAAGATAGCGTCTCCTGGATACTCCAGGTGACTTTAACCAAAAAGACAGACAAGGATAAAGAATCACCTTTATGCTGTTCTGATGGAAGTCTAGTTAATTTGAAAGTAGTCTATGTCCACCACCTGATAAATGCATCATCTGGCTCCCCTATGGCTCCGATCCCTTCTCCTTCTACTCATCTTCTATCCTGCTTCCCTCACACTGGCCTCCTTCCTATTTCTTGACACCACAAGAAAGCTTCTACTTCAGGGCCTTCCTGTCACCTCTGCCTGGGATGCAGGTCTCCCTCAGTGATCAACTTATCCAAGAGAGCTTCCCTGACAAGAGCAGCTTCCTGCCGCAGCACGCTGCCCTTACCTGCTTTAGGTTTTCTCCTTGCACTTATCGTCCACAATTTATTTTGTCTGCTTCCCCCAATGGAATGTGAGTTCCACAAGGTCAGCTTCTATGTTGTTTACTTCTGAATACTGCTTAGCACATAGCAAGCCTCATGAAATATTTGTTGGATGCATGTGTGAACCAAAAGCAATAACATTTATAATATATATGTATATTAATATATTTATGTTATATATATATGTATATAAAGTGTTGTATTGATTGAACTGTTAGGTGTTTCAGGGCGAAGCATCTATACAGAGTAGGGGTAACGATAGGAAACCACTGTAGTTGAGAAGCCTTAGTAAGAGTTGCTATGCTCTGTTGGAAAGATCCAGATTTGTAGCTCTGCTCCACGGGTCACAGGCGTGTGGTAGACAGCCTCCAAAATGGCCCCCAGTGATCCTCGGCACCTGGTGTTCAGACACTTGTGTAGTGCCCTCCCATCCTGAACAGGGCTGACTTGTGTAACCAATCGAATATTGTGAAAATGATGGTGTGTAACCAGTAGGCTTGGTCATAGAAGGCATTGTGGCATCTGTCTTTCCCCTTCTTAGATCACCCATTCGGAGGAAGCCCAGCCACCATGCTGTGAGGACAGTCAAGCAGCCATGGAGAGAATGTCATAGGGAGCAACAGAGGCCTCCTACCAACAGCTAGCACAATGTGAGTGAGCCATCTTAGAAGCAGGTCCTCCTACTCCAAGTCAAGCTTTCAAATGATGCAGCCTCTGCTGACATCTTGACTGCAACCTCGTGAGAGACCCCAAGCCAGAAGCACCCAGCTCAGCTGTTCCTGAATTCCTGACCCACACAAACTATGTGAGGTAATAAATGTTTATTATTGTTTTAAAATGCTACATTTTAGAGTAATTTGTTTCACAGCGATAGATAATTATCACAAAGCAGATGACATGGGGGCCGGCCGTCTCAGGTTTGAGTTGATGTGTGTCTTTCACTGGTTAACTGTGCAGCCCATGTCCCCTTCTGGAGCCAGCAGGTCCCAATTTGATTCTGCAACTCTTAGTAGCCACAAATGCCACCTGTATCCTCAATAAACTTTATTTAGACACAAAGAGACACAACAGAATATACATACACAGATACAGATTTTTTTTTCTCTATAGGATGAACAAACATCACATAGGGAATTTAAAAATTTGGTGCATGGAATGTAAGAAAAAATTGCAACGTTCCTTGTTCACTCACACTTAAAACAGACACATGTTTCAGAGGAAGACAGAGATATACCATCCCTACAACAGAATTCACAGTTGGGCTATAACAGTACACAGGTGTGAGGACGGTAATCAAAGGAGTTAGGGATCCAGTTACTCTTGATATGACAGGATGCTCACAACACTAGTAGGACTCGGTTTAAACAAAAGGCAGAATCGAGGATTCCACACCCCCTCCACAGACGTTCTGCAAGCTGTTGGCTAGGTCATAAAGCAGCTCGGCAGAAATGCCACGTTAGCTTTCATCTTGCGGCTTGAAGGTCTCCATAACCTCTACCTTTGTGTCCACATCACAGAGAGTTTACATAGATGCACTTCAGATGCTGAAACTCTCGACATGCACGCTGGCTTCGAAACCCACAGTACGGAACACTGACATTGGTTTATAAAATGTGGCTTTAGAAAGGAAAAGGAATAATAGCCAAGAGGAGAACAAACACTTTGCAAATGCTGCCACATCCGTTGGCAGTGTTTGCCACCATGCTGCCTGTGGTCCCCTCCCACAGGGAGCCGCTGGCGTCTGTGTCCTGCTTCACGCCATGGGTGGAGCAGGATGGATGCCTCTTGGGAGTCTATTATTACCCTCTAAAGTCACACTTGTGACCTCCAGGTCACTCCTGTCAGAAGCCACGCATGTCTCCTGGACAAGCTGCAATGGAACCACCCCATTTATTCCTGTCCCAGACAAGCCTCTGGCCTCCACACCATCTTCACATTTCAGATTGGGGTTCCCTAGGCAACCTGTGTATTTTAGTAAAAAATGGTTTCCACTGTACCCTTCGTGTGTCCTCTTCCTAACGTGACAAATCCAGAAGAGATGAAGTTATGGAGATCAGGTCCTCCACTTCGGTAAGCATCCTTTCCATAATGTCCTGCAAGAAGATGGGGCAGAATTACCTGGCGCATCCATGACACCAACAAGGAGACAAATGTTGCAGCTCCAGCTCATCCCATGATGATGAGGAACTTAATTTCAAATCATCAGTAAGTCAGAAGGGAGAAGCAGTCAAGGAAATATATGTATATATTTTATATATAAATTTATATATAATATATAATATATAACATACAACATATAACATATAATATATAATAATATATATATTATTGTGCAACAAAGAAGAATCTAGGAAGGTTATGTTGAAAGCAGAAGAGGGGAAAGGGGGCACATGGCTTGATTCCGGCATTTCTGGCTGAGCGAACCAGAACATCAGTCTATTTGTCTTAACATCTTTCCCTGTGTCCTAGCTTCCCTCCTTTTCTTTCTTGCCTTATTCACTTGTTGCCTTTCTTTTCAAAGCATAGTGGCACGGGTCTGATCAGGACTGCTCTATGGATGTGACTGTTTATGAATCACGCCACATCCGATGGACCCGTAGCGTTGTAGCTTAGGAGAAATTCACCATCCACTGAGGCTGACAAGTGGAATAGTGGTTATAAAACACTGGAAAAATATTTATGCGCTCTCCTCTCTTGCCTTTCTGCAATAAGATCTTATCCCTCATCAGCCTAATGCATCCATCTTCCTGTGGGGTTGGGGTGAGGAAAAGACGGAGGACAGGTTAGGACCCTGGGAGAAGAAATTCAAAGAGAAAGAGAGTTAACGTTCTGCTTCTGACATTCGAAGTAGGATTTCACAACACACTTGCAATGCAGGCACTGAAAAGGAAGAAAGGAGTCTCAAAGTGCTATCCTGAGCTATGCACGTGAGGAAATGGAGAAAAGTCATACTTTTGTCATGGTGCCACAAGAGCGTATTAAACACTGTACTTATAACAATGTGGAGAACTACATAAGATATAATACTAAAAAGTGGACAGAAAATGCTATATTAAATATGATCACAATGCTGTAAAAAATTCAAACCAGTGTATAACAACAGCCACAAAAACAAAGATTGAAAGGAAACACACCAGATACTGACAACTGCCTTTAGATAGTTGGAACATGAGTTTTAATTCTTCTCTTTCAACTTTCTATATTTTCTAAGGTTTTTTCTTATGATAAATATGTAATTTTTATAATATAAATAGGTAAAATAAATTTCTAATGGAAAAATTTATGACAAATGCAATGATAACCTAAATCACATTTTTTTCTTAGTGGGGCACCCTCTGCATTAGATCTCAAACCTGGGTGCATGTCAGAATCATCTGGAAGCTTTTAAAAATGCAGATGTCCAGACATAACTCCAGGGGTTCCGATTCAGTTGGTCAGGGTCTGGGCCTTAGACAAGAGTACTTTTATTTTTATTTTTATTTATTTTTTAAATTATTTTTGTGTGTGTGAGGAAGATTGGCCCTGAGCTAACATCTGTTGCCAATATTCCTTTTTGCTTGAGGAAGATTGGTGCTGAACTAACATCTGTGCCAATCTTCCTCTAGTTTATGTGGGATGCCGCCACAGCGTGGTCGCAGTGCTAGGTCTGTGCCTGGGATCTGAACCTGTGACCCCTGGGCCACCCAAGTGGAGCACACGAACTTAACCACTACAGTACCGAGCCAAGCTCTAGACAAGGGTATTTTTAAAAAGCTCTCTAGGTGATTCTGATGTGCCCCTGGGAAGGAGAACCTTTGCCCTGGAGTAAATGAGGAGGGAGCCTAAGTTCAGTTTACTCAGGTGGGTTCAACGAACATTGGCTGGGACCCTTGTGGGTGCCTGGCTCCACCCACTATTTAAGTCCTGGGCTACAGTGTTCTTCCTCTGTAGAATGGAGTCTGGCTGGCCCAGTCCCTTCCTTCTTCTCCCAGATCAGTGGTTCTCAAACCTGAGTGTTAAAACACCACTACTCTCACTCCCAGAGTTTCTGATTCAGTAGATATGGGATGGGGCTCAAGATTTTGCACTTCTGTCAAGTCGCCGGGTGATGCTGATGCTGCTGTGTCGGAGGACCACACTCTGGGAACTGTTATCCTAGCGCATCAGGAACATAAGAGGATTCTACCACTGTCTCCCTCACGCCATCCACTCTGGAATAAAATACCTCATTCCTCAGGGCACACAGCTTTCCACAAGGAACTCTCTTTCTGTAAAATATGTGGTCACAACCCAGAATTTTACAGAATAGAATTATTGGAGCTGAACTAAGAGGCTTCTGTCCATATCGCATTCCCAAGTGATGTCACAGCTCCAAAAACGGGACTCTAGTACCTGGAGAAATGCATCTTCATCAGGGGATTAAGGGGAGGGGGACATGGGGTGGTGGAAGAGCACGCTACACGCCCCCAGGGAGAGTGGGGACTTTCTCTCTCCCCGCCATCTGACAATAGAAGAGCAAGAAAAGGAAGTAACAATTCAGAACTCTCATAAATTTGGACCTCATTAATTCAGAACCTTGTGATACATCCTGCAGAATTTGGGCTGGTTTATTTTTGTGCTCCTTATAAATAAAATTTTTGATAAACAAATCAATACTGAGGAAGACGGAACATAAAACAGTGCCTGTGCGACTGACAAATCATTCTTATCTGTCAGCTGAACAAGGTCCCTCAGGACTAAGTGCTGCCCTAGTGCTCTGGGGCGATGCTTGTTTGAAAGGGAATCAAATGAAGTTTGCTGATCACCTACCATGTGCCAGGCAGAGTGACAGAGCCTCTGAAAACACAGCCTAATTTTTTTGGCATAATAATAACAAACATTTTGTAGCACTGTGAAGTTTACAAGGAGCTTTCATATATACTATTTACTTAAAATTTTAATCACTACAGCAGGGTAAGTTGTGTATTATTATTACTCCCTCCATTTTACTGATGGAAAAACTGAAGTCAAAGGTGTGAAGTTGACAGATAAGTGAGCCAGCACTAGCATCCAGGTCTTCTGACTCCACCCCCATGTCTATTCTGTCATGCACACCTGGTTTCATTTACTCCTCACAAGAGCCCTGTGAAAAACAGTCACTTTCCCAAGTTCATGGAGCTAGTCAGTGGCAGACCCTGGATCCTAACCAGGGCCACCTGCCTCCAAATCCACAATCTTTCTACAACTCTCACCCTAGCCGCCTCACCCCATGGTCTAAACAGTGCAGTCATGACTCTTGTCTGAGACTTTAGCCAAGACCCAGTGGGAATGCTAAGCCAGGAGAAGTCCACTTGATGATGACCAAGTTCATGGAAGTTGGATCTCAAACATGCAGAGCTTCAAGTACTGAGGGTTTTGAGTTGGGAAAAGGAAAGATACGCTCAGGGATAATGAGGCAGGGCCAACAGCATTTGACACAAAGAATTCTATGGTCGAGTCAGTTTGGAAAATTTTGAGTTAAATAAAATGAAAAGTAAACACGAAAACCAAGTCTAGGAACCTGTCAATGGGCACCCAAATCCCCAGGGAGCCTTTACATTTTTCAAAGGCATCTCTCGGGACACGTTTTGGGAAAGCTGCCCATGAGGTTGAGTTGGAGAAGGCATAGCGGTAGTTTCAGCTTTTGTTCCAGCTGTGGTCCTCAAACCTGAGTGCATCAGACTCACGTGGACAGCATCCGCATTGCTGGGCCCCAACTCCAGAATTCCTGATTTAGCAGGTTGGAAGTGAGGCCTGATGATTTCTATTTCTAACAAGTTCCCAGGTAACGCTGATGATGGTCACAAGTCCAGGAACAACACTTTATGAACCACTGTGTTAGGGAGAACAATTGCCAGGTCAGTCTTCAGCTGGATCTAAGCCAATGCTACGAGGTCAAGGTCTAGAATGATTTACATTCTCTGTACCCTCCAAAGGAACAATCTGTTTAGCACAAACAAGGGCAGCACGAGAATAGTTGGTAAAAGTGAAACCCCACGCAACTGGATGGTCAGAAGAGAGTGGAGTCAATGATTCTTCTTTGCCTTAGTCAGGCACGGAGTCCATGGGTTGAGGACAGGGATGGTATGAACGGGTATCATAGAACTTTAGCCTTAACACAAAGAACCACCCCCTTCATAGTTCTGCACTTTGACCCCACATCTGTGCCCTTCTGCCAGCCATCGAGGCAGGAGGCCAAAGGGGTACGACCTTTGCCCAAATTTCAGTTCCAGAGACATAGCCGTATATCAGCAGAGCTCTAGGCAGAGGTCAGCAAGAGGTATGTGAGCATACTTATTAAGTAGTATGTGCACACCCATGTCACAATACTACAAGTGTACAGCCCCCGATGGGGAACAGGGGTGGTTTCAGGCTGCAGAGTGTGCCCACCACCACCTGCTGAATTGAACTTTGCAAAGCAGCCTCTGAATGACCTCTCCACCTCCAGTTCTGCCGCTGCTCTCTCACCGTCGCCATCTCCAGAAGTCAGAAGTCATAGGGACAGCGCTGAGGGACAACTGACCCAAGGCAGGAGGCAGATTAAAGGTAAAGAGAGGTCCAAGGCCGGGTTCCTGGAGCGGCGCAGTGCTGGTGGCTCTGATGAGGAGGCGACCCTGAGCAACTAGAGGGAAAGCTTCTCTGCAAAAGCGATTTGCTGCAGGAAACAGGAGGAAAAAACGAGGCAATATCTGAATGGTGATCTCAATAAGATTTAAGAGAGTTTTGCATCTGTGAAACGAGATTAACAGCCATGGGAGGGAAACAAACTGATCAGGACAGTTTGCCTGAGTTGCATATAGGGACAACAGAGTGGACACTGAAGGAAATTGGAGAAGTAGATTCCAATGAGAGAGATACACTGGGTATTTAGTGGGGAAGGCGAAAGAGATGAAAATGATGGGAGAAAAGAAGAGACAGAGAGGACAACTCTAGAAGTTACTGTCCATTTAAAATAAGATTACCAGAAGAGAGACAGAAGGGATAATTCAGAAGCAATAATTAAAAGTTAATAGATATTTTTCTTTCTGAGCAGATGGAAGACTTTATGTTTAGTCAAGCATCAGACTATATGTTAGAAGGGACCAAGACCTAGATATACCCTGGTGAGATGCCATTTAGAAAAATAAGGGAAAAACTCAAGCCAACTTCATAAAACACTAAACCTATAGAAAATGAAGTAACTTTCTAAAGAATTTTGAGGCTTATTTCTGTAGAGGCAGGACACTGTACTGGGTAAGGAACACGCACTCTGGAATCAGTTGACAAGATTCAAACCTCTCTGTGTATCTCTCACGTCCATTTCCTCAAAGGCAAAAGGAAGCAATAATAACACACATTTCATAGGCTGTTAAGAAGATTCAGTGAGTTAATATATAGAAGGCATTTAGAACAATACTTCTAAATGCTATTTAAGAGTTTGCTAATGTCTTTGAGCAGAGATGTTTTGATTCCATTCCTCTACCTCAAAATTCATTGAAAATAATGAAAAGAAGGAAGAACGGAAAAACTTTCTGCAGGAGAAAAGGCCAGACTTTTCACTGAGTAGAGGCAGCCCAAGTGGAAAACACACACACACACAAACATACACCTAAAAATCAGTTCAAAAAGGACTAAAGACCTAAATAGGAAAAATCAAACCTTAAACCCATTAGAAAAGACTATAGGAGAATATGATGTTCATCTCAAAGTAGGGAGAGCTTTTCAAGCAAGAATCAAAAGGCCCCGACGAAAGAGAAAACAACTCAAAAATGTTAACATACATCAAAAGCCATCATGAAACGACAAGTCAAAGGCTAGAAACATGTATTTACATTAATATCCAGAACACGTAAATCACTTCCAATTAATAAGAAAGTAAAACAACCAAATAGAAAAAAGAGGCAAAAGTGAGGAAAAGGTGAATCACAGAGGAGAAAACTGGAAGGGCTGATGCACAGAGAGTGGTGTTCAATCTCACAAATAATCAGGGAAATTCAAATTAAAACTATAACAAAATATCATTTCACACCCACTAGACTGGCAAAAATGAACACGCCTGTGACAACCGACACTCGTAAACAGGAACAAGAACTCTGGCATCCTTCAGGTGGGAACGCAACTGCTCTGGAAAGAACTTGGGCGGGGGCTAAGAAAGTTGAAGACGCGTATATCATGGAACCTGGCAATTCCACGTGTAGCATACGCCCAAGATAAGTGCTCACACATGGGCACAAGGAGATGCGTACAAGCTTGTTCTATGCAATACAGTTGTCCCTCGGTACCCACAGGGGATTGGTTCCAGGACTTCTGCAGGATACCTAAATCCTTGGATGCTCAAGTGCCTTATATAAAATGGCAGAGTCTTTGCTTTTAACCTAGACATATCCTCCTGTGTACTTTAAATCACCTCTAGATGACGTTTAATACCTAATACAACGTAAATGTTATGTAAATAGCTGTTACACTGTCTTGTTAAGGGAATAAGGACAAACAAAAAAAGTACATGTTCACTACAGATGCAACCACCTAGGCCCTTCCATCAGCAGTTGGTTGAATCTGTGGATGCAGAACCTGTGGATACAGAGGGCTGACTGTATTGTTTGTAATAAAGCCCAACTGAGGAAAAAACCTATATTCCTACCAAGGGAAAAGTGATAAATAGCGGTATACTCATACAATGTAATCCTATACAACGGTGCAAATGAAATGAACCAGAGCTCGAAGTGTCAACATGGACAATTCTCAGTTATAATGTTGATTACACTAAGGAAGCTTAAGAAAAACAGGAGGACATCATATAGAGAGAGAGAGTTAATTTTAAACCATGCAACATCTCATTATATTGTTTAAGGATACATACATATGTAGTGTTACTCAAGTCTCAGGAAATTCAAAGGTAAATAGTGATTTCAGGAAAGCAGATATTCTGGAGGTAGGGAGGGGAATGTAATCGAGGAGGGTATATGAGGTGCTTCTGTGTTTTATTTCCTACGTTGGGTAGTTGGGGACACATTTGACTATTAAATAATTCTTTGTTTATTAGATAATAGACAGATAAATAGATGATGGATGGATACATAATGGATGGATGGATAGAGAGATGGGTAGCTTTTGGTTAAGTAACTGTTACCGAAGTACTTTATTCACTGCCAAATTATCCTTCAACAATACAGGAAACAAAGAGTCTCAAGTTTTAAGAACTCAGAGACTAAAATAGCCACAAGTCCTCATTGGGGGGAAGAAAAGGCTGATGAGGAAATCCATCAAGCGAGCAGGAAAACCACAGAATTTCTAAAACCATGGATGTATTTATTTGTAATCTTCAAGCAGCACACAAATCCAAAAATTCCTTAAGAAAAGATTGGTAAATTAGATTATACATTTTTAGCACTTAACAAATTGTCTTTATTGACAAAAATAAGGTTAGAAGTGACACTGCAGTTGCGCTGGAAAATCTGGTATGCAAATAGGGCAATAAAAGTACATTGTTTCGATGAGATAAAACCCAAGGCAGCTTCCATGAGAGGGGGAACAACTCTCCATCTTTAGAGCCTGCTTGAAATGCAGAGCATGCACGGAGAACAGACACGGAGCTGCTCTCTGAACAGCTGACAGGGAGCTCAAATAGCACTGGGGCCCCGCTCTGCAACCACGTCACTGCTGAACTTCTCTATAGAAAACATTCCACAGACAACAATCAAGGCGCACGGTAAACCCCAGGGAAATATGTTCAATACACGTGAGAAAGGGCTTTTTCCTTTGTTTACAAGCTCAATCATATCAATAATAATAATAATCAAACACTAGAAAAACGCACAAGGAAGGGGCCGGCCCCATGACTGAGAGGTTAAAGTTCTGTGCGCTCCACTTTGGCGGCCCAGGTTTGTGGGTTCGGATCCCAGGCACGGACCTAGTCCACTCACCAACCATGCTGTAGAGGTGTCCCATGTACAAAAAAAAAAATAGAGGAAGATTGGCACAGATGTTAGCTCAGGGCTAATCTTCTTCAAGCCACAAAAACCCACAAAAAACACAAAAATGCATAAGGAATACAAATAGGCAATTACCAACCCCCTCCCTCAGAAAAGAAAAGTTTTTTTAAAGGCCAATGGAGATATAAAAATATGATTAACCTTAACTCATAATTAAGAAAATGCAAATAAAAATACCAAGTACGTTTTTAAAAAATCAATCAATTTGGCAAAACTTAAACATTTGCTGACACCCAGTGCCGGGGATGGGCTGCTGCTGGTGGGGGTGTAAATGAGTGGTGCCTGTTTGCAGGAGAGGCCTTTGACTAGTATCTCTCTGTTGGGAATTTACCCTACATATATGCTCTCAATTTTTTCCATAATATATGACCCATCTAGACAGCTCAGCATTGACTGCAGTAGTTTCTGTCAATGGAGGCTGACTAAACTAGAATCCCTCCATATGATGGAACACTATGCGGCTGTTAAAAGGAATGATGCAGAGCCATATGTGATGTGGGAAGATCTCCAAGACGTAGAAAGTTAACAACAACAGGGCACAGAGCAATGTTTCAGTATGATCCCTTTCATCTAAATAAGAATGAAAATGATATACACGGAGAGAACACACAGGGACCCGCTGCAGGTGGGATGGTTTATATAAAAAATATTTTTTTCTAGTAGTAATTGTGAACACAAACTACTAAAACTTCCTTTCCTTGGGAAGAGGGCCTGGGATGAAGGGAGGGAGGTGTTTACCCTTGACTTTTATTACTTTCTCTACTGTTTGAATTTTCTAAACATGTGTTTTGTTTTTTATTGAGTTCACCATAGTTTACATCAATGTGAGACTTCAGTTGTACCTTATTTCTTGTCTGTCATCACGTAAGTGCTCCCCTTCACCCCCTGTGCCCACCCCCCACACACCTTCCCCCGGTAACCAGTGAACTGTTTCCTTTGTCCATGTGTTTGTTCATATTCCACATATGAGTGAAATGAAATGATCTGGTGTTTGTCTTTCTCAGTCTGGCTCATTTCACTTAGCATAATTCCCTCCAGGTCCAGCCATGTTGTTGCAAATGGGATGAATTTGTCTTTTTTATGGCTGAGTAGTACTCCATTGTATATACATGCCACATCTTCTTTATCCAATCATCAGGCGATGGGCACTTGGATTTTCCATGTCTTGGCTTAAACATGTGTTATTTTTATTTTTTCCCTATTCACAGAGTTTATCTCGGATCAGGGAGTGGGGTCATGGGCCATTTTCTGTTTTCCTCTTTATACTTCTACATAGGAAAAAAACTCTAATAAATGTCATTGTATAAAAAGAAGTACAAGGGCCAGGAAGTGAGAGGGGCCACTTTTCCTTGTGTAAATAACAAAGCATTTCTCAAACGCAGATGTTAATACCCACCTGGCAGGAGGGTGGGAAGGATTAAATGAGATTCTGTGTACAGACTGTTTCCTCTAAACTCTGCACCGATAAGCCTCAATCAATGGGAGCTTCTATTGACATCAAGACTACAATCTTTCCTCTCTCCCAAGCAGGGAACTCCCTGGGGTCCTCTTACACTGTGTGTGCCCCAAGCTGACCTCAGGTCAGAAAGAGTCAAGAGCAGAAGGTGCTGGAGAGAGTTTAGGCTTTGCTATCCAGCCTGAGGGCTCCTCCCCGGGAAACTCCAAGGCTCCTTGCAGTTCCCAAGAGCCTACAGCCACAGCTCCAGCATGCCGAGGGGGCTGGCAGCCAGGAGGCCTGTGTTCCTCTGTGCAGTCACTTTTCGCCGAGCAAATAAGGCAGCTCTGAGCTCGTTCCTCCAAGGTAAGCTGGGGGCAGGCCAGGTCTAATTGCAGATTGCACTGACAATGACTATTTACTAGTTTAAAGATCTCTAGAGAGCAGCTACTGGGAATGCTTTATTTTATGTGACAATTCTAGTGCTTGCTCACACAAGCGCATGGGGACTGTTTCCTCCAGACTCTGTGGAGTTAGCAGAGCTGTTGGCAAATAAAATACTCTGATCCAAATCCACAGATCTCCCCTCTTGTGTCTTCACTCTGCTGACTGTAGCCAGGAGACCTGGGGATGGTCAGCAGGTACACAACCCACCTAGTGAAGGCCATGTGTCCACAGCTCTGAGGGCTCAGGGTAAGCAACCCCAGATGGCCAGAATGGCATGGAAACCACCTTGGCCAACACTTCCATTTGATAAAGGAGGAAATGTAAACCCAGAGAGGGTGAGTAGAGGCATTCTCAAGGTCACACAGGCAAAGAGTTTTGGAAACCAAACCCCAGACTCCTGACTTTCAAGATGGTGCTATTCATCTTGTCGTCTGCCAGGAAAGCAAGAGGTCTCGTCAGATACACAAAATGAGGATCACAACCAGTGTCCGGTGGGGGCAGGACTTGGAGTACAGCTTGATAACCATGGCACCAGAAGGTAAGTCCTCCAAGAAATCATTCATAAACCAAACCCTTTCAATTCAAATTAATGTCCGCCATTGGTTTTGTTGGTTTGGATTTAAGAAAACTGGTGCTTTGTGTTGGAAATCAAAACAAACAAGCAAAAATATAAATAGGTCCTCTATGGAGGTCTCCAGCTTTGTGGCCGGGGCAGACTCGGGTCGACCTCTTCCACAGCAACTGGGGAGCACTGCTGTGGTCTCCTGTGTATTATATAGGCTTTTGGGTAAGATTTCTTTACAGAAAGCATTATAGGGCTCAAAAATAAAAGTCTGAACTCCACACCTCCAGCGCATCCTAATTATTTACCAAGGGGATGAGCGAGAGGCTTGCTCCGTGGTGACATTAATCTTCAGAGACTTTAGGAGGGCTAAGCTCTCTCCCTTCCCGCAGCCATTGAGACAGAATCAGAGAATGTTACAACTGAAGGAGTGTTCAAGGTCACCTTTTCTAGCCTCAATATTTACGGATGAGGGAACTGGGGCTGAGGACGGAGAATGAACAGTCTAAGGTCACAGGGGTATCAACTGCTGACTGTGACTAGAATCCACATCTTCCCAGACCAGAGCTCTCCCCAGTGCACCACGCAGCCCACAGCCTCCTCCGTGCCAGCGGACATGGTGCAGAGGATGGTCTCTCTTTCAGGGGACCCCAGTGCGCCATTTATTTTCCAAGGCTGTAATCCCCTTGGAAAGATGCCCAGAGTCTAACCAAATTCCCGTCTCTGACTGTGATCACCATTGCAGTCCAGTCTCATCTTGAGAGCAGGACCCTGGCCAAGAGCATCCTGAAGAAGGCCCGGGTAGAAGAAGCAAAGGATGCAGGCACTCTGCAGGGAGGGGAGACTCCTTCCTGGCCCCACACATCCTAGGAGATTAGGCAGACTTCAGGCTCAATTAAGAATCTGTGAATTGGTCAAATCCTCTCTTCTTATCACAATGCAGACTCACAGTGATTGGCTTAGCCTGTGGGGCACTGTGGCCTGCTTCCTCTCTGACTCTTCACTTCTTCTCATACTCTGCGAGAACACTGAGCTTCCTGTGGGTGCATCCAAATTAGTGGGGGTCAACGGAACGATGCTGAACATCTCTACCATTTGATATAACGGATGATGTTCCTCTACACAGAAACAGTGGCAACGAATGCCTTTTATGATCTAGAGGAAAATATTTGAGGAAAATATTAACATTATCTCCATTTTGCAGATGAGTAAACAGTCTCAGAGAGGTTAAATAATTATACAAAGTCACAGAGTGGCTAATCTGTGACTCAGAACAGACTCTAAATCCTCTGTCACTATTTATACAGGGGTTCCTTTCATTCTGCTAGGCTTCTAGGAAAGCCACGCTTCTAGCAGCTGCTCAAGGGACCCCACCTCTTCCAAAATACCTAAGGGAGACCCTTCTGACCGACACAGAGCAGAATAAGAAATGGGAGAGGGAAGAATTTTAGAAGCTGTATTTTTTTTCAGACTCTATCTCCCAATGGGGAAGCAATTTAATTTGTGAACTATTACATGTATCTGAGAAGTTATCAATGAGAGAAAGTTCATATTCAAATGACTGAGACATGTCTCAGAAATAAATAGGTGGTAAGAGCATAGGCTTCCAACAACTCAGCCTGGCCCTGACCCCAGCTGTGTGACTCTGCACAAAGCATTTACCCTTTCAAAGCCTCAGTTATCCTCACCTGTGAAATGGTATGAGTGTCTGCCTCATAAGGATGTGAGGAATATGAAATTAAATGCAGTAATGCCTATAAAGCACAGAGTACCTTACACTTATTTATTCAATAAGTGGTTACTATAATAATTATTATTACTAGAGGAGCAAACCTTCTCAAGTATCCTGAATTTTTCAAAACACTCCAAGAGATAGAAAAGAGAGAGTCTTCGTTTCAACATTATTCAAAGCTCTAGGAAGGTCTCTCCTCCCTCTACCCACCCTTGGGGAGAGTCCCAAGGCTCACACTGGTAATAGCCGTTTCCCTTGGTAGTTTAGGGTATTCTTGGCAATTCTTATGGCTGTGATTTGGGAAAGACAGACTCCTGAAGATCCAGTGAGAGGAAACACTCAAACCCAGCTCCTCTCACATCAACAGGAAACCACTCGGTCTCACAGCAGCCTGCCCTGGTTCCTCTGGGATGCCACGGCCCCCATTTTATTCCCGAGATCCTGGGAAATTTCAGGTTTGTGTGGGTTGGACCACATGCTAGGTTCTAGGAACAGAATTTTGCTCAGAAGTACCCAAGAGTCTTGTACTGTATTGTCCAAATGTGACTTATATAGGGCATCTGGTGGTATTTTATGTCACCAGTTGACTCAGGTTCTCTGGAAAAGTGGGTCACACGAGAGACCGGGGTTAGATGAAGTCAATGTTGAGGGGCTGAAGGAACAACAAGGACTCTAGTGGGGGGACCTTCTGGCAACTTAATTTGTGGACTATTAAATATCTCTGAGAAGAGATCAATGAGAGAAGGTTCATATTCAAATTCAGGGCATTTTTACATTGATTTAGGGTACGCATTTATCATGTTGAATAATGCAGCCTGGCAAAATGTGAGAAGAGAAATTAAATAAAGTGAGTGACTAGCAGGCATAGGTGCAGAGAAGCCTCAGAGATTTCGGAGCTAATGTCACGTGTGACTCTGTCCAGATGTTTCCTTCTGGGGGCAAAGCCAGCTCGCTCACCCTGCATCCCTGGAGCAGTCATGAGGGAGCCATGGCTGTCATGGGAGGGTGGGGAAAGGGGCCTCGCTGTGAGCATGGCATCCTCTGATCAACCTCCAGCTCCTCTCTTGCCGGGTTTGGGGGTGCGGGCAGCCGCACTCCTGTTAAGACAACAGAAAGCTGGAGGGGAGCATATATGGGAAATGATCCACATGAACTGGCCCAACATTGCACTCTCTTGGGGGTGAGCTCCTGCCATTTTCTCCTTCCTCCAATCTGCCACTCCCAGGGGTGGGGGGGAATACGATGCATCCGGTAGGCGAGATGTTGCACACTTCTTTATTTTTCCATGTTTCTTTATTTGGTAGGTGAATTCATTAGCACAGACGTGTGACCCAGCCTCTTGGTCCATTCACAAGGGGAGCACGTTCTACTTCTCCACCCCTCTCCCGCCGAGCAAGCGTGCAACCCTGTCAGAGCCAGCTCCAGGACCCCTCCCTTCCCCCTGCTCTCAGACATGAGGTCACATTCATTCAGTGGAGTGTGACGCAGAGTATGGCCCACCCCAAGACTGCCCGGCGAAGCATCTTCTCTGCAGGCCCTGCTCCTCCTCTGTGGGTCCCCAAGGCTGGATTTTGAAGGTGGAGGCGGCAGGGCCTCCACTTGACCTCTGTGAACTGTATCACAGGACTCTTGACTTCCAGCTGCCTTGGCCAGGGGGAGTCACCAGCAGGAGAGGGGAGGGCAGGAGGAACGTGAGATTACAGCCCTGCCCCACTCCATGGACGGCCTGCAGGAGCTCCTCTCCATAGAACAGTCCTTTCTTGTTCCTTTCCCTGCTCCCTTCCCCCTTGTCCCTTTAGCCTTTGTGTGGGATGGCTTGCCACTGATACTTGTCCAAAAAACTACACTATCCCTTATAGTTTCTTTAAATCCGTCCTACTTCTTTTTTTGATAATGCTTTTGTTAAACTCTTCTCAAATTACCCCTTTTAAGAGTACCACCTGTTTCCTGCCCAGGCTTTAACTGATACATTATCCATCACCATCCTGAGCCTTCCTTCTCACCTTATCCAGGTGAGATTCCACGGTCCATCCTTATAACTGCCCCCAGCCTCCATCTCACTCCACTGTGCTCACCCAGCAAAACCACCAGCGATGAAATCCAACAAGCTGCCATTTAGCAGCTGTAGGACTTCAGGCAAATTACTTGACCTCTCTGAACCCTAATTATCTCATCTGTAAAATGAGACTAATAAGAGTGCTTAATGAGGGTTTTATGATGATCAAACTAATTAATATATGCAAAGTGTTTAAGACTTTGGGTAGATATGCTAAGTACTTAATAAATGGTGGCTATTACCATTCAAGAGCTGAGCAAATGAGCCTGGCCAGGCAAAATGATGCTTAGGAGCGGTCCCAGGGTACGTGGGGAACGGTCTGCCCTCTGGAGCCACACTGACCATCTGAATTCAATCTCAGCTTCATTTCTTATTAGCTGTGTGAGTTAGGACAAATTACTTAACCTCTCGGTTTACTCATCTATAAAATGAGGAATATAGTAGAACCCGTCTCATAGGGTGATTGAAAGGATTCGATGAACAAACATATGTAAAGAGTTTAGAACAGTGCCTGGGATGCGTTAAGCGCTACATGTTTGCTATTATCATTGGCGCTGCCCAGTATCTCCTAGAATTAATGACCAAAATTCCCAAAAGCCTCCTCAATCCTTTGGTAATGTTGTTCTCCTTCTCTGGAATGTTCACTCTTCTACTTTCCCAATGTCTTTTATGGCTTCTCCTGACTCCTGGAACCTCCAATACCTCCTGTTCTCCATACCCTGCAAGTGATGACCTTGCCTCATACTCCATGGAGAAACTGGAACAGTAAGAAAGGAACGCTCTCATTTACCGGGAGCTTGCATCCATCCTCTCTGTCTTCTCTGATAGTATAGTGACTGAAATCCCCTTGTTCCTGTACGAGCCTAACACCCATCACCTTTCATCTTCTCAACAACGTAGCCCCTGAAATGATCTCCCTCCGCTCAATCATCAATTTCTCTACCTCAACAGGATCACTCGCACTTAACCTTCTCCACACTCTCACAACTCTGAACACAACACTCTCCCTTGACCCCATGCCCCCATCCCAATCACTGTCCCATTTCTTTGCTGCCCTTCACAGTAAAATTTGTCACAAGAGTTGCTAATAGTAAGTAACCTTCTTCACTTCACACGTTGTTCTCTGTTCTTTCCTGTCTGGCTTCTACGTCTACCTCTCCACTTAGCTATACTTGCCAGCATCAGCCATTGGCATAATGGATTAAGGCCCATCCTGACTCAGTATGACCTCATCTCACCTTGATTACCTCTGCAAAAACCCTATTTCCAAATATGGTCATATTCACAGGTACAGGGATTAGGACTTTAGCATATCTCTTTAGGGGACACAATGCAATCCATAATTATGGTCAAAAGAAAACCTTATTTATATAGCCCCTAAAACTCTCTCTCCCCTAGGCTTCCTTATGATCACTTACCCAATCCTAGAGTCTTGATTCCTCTCTTTCTCTTATCATCCCTATCATCAGCAAGTATCATCAGGACTATATGTAAAATTCACCCACTCTTCTCCATCTCTCCTGCCACCTCTAGTCAGAGCCAACACCACCTCCACCTGACCTACTGCAACAGGAGGACCAGCCTTCCTACTTAACTCCTTCCCCACCACCATCTGTGTTAGACATAGCACAACTTAAAAGCACTTCCTAAAAACAGACATCAGATCACGCTATGCCTCTTCCTAAAATTTGTCAAGGCTTCATAATACACTTAAAATAAAAATGTAAAATAATCTGCAAGACACAACATGCCATGGCCCTGCTGATTCCCTTCCGCCTTCTACTTTCCCCTTGGCTCACTGCGGCCACAGAAGATTCTTTCTATTCTCCAAACACGCCCAGCTCGAGCCTGTCTGACAGCCTTTGCACTGGCAGTTCCCCCAGCCTGGAACAGTCTGTCCTCAGATCTGTGCAAGCCTACATCCGTCTTCATCATTTAAGTCTTGCTGCAAATGTTGCCTCCTGAGAGAGACGTTCTCTAATCACCACATCTATTGTAGGCTCCCAACATTCTCTATCACATTATTTTATTTTCATCACGTGCATGGATAATTATAAAAAATCATCTGGTTCACCTATCTGGTTGTTGTTTATTACGTGTACCCTCTCTTGCACCCTAGAGTTTACAAGAAGTTCCACAAGAAGGGAAACCCAGTATCTAGAACAGTGTCGGTCACATAGGCTGGACCCACTGAATGGTTGTCGATGGATTAAATGAATTTCTTCTCTCTTCTTAAATTCATTAGAGAACTTTAAACCATTAAAACATATATATGTTTGATAATTTCAACCAATAATGTCTCTATATCTAGGAGAACCTTAATGATATAAGGGATTTCTTTACTTGAATTATATCAATTGCAGTAATAATAATCACAATAGCTATTTTTGTTTGTTGTTAGCGCCATCAAGTCAATTCCATCTCCTAGCTCCCCTGTGCAGAGTAGAGCGAAACCCTGACCATATTTTTGTGCAATCCTCTCACCTTCCGGTGCTGTATCAGACAATGCTCTGCTGCTATTCAGAGAGTTTGTCGTGGCCAATTTTTTTCGGAAGTGGGCGGCCAGGTCCTTCTTCCTAGTCTGTCTGAGTCTGGAAGCTCCGCTGAAAACTGTCCACCATGGGTGACCTGCTGGTATTTGAAATCCCAGTGGCATAGCTTTCAGCATCACAGCAACGTGCACCTGCCATAGTATGACAACTGACAGCTGGGTGGTGTGGTTCCCTGACTGGGAAACGAACCCAGGGCATGGCAGTGAGAGCACCAAATTTTAACCACTAGATCACCAGGGCTGGCTAAACAATAGCTATAATAGTTATTATTTAATACTGAGGTTTTTTACGAGCCAGACCTTCTGCTTTGTAACCAGTATTTCAGTTAATCTTCCTAAAACCTCCGGAGGTGGACAAGAGCCCCCACTATTCGGTAGTTAAGGATATTGAACCTGAGAGTGTGTAGGCATCTTGCTCCTGTTCACATATCTCATTGGTAGATGACCTGAGCCTCAAAAACAAATTTTTTATGGCTTAAAAAAATTGTTGCTTTTAACAGCAATGAAATACCACTACACACCCACCACAATGGCTAAAATAAAAAAGACCGGCAACACGAAATGTTGGTGAGGATGTGAGAAATGAGAAGTCTCATACACTGCTAGTAGGAATGCAAAATGATCAACCACTTTGAAAAACTTTTCGGTTGTTTCTACTGAAGATGAAACATTCCTGCTCTATACCTTGACAATTCCATACCTAGGCATTTACCCAAGAGAAATGAGCACCTATGTCCACAATGAGATATGTGCAAGAATGTTTATTGCAGATTTATTTAAAAGATTAAAAAAAAGGAAATGATCAGAGTGCTCATCAAACGTAAATTGAATAAATACACTGTGGCATATTCATGAAATGTAATACTGCACAAAGTGTGAACTAGTGACACATGTAATAACACGTGTAACTCTCACAAATATTATGTTAAGTGAAAAGCCAGACAGAACACAGTACATGCCATATGACTCCATTATATACGAAGACCAAGACCAAGTTCTTTTGAAAGAGGCTCCAAAAGAACAGGCAAAGCTATGTGATAGTGACAGAAGTCAGAATAGTGGTTCCTGGGGGTTAGGCTGGCAAGGGGCGTAAGGGAATCTTATGGGGTGAAGGAAATGTTCTATATTTTTGATTAGGTGCTGCATAAAGGGATGGGGACGGATGGATAGATGGGTAGATAGATACATAGATAAAATCATTGACTTATATACTTAAGATTAGTTCACATTCCATGCTTTAGGATTTATGTTATACCTCAATTTTAAAAATCCATGCTTTTAATCCTTGCACTAAACTGACTCTTGTTTGTACTCCAATTATAACACCACCAAGAAAAAGGCAACTATTCTCAGTATTCTAGTCCCCTAAATGCCTATATTTAATGAAATTTATAATCCAAAGGCCACCAGAGCTGCAAGGGAACTCAGAGATCCCCCATTAGAAAAATTAGGAAAGAGACCGGAAAGAGAAAGTGAGCTGTAAAATGCACAGTGCTCATAAATGGCAGGATTAGTCTAACACATCCTATCTCCTGCCTCCAAGTCTAGTCAACATTCTTTCCTCCGCACAACACTCCTTAGAAAGACCGTCTCTGCCATTCTTCTGCAAGCAAGACGACTCACAGAGATTTAGGATGTAACTCTGGGAGAGCTGACCCCATGATAATGAACAGCCCAGCAGACTTCCTTCAAAGAAAAAGAATGCACCCTGGCGCTGTCCAGGAAGGATGGAGAAGGGACTCAGTGTGAAGACTTTTGAGCAGAAAGGCTTCAGAGCAGAGGCTTAAGCTGGGGCTCTAATGAAGCTGTAGCATCTGAGCCTGCTCATGTCGGGTGAGCAATGAGGGAAAGAGATCCCAAAAGAAAGTGGTACTGTACATGCCAGGAAGCGAGAGTATTCATCTCAGCAGTGGCCCGAAGACATTTATCCCGCTAATAAACTCAGTGCAAGAGCTGACAAGGAGTTTAAGGCCCAGAACTCCTTCCAGAGTAGTGATTTAAGTAAAAAGAATTATTTTCCCTGAAAGGTGAAGCCAGGCTAAACCCAGAAGTCTGATAAATCTCTAGGTTTAGGAAACCTCTGATCCAAAGGGAAGGCCAACCATTAATAAAATGGTCACCACTTCTAATGTGGCACTCGACTATATGTTTTACATAAAATCTCATTCAGCGGAATCTTTGAAACAACCTCACAAAGAATGCATTCATTATCTCCATACGGCACATAAGAAAAATAAAACCTTTCTCTGTTTAAATAATTTGTCCCAAACTGCACAGCTAGTAATCTAAGTAGGTTGGATTTGAGCAAAATGTTGTTTTACTCCAAAGCCTGTGAGCTTTCAGCAGCACCAGGCTGCTGTGAGACATAAAGATATGTTATCACAAGAAAGTGCAATTAGTGAAGGGATCAGAGGCAAGGGCAGTGGAGGTCAAGTCCAAAAGAACTGGGCCCAGGAATATGGACATGGCGATCGAGGATCTCAACCCCATGGGGAGAAGCAGAAAGAATATATGTTCAGTATTCTGGGCTCAAGCAACCATTCGGCAAACCCCCCAGGTGGTCAATCAGACGAGGCTTGTAGTCTGCTCTCCCCATGAAAGGGACAGGGAAAGGGCCCCTGAACCCGGCTGGCTGTGACCGGATCCCACGTCTGAGCACCCACAGCTCTTGCCCTGTTCCTTATGGCACCACTCCCATTCCACCGTCGTTATTATTATTGGTCAGTATGTCTAACACCACGCGCTGCACAGCAAGGACCAAGTTCCACCTTCATTGCCAACCCGCGGCCAGCAGAGCGCCTGGCACGTGGTGGGTGTTCATTAATTGTTTGTTTGAATTAATGTTTGTTGAATTAATTAATGAACAAACACTAGTTTGTTTGTGTTGACATTCTCATCATTTGAAGTTCTGAGTCACGGGACTTCACGCTTTATCTACACGTCAGGAATGGTTATTAATCAGTCACAAGGACCCGTCAATGGGGTGAGCAAAACCTCCCAAACTGCTTTTGCCTCCAAGTAGATGCCAGCCCAAAGTGACCCACACCATCGTCACAGCCCCCTTGGAGTCAAGGCCATGGACACGGACTTACACACAACAGTCATTTACTCATTCACTCCCTAGGGGGCTGGGTGAGATTAACTTTGAATTTCCTATCTTGGATGATGAGATGGATCCAGTTTTTAGGTGCCATGTACCTTAAAACAAAAACACCCTCTAAATCAAATTAATTTTTGTTTAAAAGTAAAAGGAAATAGGGGCTGGCCTGGTGGTGCAGTGGTTAAGCTCTCAGGCTCTACTGTGGTGGCCTGGGGTTCACAGGTTGGGATCCCAGCTGCAGACTTATACACGGCTCATCAAGCCATGCCGTGACGGCATCCCACATACAAAATAGAGGAAGACTGGCACAGATGCGACAGTCTTCCTCAAGCAAAAAAGAGGAAGGTTGGCAACAGCTATTAGCTCAGGGCCTATCTTCCTCGCCAAAAAAAAAAAAAAAACCCCACAGGAAATAGTGCATATATTAGATATTGTGAAAATGTAATTTCCCCTCAAATTAATTTACATGTAGTTTTAAAACAATTCTAATGAGAACCATGCATATGTGAACTAAAAAGCTGATAAATCTAAAGTCTATCTGGGAAAAATTAATGTAAGAGAAGAGCCAAGACAGTTTGAAAAAAGATGGAACAAAAGACAACCTGTACTAGATATTATATATTATATAAAGCTACAATCATTAAGACAGTATGGCACTAACCTAAGAACAGATCAATGGAACAAAACCAAAAAGCCAGGAGAAAGATCCCAGTAAATTTAAGGAATGAGGTTATGACAAAGATAGCATCCAAATCAGTGGAGAAAAGAAAAAAAGAAAAAAGGGTCTTGGTTATCTACTTGGGACAAATCAGAGTGACGTCCACAGTTTCTCTTCACACAGACAGCTGAGGGTACGGGCCCAGCCGAACACTGTACTGAAAGCCCTACAATAATTTCCTGATAAAGGGGTGGGCCTGAAAAGCTTTGGTTTTTCTGTGTCACATGACCCTTTCCCATTATCTGGCCAGAGCTGATTGGGCCAGAAACAAAAAAAAGCACTTTTTTCTCTCAAGAATATAAACTAAGAGTTTGAGATACTCCAGTCAGAGTAGTCAGCCATGTAAAGACACAGAGATGGAGCTGGAGTCCCCATCAAGTGACCTCAAAGCAGCACACAGTCCATAATTCTGTGCCCCCTGAACCATGTGTGAGCTGAAAACCTGGTCCAGGGAGAGGCGAGCTGTTGCAGAGAGCGAGCCCCAAAGAGAGATGCTCTGCTGGCGCCCGGGAGGCCCTGTGGCCCCGGCAGCCATGAGATGCCCCCTGTATTGTTGAACAAGCTTCCGTTTATTTGAGGTATTTTGAGCATGTCTGTGCTTCTTCCAAACAAACATATTCCAAGTAGAACAAACACCATCACACGTTCTAGTTATAGTCTAGAATTTAATATGAAAAAACAAGATCATGGGGCTGGCCCCGTGGCCGAGTGGTTAAGTTGACACGCTCCGCTGCAGGCGGCCCAGTGTTTCGTTGGTTCGAATCCTGGGCGCGGACATGGCACTGCTCATCAAACCACACTGAGGCAGCGTCCCACATGCCACAACTAGAAGGATCCACAACGAAGAATATACAACTATGTACCGGGGGGCTTTGGGGAGAAAAAGGAAAAAATAAAATATTAAAAAAAAAACAAGATCATAAAAGAAGCAGAAGAAAATGTTGGTGAATACTCTCCTAATCCTGGCTGAGCGAGACGGGTCTAAAGATGCGAGCAAAGAGGAGGTGCGACAAAAGGAAGGACTAACAGCTCAGATTTCACAAAAAGTTTCAGAATTTTGTGTGTGAAAAATCGCCATGAAAGTACACCCATGTTCACAGCGGCAATACTCACAACAGCCATAAGGCAGAAGCAACCCAAGTGTCCCTCACTGGATGGATGGATAAACAAAATGTCGTATATTCCACGGGATATTATTCAGCCTTAAAAAGGAAGGCGATTCTGACACCTGCTACAGCATGGATGCACCTTGAAGACATTACGCTAAGTGATAGAAGCCGGTCACAGAAGGACAACTACAGTATGATTTCACTTACATGAGGGACCTAGAGTGTCAAATTCATAGAGACAGAAAGCAGAATGACTGCCAGGGGCTGGGGGAGCGGGGATGGGGAGTTGTTTAATGGCTATCATGCGTGTTCCAATTTTGCAAGATGGATAAGTTCTAGAGACGGATGGTGGCAATGACTGCACAACAGGAACGTACTTAACTACTGAACCATGCCCTTAAAGGTGGTTAAGATGGTAAATTTTTTGTTATGTGCATTTTATTTTAATTAAAAATTTTAAAAAGCTGTTAATGTTTTTAGCCTATATAACAAAGCCCTTACAAATAAAAAGAAGAGATGATCTTCCTTAGGGAAAAAACAGACCATGCACATGAACAGAAAAAAGAAAATGGGACAGTATCTTTTCAGGGCAATTTCATGATATATAACAAGAATCTTAAAACACGCCCACCTTGTGACTTAGTAATTCCACTTAGAGCAATCTAGCCAAGGGAAATAATTATAGACATGGCGGAGTCTTGTGTACAATGATTATCATCACAGTATTATTTATAACAGTGTAAACCTGGCATCAAGCTAAATGTGATTGACGGCTGAATAAATTGTGTCACCTCCAAAGCCTGGATGTCATGCAGTCATTCTCTGGTATCTTTTGAAGACTATTTTAGTGCTGTGGGAAGTTCTCATGAAATAACATTAAGTGATCAAAAGATTTATAATTAACATAGAACATGATTGTATCTTCGTAAAAGAAACAAAAAGTCAGGGGAGACACCTGGGGACAGAGGACACATCAGTTGCTCTCAAGGAGTTTGTTGGGATTACGAGTTATTTTCTACACTCTTCTGTTTTCCAAACTTTCTTTAACGGGCAGATATTCCTTTCATAATAATAAGCATCCTATATTGGAAATGGGGTGCATTTTGATGGGAGGGGTTACTATGAAATTGAGCAAAATAGTCATAATGCAAAATGTATGTACAGCCTGCTGTTACCAGCATAGGCCTCCCAATTTGTGCAGCCCCCTTTCTCCTTGCTATCTTCTTTCTCTTCTCACGGTACAGCAGAGCAACAGGATGAAAACCTTGTGCGAGCCAGGTCTCCAGCCCTCGCCTCCCTAAGCCTGGGAAAGTCAAAAGGTCCTTCTTTCCCTACCATGCACATTGCTTCCCTTGTGTGGCATTTAGAGGAAAGGAAAACTATCAGCCCCTCCCCCGCTCACTCAGCAGGGACTTTGCTGTGCAGCTTAAAGGGGACACACGGGGGCTTGGGTACAGGAATTGGCAGCTGGTGTGCCGCACTCCTTGGATGAACAGGAGGGATGCTGCGCGGTTGACAGCTTGCCCATGGTGGTCCTCCACTCAGAGGCAGCATCGGGGCCAGCAGAGGCCAGGCAGATGGTCTGGACCCCACAGCTGTCAGCAAAGGGGAAGTGGCCTCCTGATTCTCTGCTCATTTAGGAGAAATTAGGCATCAACACCCTCGTCTCTTCGGGTGCGAAGTTTAAATAAGACATTCCAGCTGAAGCGGGTACAGGAAGGTCTTTTGCCGTGACTGGGAAGAGAATAATCATGCAGGATGTTTGCCTCTGCTAGCCGGCAGCGCTGGGAGCTGGCTTCACTCAAGTGAGGCAGATCAAGGAGTAGAGCCCAGAGGAGACCAGCGGGAAGCAGCCACCTTCACCTGGGCTGATGGAGCCGGGGTTTGGACAGCCTGTGCATGCTGCTTCTAACTCATATGATGTGGACTGCCTGGACTGGCACTCGAGTCTCTGCGGGCCCAGAGCGCAGTGTGTACACCAACAGGAAAGATGGGGAATTGGTGCAGGTCAGCTCATTAAGCCAATCCTGCCATGGGTGGATTCTGCTGGGCTGAGCCTGCTCCTTCCTGGCCCCAACCTCAGCCACAGCCCCAGAAAGGGATGTAGCATTGAAACTCCTCACCCTGGCCATGAACGCTAGAGTTTTGTGAAATTGCTTTGGTCAACAAGAATGAATTCAATGCCTCAATAGAGCTACTAATTCAGAGGCGCTTGTGGGTGGGAGACACTCTGCTTGAGGAAAAGTCAGGAACAGGATAGGGTGGGGAAGGGTTAGAGTTAGGAGTGGAGGGGTAATTGAGGCCAACTTAGCTCCCATAATCCTTCAGACTGAAATCCTGGTGGGCAGAGCCCCTGCCTGGCAAATAGGCACTCAGCAAATGTGAATTCCTCCCTGACCCCCACCCCCTCCTTACTGCCCACAACAATCTTGAAAGGGAAGTATCATCATACTCATTTGACCAGGGAGAAACCAGATTCAGAGAGGTTAAGCAAATCACCCAAGGTCACTCAGCTATTGAACAGTAGTGCTTCAAATCCATTACCCGAACATTAATTCAGATGCAGGTCATGCTCGTGAATTTGTTCAAGAATTTAAAGGCTATGCCGGGTGTAAGCGCAGGTTTGAAGTTTTCTTCACAAGCCTTAGACAGAGTGTACGTCTGAGGCTGTGTCAAGTGGGCCCACCCAGGACTGAGGCAAAGCAGTGGGGTGGAAACCACAGCGTTCCGGGGCTCCCCACGGCTTAGGCAGAAGACCAACAAGGGAGTTGGGGGGAGGGCGGGTTACCAGCCTCATTTTCAATGTTGGAAAAAATGAGTCTATTTTGGAATAAAAATAGCATATATGAGCAAAGAGGAGCATTTACCTAGTTTCACAGCTTTGAAGGACTTTGATTTGTGGACCGACTTCTCGGGATAACAAACTTAAGCCCATCTCAGTTCCTCTGGGGCCTGAGAACAGAGGACCTACAAACAGCCCTCGCTCTGCCCTCTCTCTAAGCTTTGGGGTGCAGGGGCCTGGAACAAATGCTCTCAATGGGCCTCTCTGGAGAGTTCAGTCAGGGCTTCACCCTAATGTGTTAATAGTTAAGGGCTGAATACATGGCACCTCCTGTAATTATCTGCATTTAATGGGAGTAATGCCCTGACTAGGAATCCTTTGGTAAGGGGTGGGAGTGGGGTTGGTATCTTTTCATTGTGCTCCAAATCATGACCCTACTTGGCTTCCAAATAAAGTGGGTTGCTAGCACTTTTAAAGAAAGCTCCATGATTAAACATATTCAAATTTGAAGGCTCAATGGCACACAGACTGGGAAGAAAGAGAGTCTTCAGCCCCACTGCATTTAAAAATGGCTATTCTGTTTCCGGAGGGAAGGAACAAAGGAGGAAATCACTGTGTGAGTAGGGGGGAGGCACGTGCCCACAGACAAGGCACAGACCATCTGGTCTTATTAGCTGCTGTGCCCTCTGAACTGTACCCCGCGGACTGAGACACAGCTGCCTTGGCTGATGTGTGAGCAACTCTGGGCCTCTCCAATCTCTCCATGCCCAGGGCTTCCAGTGTGACATTGGAGGCATTAACAATACGGTTGAGATGCGCCTCGTTAATTTACTCCCATCTGCCCTGTGCCCTTCCAAGCAAGAATGTGGAGAATGGGACACGGAGTACAGGGGTCCTTGCTGACATGAAGAGGAGCCCTGGTAGGCTCTCTGTCGCCACCCAGGCTCCACCCTGTGCAGCGGTACAGTGTATAGGAGGAAAAGTCAGGCAGTGTGAAGACCTCCCTACTCAAAGAGCAGTCTTTAGAGCAGCAGCATCGGCATCACCCCGGAGTTTGTTGGAAATGCAGAATCTCCACCCTAGACCTACTCAATCAGAATCTGCATTGGAACAAGTTCCCCGGGTGATTCTCAGGCACCTTCAAATTTGAGAGGCATTAGTGTAGAGCACTGGGTTGATCCTGGGAGCGGTTTTACTCCTACAGGTGACATTTGCCCATTTCTAAAGACATCTGTCAGTATCTGGAGACATTCTTGGTCATCACAACTGGGAAGGTGGGGGATGCCCTGGGTAGAGGCCAGAGATATTGATAAACATCTGACAATGCACAAGAGCAGCCCTCCAACAATAAAAAATTACCCAGTCCAAAATGTCAATACTGCTGAGTCGAGAAACCCCTGGGGTAAAGAGTTTTCTTAGGAAAGGGAAAAATTCATTGGGATCTGCTTCCTTTCTGTATCTTCCTCATAGTTCACTTGAAATTATTATTTAAACATGAATTCATACAACATGCCCAGGACAAGTCTATAAACAGATGTCTTCTTTCCAGCATTGAGTCCCAGAAGGCAGGAGTGATGTCTTCCATTTCAAAGCAACATTAAAATCTAAATTATGAACAGATAAATATCTTTCTGCCATTCCTCAAAGCGTCTATCTGTTCCTTGTGATTATCATGGTACCCTCTGAGTGTACCCATGATGATGCGAGGGCCCTGCGGCTGTGGGCAGATCTATTGCATGGCTTTTCCTAAAGCTGGAGGTAGACTGTACTGAACTCGGTTTACACATCACCCCAATCCGGGCACTTGCCTTACTTGTTGGTTGGAGTGACCCAACAATGGCTTAAGCCGTGAAGCCCGTTTTCTGTCACAGGCAGTGAGGATTCTTTCAAGGGTCAGACTCTAGAGTAACCAAACCAAGGTCCTCATCAGATACCTAATCAGTCATGAAATCTTGTTGATTCTTCCTTCTTACATCTCAATCCCACCCCCTCCTCCCTAAGTCCACTGTCAATCATCTCTTACTGAACCATTAATCGTGCCTACTGTTTTTTCTGACTTTAGTCTAACCCCTCTCCTTATTCAATCATCATAGAGTGACCAGAGCAATCTTTTTAGCATATAAATCTGGTCATGTCATTCCCTTGCTCAAAACTCCTTAACAGTTTCCCACCGATGAAAGGACAAATGCTAAACTCCTTAGCATAACGTTAAACATGATCCTGCCTTCATCTCCTGTCATGCTTATCTTTGAATATCCAAATATCCAAGTCATGTGCAGTTCTCTGAAAACAATTATCTTGGCTATCTCAACATAGTTTTACATAGTTTTTCTTTTTCTTTTTCCTAGGATACCTCCTTCTCAAAGTGCCTACCCAGTAAAATTCTATTCATTCTTCAAGCTTCAATTTGAGCATTACTTCCTCTGTGAAACCGACCCTGATCCTTTAAACAGATAAAATTCTGCCTCTTTTATCATTTCTTAATCGTGTCTTCATTATAGCAATGACAAAATTTTATGACAGTTGTTTTGTTTGCACATATCTATTTGCATTAGACCCTGAGCTTCATGAGGACAAGAACCATATTTATTCTTTGTATCTCCATCACATGGTATAGGTCCTAATTATATTAGTAGCTCATGGGAAACTTGCTGAATGAAAAAAGTATTTTTAGAAAGATGAGAAAGTTAATGTCATATGGAAGAGGGGGACCAAGAGGTGTATGCTATGATTAAAGAAGAAAGCCATACTGAAGATCTATATAGTACAAAGAATCAATGATGATCCATAGTTTCTGAACCTGAATGGTGGTACTACTAGGGGTGGGGAGAAAATAAGGAAGTCAAAAAGAGACATAGGTTTAAGGTGAAAGATGATTTTAAGTTTTTGGTGGGATATTTATAGAGAGATATTCATCAGGAAGTGAGAAATGTAAGGATGCAGCAGGGGCAAGAAGTCAGAGCTCAAGAAGTGGATTTGAGAAGGACCTCCCTAGAGATGAAAGTGAGACCCATGAGAACAGAATATATTAATAAAAGAGAGGAGAGAGAAAAAGCAGGTAAATGTCAAAGAAATTTCACCTTTGTGGAAACATGTAACTGTAGATGGTGGGAGAAAGAAGAGGAATCCCAGGCTGGAGAGAGATCTGCTGGAAAGGCAGGCATAAAATGGAGACAATGTTTATACTGGGAAATCAAAGAAGGAAAAAATTTACCAATCTGAAGATGGTTAATAGCTTCAAATAAAAAAGAGCAAATAGACTAAGCACTGAAGGAAAGGCATTGAGTTTGGTAATTAGGTGGTCACTAGTGCTCAAAAGCTGGGTAATTGCAGAAATAGAAATATTAAATATGTATATATTATATATATATTATATATATTTAGGCATCCACAGTTTGAGGTTTTAGCAGCAGAGCAGGTCTTGATGCTGATAATACCCAAAGGGGAGCTGCTGGTTGTGGGTCACTGAAGTTGGAGAGATGGAGTGACCAAGAGGCCAGAGCACTGAAGTTCCAAAGATGAAGGCAAAAGAAGAGCTGTCTGCCGGGCTGAGATTACTGAAAGAGCTGATGCACCTAGGGTAGGGCAGATCAGAACAGCAGGCTGGGCCGGGACAGGTCAGAACAGTGGCTCCTGTAAGCACTTTTGTTGCAAAAAGAGGGGTCTCTTTTTTTTATTTTTTGGAGTGGTCTTTTTAAAGAGCAATTCTGATCAAGTTTCTCCTCCCCCAATCAGTATCAACTATTTTCAAGAAGAATGAATTCCATGTCTCTTATTATCTGTTGATTTTAATAAACATTGGAATCTGTCTGGGGAATCAAAGAGTTCTTCACTTGATCCACACTCCTCAGAGTTTTCAAATTTGGATCATGTCCTGCCCTAACCTTTGTCTTTGACAAACTGAAGGGCACTAAGCTCATGCTTGTGTTTCAATATGGCAGCCTCCAACCTCCATCCCACCAATTATTTTCGTGTTCTTCCTTCTTGACATGTGGTAACCAGAGCCACACAAAGCTTTTCAGCTGCCAACGAATAATAGTCATAAAGAAGGACACTGTTTTCCACAGTTCTCAGTGAGCCCTCTTTTACCACACTGGGGGGGGCAAAGGAAATGCCAAAGAAACATTTATTTAGATAAGCAAAGCATATTTTGACGTGCTTCTTTGGTTCCCCTGGGGTCTTGCAAGACTCCACTAAAATCTATTAAGAGAAGGTCCAGTGCAAGCAGCTTTAAGCCCTGGACCCATACAACATCTTCCACTTGTTCATATTGATCCTCCACAGGCTTCATTTTCACCTGCTTCAGATCTATTGATTTGAAACCTTTAAGGTAAATAATCACTCCTCTTTTTCTTTTTTTAACCTTATTCCATTCCTTCCTTCCCATGAGTTATCAGACTTAGCAGATAGTGAAGCTGATTGACAGGTAGAACACTGCTGAGGCCAGAGCAGACACTTGGAAAGCACTGGATCTTTGTAAACAAAGCAGTTGTCCTTAGCACTAAGACCTGAAGATCGCCCCAGGCTGCTCAGCTACAGGACTTGAGCTCAGGAAGGCACAGTCACAGGCATTTACAGTTTCCTTCCAAAGTGCTGATCCATAAAATCCATCCCAGAAATAACTTCTATTGTTACTACGTAGGTGGGTGACAAAAGCACTAACTCAAAGGACTTTGTGCCAACCAAGCATAGAAAATAGTGCCAAATAATCTTATTCTAGCGTATTTACTCCAAAACCAACTCTGAAATCAAGGAATCTGAGAGGTGTTAACCTGAAAGGCTACAGGCCTAAGACATAAGCTGCGAAACAGTTTCCTTCTGACCCAATGCCTGCTGAAATATGAACAAAGTAATACTGATGGGTGATGAGCTAGGCGTGGTTCTGCTGGTGATTCATGATGCAGAGACACAGTGGGTGAATCGAATGGTAGACTTATGGGGTGGTACCTCTAGCAAAATTATCAGGGCCAGCCACGGTTTTACACTTCTTGGCAAGGCACAAACAAATATCTAGCTGACAGCATGTTTCCCCGTGGCATAAATTAAACCAAAGGATCCCAGGCAAACGTGGCCCTTAGCTCAACTCGGATGGGGGTGTGGTGTAGCGCTCCCTTCTCTCCAACATCTCAAAGCTTTAGAAGCTACTTTGGGATAAGTACACCTCTGCTTGTCTGTCCCCCCCAGAGAAAGCAGAGCCAGATGAGGAGGAGGAGCAAAAGGATGGCCAAGTTTCATGATTTCAGCTCTGATATTTGTTTCTATGTTTGCTCAACTCTTTTCATCGGTGTGAAGAATACGATTCTCACAAGATAATTATGTGGTTTGGAAATGAGCAATCTTGATACAAACATGAAATCTATATTCTATTTTACAACTTAGGATCTCAAGTGTTAAAATGTACAGATTGGGTAGACTGCTAAACATAGGCCCCAAAGGAAGTGTTTCTTTAAAAGGAAAGAAAAGAAAAAAGCTTGGTCGGACATTGCTGAGTACCAACAGAATAAAAGAAATAAAACTTCACTCATCAGTTTAGACGAACAGTGAGGAGGCCCTTTGCAATCACAGAATATTTTAAAAGAAATCATATGATTATATAATTATCTATTATATTAAATTATATTTTATAATTTATATTAATATAATTAATTAAATTTATATAATTTATAATACTATAATTTATAATTATACATTAAATAATTGTATTAAATGATTATTTAATTGTTTTTAACACAGAGGGTGATTGTCATTAACGAACCAAGAATGGTCAAGAAGGTCTTCAGGCCTGCTTTAGTAATAGGGAAAAAATTATTTACAGTTGGCATATCCATGATCTTGTAGGTGCATGGTTATTGTTAAGTTCTTGTGAATTATTTTTATCCTCTTAAGGATATATAACACCCCTATCCTTGTTTATATAAACAAATAACTTAGAAATTCTTTTCTGGCCTCATCAAAAGAGTAAAGCTAAGCTTCAGCCTAGGTCCTATCCAGACCTTCACAAATATCAAAGCAAAGGGGCCCAGTTAAATGCTGCCTCACCATACGTACTCCCAGCACGTGGAGGAAAGCGGGGCTGGGTAATTCAGCTAGGACACATTCTTACGGTGTTATGATGATTTACAGAGCCACTATATTCTGCAAACAAAATTGAATTTTACATCCTGTTATGGATCACCAATTAGCTCTGCTAGTCTGAAAAAAATCCTATTTACTCTCAGAAGTTAGCTCTGAGTTTTGGCTTTATATGTCCCCATGGATCTTTCTTTCTAGGTCAAGTCAGTTCAAGAAAGAGGAGTGGAGTGGGTGATGGGCGACGAACCCCATAAGCACCAGGCCAGATGTAGCATGAGTGTCCTCCACCATCACCCAATCAGGGCTCTCAGAGGAAAAGGTGTCCACTCTCACCCTTGGACACAGCTGTTTCTTCTCTGAGTCCACTTTCATCTTCACTGATAGGTTCTGGATCTCTCCTGCGTCTACCCACACTGCTCTGATTTTCTGCATTACCTGCTCCCTTCTTCTTTCTCCTTTAGAATCAGATTGGGTTTGAATTCCAGCTTACAATTTACTTTCTTTTGGACCTTTGGTCAAGTTAGTTAACATTTCTGAGCTACTGTTTCTTCATCTATGAGATGGAAATAATAAGATCAATCTCAAAAAGTTATTGTATTATTAAGATAATACAAGTGGACTATGTAATCTAGGTTCTGGTACCTTTTAGGTTCTCCATTACAGATCGAATTGAAAATGTCTTCTCTAATGGTACCAAATGACGTACTAGGTTGTGAATCTGAAGGCCTGTTCTCAGCCATTTAGTCTTTTCCATTGTTTCAGGCTGCTGACCACTCAGGCCTTTCTCTACCCTCCTGGCGCTTCCACTTCTCTGATTGCTCCTGCTTTCTCACCTATGCTGTCTCTTCTTGCTTTCCTCTTGCCAGTGTAGACATCCTTCAAGCCCAGTCCTCACTCCTCTGCTGGTACCCCATTTTTCCCCTGAAAAGATAACACTCAAGTTTTAGTTCCAGCCCTGACCATTATCCTCAGTCAAGTTTCCACCTTCCTACCTTCCTTGTGAATATTTGTACGTGGAGAATATATCATCACCATCTCAAACTCAGTATGTTCACATACATAGACTTTGCAGCTATAAGATGGTTTAAGTTATAGATTCACCTCCACAAACATGAAATGCAATGGCCTATAAACTCAGTGAAATGAAAAGATGTCATTGCGCTTCAAAGAATAACTCACTACATCAAATGATATAGTGAGATATCAAATGATATCAACATAAGTATTCATGAGAATATCTTCAGTATATTGACTATACCATGAGTATATTATTGAGTATCAAATAAGTATATCAATTTATTATATCAAATGATATATATCACGTATTTCATGAATATATCATGATCAGTATATTGAGTGTATCACTGAGACTCAAATATTTCTACTAATTATATCAAATAATAAACTTATATGGGCATAAGTAACAATTATTTATCACAACAAAAAGAATATTATTCTAGACTACCAAACAAGCATAGAATGGTATACTATTTGCGGAAACTATTTTCAGTTGCCTTTAACTATCTCTGGAAATATTGATTTACTGGTTTCTCTCAGATGATTCCATCTCAGGATGAACCGACAGATTTACTTTACTAGTTTGGGATTTAGAATACTCTTAAACAGACTCAAATTTTCAAAGTTAAACTAATTCTTCAGGCAATCATCTAGCTTTGTAACCTCTGAGAGCTCATTTAAAATGGTTCTTTAGATCTTAAAACAATTTCAGAGAGGCAAATCTTCTTGAATATAGATGTAAAAATCCTTAATAAAATATTACCAAACCAAATCTAGCAATATATAAAAGGACTATACACAATGACCAAATGGGATTTATCCCATAAGTACAAAGCTGATTTAACATCTAAAAATCAATTAATATACTATGCCACATCAATAGAGAAAAAAGCCCAAAAACATCCCCACAACTCCACATAATCATCTCATTAGATGCAGAAAAAACATGTGACAACATACAACACCCTCTCATGATAACAACACTCCACAAACTAGGGACAGAAGGGAACATTCTCACCTGATAAAGAACATCTATGGAAAACTCACAGCTAACATTATACTTAATGGTAAAAGACTGAATGCTTTCGCCCTAGGATCAGAAATAAGACAACAATGTCCACTTATAACTTCTACTGGACTGGAGGTTTTAGCCACGACAATTACGCAAGAAAAAGTAAAAGGCACCAGTGGAAAGGAAGAAATTAACTATCTCTATTTCCAGATGGCGTGATCTTGTCTACAGTCATGTGTCTTTTTAACAATGGAGATATGCGCTGAGAAATGCATCATTAGGCAACTGCGGTGTTGTACAATCATCATAGAGTGCACTTACACAAACCTAGATAGTATAGCCTACTACACACCCAGGCTAGATGGTCCTAATCTTATGAGACCATCATCGTATATGCCATCTGTTGTCGACCAAAATGTCGTTATGTGGTGCCTGACTATATATAAAATCCTAACGAATCCACTAAAAAAACTACCAGAACTGATAAGTTCAGCAAGGTTGTAGGATATAAGACAATATATAAAAATCAATTGTATTATACACTAGCAACTTTGACCTTTGGGCAAGTTACTTAACCTTTCTGAGCCACGGCTTCCTCAATCTAAAAATGAAATTAAGAAATTAATTCTATTTATAACATAAAAAATAATAAATTTAAGAAAAAATGCAAGATTTTTACCTTGAAAATTATAAACATTGTAGAAAGAAATTAAAGAAGACCTAAATAAGTAGGAAAACATCCCATGTTTATGGACATTGTTGTTAATGTTAATATTGTTTAAATGGCAACATTCTCAAAATTGATTTACAGCTTCAAAGTAATCCCTATCAAGATTCCAACTAGCTTTTAAAAAAAGTGACAAACTGATTCTTTAAAACGCATAGGAAAATGCAAGGAGGCCAGAATAGCCAACCCAATCATGAATAAAAAAACAAAGTTGGAGGACTCAGACTTCCCGATTTCAAAACTTATTACACAGCTACGGTAAATAAGACAGTGTGATACTAGCATAAAGAAAGATCCATCGATCAATGGATTATAAAAGAGAGTCCAGAAATAAGCCTTTACATTTATGATCCATTGATTTTCAACAAGGGTGCTAAGAAAATTATATGAGGGACAAAACAGACTTTTCAGCAAATGGTGCTGATACAACTGGATATCCACAGGCAAAAGAATCAAGTTGGCTCATAAACTTAAATATCACAGCTAAAACTATAAAACCTTTAGAAGAAAATATAAGAGTAAATCTTACAGGAGTGAACTTGGATTAGGCAAAGGCTTCTAAGATACACCACCAAAAGCAAAAGCAACAAAAGAAAAATAGATAAAATATATTTCATCTTATTTAGAAACATTCATGTTTCAAAAGACAGCCTCAGAAAAGTTAAAAGATAACCTACAGAATGGGAGAAAATATGTGCAAATCCTACATCTGATAAGAGACTTGTATCCAGCTACACAAAAACCCTTTCAACTTAAAAATAAAATGACAAATAACCCAATTAAAAAACAAAGGATTTAAATAGACGTGTCTCCAAATAAGATATCCAAATGACCAAGAAGCACAAGAAGAGACGCTCAATGTCATTAGCCATTGGGAAAATGCAAACTGAAACCCAAATGAGATACTTCTTCACACCCACGAGGATACTATAATCCAAAAGACAGATTCATAGCCAGCATTAGCGAAGATGTGGAGAAATTGGAACTCTCACTCACTGCTTGGTGATGCAACCACTTAGGATAGCAATCTAGCTGTTCCGAAAAACGCCAAACATAGAGTTACCATATGACCCAGCACTTCCACTCCTACTTACATACACAAGAGGACTGAAAACATATGTTCATGCAAAACACTATACACGAATGTTCATAACAGCATTATTCATAATAGCCCCAAAGTAGAAACAACCCAAATGTCCATCAACTGATGAATAAATAAAGCATGATGTATCCATACAATAGAATATTATCTGGATGAACTTTGAAAACATTATACTAAGTGAAAGAAGCCAGTCCCAAAGGACTGCATATTGCTTGAATCCAATCACACGAAACGTCAAGAACAGGCAAATCCATAAACACAGAAATCTGAGGGCTGGGGGTGGAGGAGGCTGGGGGAAAGGGAGAGAGACTGCCAATGGGAGAGGGGTTTCTTTTTGGGGTGATGAAAATGCTCAGAAATTGATTGTGGTCATAGTTGTACAACTCTGAAAATACTAAAAACCACTGAATGATACACTTTAAATGAGTGAATTGTATGATATGTAAACTGTATCTTGATGAAGCTGTGCTAAAGAAATCCTGGAGACCTGATTTACCTGTCACATCAAATCTACAGCATCCAATCCAGCATCCACCGCAAAATGGATGCAATGAAGGATGCTATTTTTGATGTTATGAAGAGTACTACTAAGGTTTGGGACACTTATTGGTGGCATTATGGCTAGGGCTGCTAAAATCCCCCCTCACCCCATCTACCCTTCTCCACATGAGGTTATGAGGGGCAATGGCACGTGGAGAAAAGGCGCTGCTGTATTAGCTGGGCTTCTGCCAGAAACCTCCTTTTAGAGCTCTCTACTCAGCAGGGCTGGGACTTAGGGCTTACCCAGCGATTCCCCAACCGTGGATCTCAGACCAGCACCATCAGTACTACCTGGCCACTTGCTAGAAATGCAAATTCTCAGGCCCGCCAAGAATTAGGGAGTGAGAAACTCTGGAATGGGGCCCAGGAATACATGTTTTACATGCCCTCAAGGGGATTCTGATGTAGCTCAAGTTTGAGAACCACTGATGTAGTCTAAAGCCTAGGGGACCCAGGTCTGGATCTCACCATCACCTGCCCAGGTCCCTGGTATAGGAAGGCGCAAATGTGTCAATCGTTTCTTACGCCCCATCTCACATCTCTTGTCCATTTTTGCTTTTGGCCGTGACAAGAGCAGCCAGCTGGCTGCACAAAGGTGTGTCTGGAGAGCCCCTCACTTCAGCTGCTCCTAGTAACTCTTGCTTTCTGCCCTGGGGCTTTGCACACTGCTGTGGGAGCCTGCTCAGCCATCCCATCATACGTGCAAATCTGGAGTGAGGGCATTTAACCACGTCTGGGTATGGGATTCAGGAGATCAATGCTCCCTGGTTCAGCTTCGCAGGCAGAAAATTTCAGGGTCCTTTCCCATGTTCTCAGCAGGATTGAGTTCCTGTTATCCCTAGTTATAACCAGCTCAATAACCCCTTGATTAGCTATCTCTCCTTCCTTGTTTGCTTTCTCGATCCTCTACTCCTTGCAATCATGTCCCCAAGTAAAGTATCCCATCCAGCCTAGTTTCAGGCTCTGCTTTCTAGGGAACCCTAGCTAAGTCACTGATCCCTGTGAACATGGGCTAAAAATGCCCAGTGATGGAACCAATCACAGCAGCTTCCACCTCTTAGAAAGGATCAAGGAAATTGATTGGGAAGCTTACCCCGGCTTGAGAAGCTGAGCTGAAAGCTCCTCTCTCCTTCTTCCAGATGCCCACTGGGATGACACACGATTTTCAGTTACTATCCTAAATAAATTATTAATTTGTCTCCAAGCTTAAATCACAAACAAGTTATTGGGGAAGAAGGGAACTGGCACTAGAGTCGGGAGCTCCAGCTGTGTTTTTCTGGGCACTCTTTCACAAGCGCGACCTCAAGTCAGCTCCTGTTTTCCGTCTTTCGCTGCACGCAGTTGTGGGTGTGAGTATTTCAGTCTCCTGGTCTGTAAAATGAGAGGCTTGGACAAGAAGCCCCAAGGTCTCCCCCAGCCCAAACTGTCCCTGGTTCTGTTTCTGGAGAGATGTGCAATTCACACAGCTTGAAAAATACATAGGAAATGGGTAAAGGTGTACCCTCAAAATCAACATGAGACCGGCGCTTGCTCTGCCTCCCTCCATCCCCAACAAGCTGAACTTTCCAGAACCAGGACTTTGTCTGTGGCATTCATAGCCAGTATTCATGGCCCACTTCTGCACAGAATAGCTGCTATATAAATATCTGTGCAATTAATGTCTCTTCCTATGAGAAAAAAAAATCAACAAAATTCCTATCAGAACACAGGTCTGTCTTATAGTCCAGGATGCAGGGGATTAGCTGTTTCTTCTGGGGAGATCCCATAATCTCTACCCACTACTAGGAAATTGTTACTGCTCTGCTGATGGGAAACAAGGTTTTGAAAAATCACCTGTGCCCTTGGGAGAATCTTTATCCTCTCTCTTTATCATCAGGGATAATACCCCGGATGCCAACAGTGACTCCAAGTCCCTCCTTTCCCTCTCCATCACCACCGTCCCAGCTTGGGCCTGGCCCTTTGCACTGGCTAAGTGCTGCACAGGCCTCAGACATCTCTTTCCTTCCTCCTTCCCTCCCTCCCTCCCCATCACCTCAGGTCTCAGCCTCTCCATGATGGATGGCTCCTCCTTCACCCCTGCTCAAATACTGCCCCTCCCAGAGGACTTTGGCTCCTCAGTCATTTAATATTCATGTGGCTTAGGCTACAGCTCTATAGGTCTTTCTTTTCTGGTAGGTACCTCTGCTTCTCTGGGCACTGGGGGCTCTGGGGTCGGAAAGCAAAGAGCAAAAGTGGAAGGGGTCTTCTCCTCTATCACTCCCCTCCCCTTCAGCAGTAATAGGGGCAGAAGGTCATTCAAGAGGCTGGATGAAAATTAGCCAGAGAGACAGGATACCCTGGTGATGTCCACTGGTCTCTGGGAGGCTCTGAAGAGAGTGGGAGAGGTGCAGAGACAGTGGGCTGAGGAGGCTCCCATCTCTGGGCTGCCCCCACAGCCCGCCGTCTTCCCCACTGCTCAGGCCTACTCAGGACTCCCAGGTCTCTTCTCTATTGCTGGGCCACAGAGCTGTGGCAGGTGGCAGAGCCCTCTGCTTGGTGCCTACTGGCAGCCCCGTATCCTACTGTTTCCTCCAAGAACACTGCACACGGTAGAACATGGGCTTCTGTGGAAGGCAGGGGAAGCCCGTGGAGGTTAGCTGAAGTACCCCTATGGCTTCAGGGCCAACCACGATAAAAACAGGCTAACAGATGAAAAGCAGTCCGCTGGCTTGTCCTCAGGCATGAACTGGCTGTCTCTCTCAGTAACCCGCAACCACGTGTGGCAGTTCTCACTTTCTGATGGTTACCTTTGGGGTTCAGTGTGTTGCCCTCAAATCCATTAACTCTTATCCTAATCTCAGTAGGGACAGAGATCCAATAACACCACCCCCAGAGGATGCAGCAAATACATTTTGGAAAGATACCATGTATAATTAATCAACAGCTAAATATCTAGTGTTCCTCATGATAATCTGCTGCAAACGTGATCACCAAGAATGTTCTATGGGCAAAGGCACCAGGATCACAACATAGGGGAGAGCACAGACTTGGAGCCAGGCTGTTGGGGTTAAAAGTGCAGCTCCACCTTGGGTGGGTTACTTAACTTCTCTTGGCCTTTGTTTTCTCATTTGTAAAATGGGTGTAATAAGAGCATCTAATTTATAGGGTTGCTTTGAGGGTTCAAAAAGTCAACATAGATAGGGCCTGCAAGCGTGTGCTGCCATCATCATCATCATTATTATTATTGCTGTTGTTGCAGTAACGCTGTATGGTGCTGGGATTATGGGCCCTGAGACAAACTCAGTCCTGGGTCCCCCAGAAGACATTCACAATCATTATCCACAGGAGAGACTTGAAAGGATTCTTGGGGCAGCGTGCAGCCTGGCTGAGCGCCACCTCTGGAACCGCAGCTGACCAGCAGTGCTCTATGGGCCGCAGTCTTTATAACCCCACCTCCACCCAGATCCAAGCTGTATCCCTCTTGTTTTTCCTTGTGTGTCCCCCTAGGGACTTACTGGGACAGATGGTCACTAGCTTTCTCATTCCACAGGTCACTGCATGGTGCCCACTATTCCAGCCAAAAGCCCCAAGAAAACCATCTGTGATCCCAGCCTTGTTAGGTGGCCTTCATGTGACTGGGGTGTCATCTCTTTGGAGTGTGATATCGGAGACCTCACGCTGCCAACCTAGCTGGCTTCTTTCCGTGCTAGACTGTCTGCAAAGATGATCAGCAATAATTCCTCCTGTCTCCATACAGGCACGTGGCTACTCTATCAAGAGATGGTTGTCTGTTTTCCCTCCCCTTGAATCTGGGCTGGCCTGGAACTTGCTTTGACCAACACCATGAAGCAGAAGCAATGCTGTGCCAGGACTGGGTCTAGGCCTTGAAAGGCCTGCAAGCTTTTGCTTTAGCCACCAAGTAGGAAAGCTTAGCCTAAACTACTGACCTATGAGAGGACACAGGAGAGAGAAGTCCAGCCTTCTGAGGCCTAGATGAGCCAAGCCCCCAACTGCCCTACCATTGAATGCAACCACGAGAGCGAGCTCAGGCAAGCCCAGCAGGACAATCATCCAGCCAACCCTCAGAACTCCAGGAAATAATAAAGTGTTGTTTTAATTCACTACGTCTTGGGATAATTTGTTATGCAGTGATAGATAACTGAGACAGTCCTCCAATCCCCACAGCACTACCCATACTCAGTTCATTTGTGCTCAAGCTTACATCACCACGCTTACATGATCACTGAGAAGTCATGTTCTCTCAACTTTTACAATGGCAGAGGGAGCAACGTACAGGAAGGCAAAACACAGGTACCCAGTTTCATCACTTAATTAGCTTGACACAATTCGAATAGTAATTAGCTTTTAACAGGCCGCTCCTTTGTTTCTCTCCTGGGTCTCATGGAGGGCCCTCGTTTGGGAGCAATTCTTGAACTTCTCTGACTTTTCTAGCAAGTCCTCAGCTTACATCCGAGCTCCAGTTCAAATGTCTTTCTCCACTACCTTAACCCCGAAGGCCCTTTGAGCCTAGGTCCAGGTCCATCCTGCAAGTCAGGACTGCTCTCTGTCTATGGCAACCAAATACCAAACGGGAAGTTCTTCCCTGGGCTCCACTAGCTGAAATCTTTCAGCCTCGCCTGACTTCTACCTGAACCCTTAATCCTTGCAGCCACACTCTCCTGAAACATAGGAGAGAAGAGGGAAGGAGAGAGTCGTTGCAGAAAATCTTTCTAAGTGTGGCCTGTGGAGGAGATTTTATGCTTTTTTATCTTACTTCAGGGTGAGCAGACTATTCCTAAAACATACTGTTCAAAATCTAGAGTGCTGTTAATTTTCATAGTTATCCTTCAAATACTTTTATTTTTATACATACAAATGAAACATGCTTCTTGTAGAAAAATTAGAAATCATAGACCCAAAAAAGGGTGAGGGGATGAATCACTTATAACCACTTTGAAATAACTACAGTAAACATTTGCAGATGATTATTCTAAATCTTTTCATTCATATTTAAAGAATTACAGTGAAAACAATTTGATCATGGTTGCACACCAATTTTTGACTTGCTTATTTCATTCAGTATATTCTGAACAGAACTTCATGTCAACACATACACATTGACAACATACTAGATGGGCCTGGGGGGCAATTTAGTGGCCTCATAGTTTTCTACCGCGTGGGTTACTACACACATTTGTTGGTGTTTTTTAAAGTAAGTCTCCTATCGTTGGGTATCTAGTTGCTCCTAGTTTTTTAAAATTTAAACAACATTGTAGGGTAACACACAGGAATGTGTAGTTTTCGTATATCATTCAATTAATTCAATAATCCTCTCTCATTGCACATTTAGGTTATTCCCAGTTTTTCAATAATTTAATCAGCAAAACATCTTTTTCATGTATCTTTGTGGCTTCAGTAGTAATTTGTAAAGGCGTAAGATTAGCATAGCCAGTTAAAATTCAAAGTCACCTTGAACCACAAATCACAGGATGACCAATTACGAGACTGATAAAACTTTCATCAGAAGCCTTCTGGTATTAAGAGGACCTGCTTAGCAGGCCGTGCCTCTAGGATACAGATTCTAGGTTGTTTTTCCAGTAGTAGTTTCTCCCTGGCCCATCACTCTGGGGTCAGAGTCCCAAACCATCATGTAGCTGGGAGGAGGGAACAACTAGTGGTAGCCCCTACAGCCTCAATAGCAGATGGATGCCAAGCCGCTGTCTAGTCTGCATACAGCTGTTGAACACCATGCTTCTGCGTGCTCCAGCTCCTGTTAGAGACCTTACCCAAATCAGATGCTGAGTCCAGAAGATTCTCCCTCAACAATGTATGTTTCTACGTGGTTCCTACCTGCACCCTGGTGTCAGGCCTCACTCACTTCTTCTTGGGCCGTTGCAACGGTCCCCAGTTGACACCTATGCTTGCCATCCCCCCTCTTCCAAGACTTCCTAAAGCTCAGAGCTTGCTACCCCCTGCTCAATCAACAGCAATGGCAATGAATAAAAGTGCTTTCTGAAGTGGGCACTGTGGAATGCATGATGAATAAATAAATAAATAACCGACAATGATTATAGGTTAGGTGGCTCGCCAGGGGCTCCGGGAACAAAGATGAAACAGTTACGGCTCCTTATCCTCCAGGGACTCGTGTCTGATAAGAAAGACTGGCAAAAAGCAGCAGTAGGATAGTAGTGGGATACAGACTGTCCTTAGCCAGGTAGAAAGGTCATGAGAAGAAGTCCAGAAGTGCCTCATTACACCTGGCCAAGCAAAGCCAACCTGGAGCAGGTAACCAGTGAGCTGGTTCTCAAAGGAAAAGGAAAGTCTATCAGAAGGACAAAGGGAGTCCCTGTCACTGCCTCTTTGTGCCAAATGGAGAAGCTGCATTTCCCAGGAGGAACTCTGGCTCCCTAGAGTTGATGCCAACAGTCCACCATACTGCACCCCTGGGCCCCGGGGTCTTGGTGCAGCTGTGACGGACAGCTCTCTGCAAGTTGCCAGCCTCCCACATCCAGTGTGCCAGGCACCTCTCTGCCGTGCTGCTCAGGGTTTTGCCCAGTCATGTGCAGGTGCGATCCAGAAGTGCTGGGAACTAAACCACCAGGATGCTGGGCACAGGTGGCCAAATGGCCCACCTCCCAGTGGGGCAATCCTGAGGCACATTCTGCGTCATGCCATGGAGGGTCCCCAGGGGGGACCAGTTGCCCGTGGATAACCAGCTCATCCACACATCCCATGCCAGCTTTTCCTCCCGCCCAGTCACACTTTGCCGCCTCCCGCATTTCTGCCCCTGGACCCCCTCTGCAAACTACCTGCAGCCAAGTTCTTGTCTCAGGCTCTGCTTTTGGGAAAACCTAACCCAAGACACACTCTAATACTCTCCATGATTCTGGGGTCCTAAGAAGACTTGGGGCTCAATCTTAGGTTGAGCGAGGCAAAGAGGAAAGAGAAAATGAGCCCATGTGGGGTTTAAATCTGGCTCATCCTCACCTGACTTTTACACTCTCCCCACTTGCCGCACACGGACTCCAGCTCCCTTGAACTTGAGGAGTCCTACCGTGTTCTTACCACCTCTGTGCTGCCTGCCCTGGAGGAAGTTTGCAGACACTGGAGCAGCTCCCACACAGGTCTGCTTAATGACTTTCTGGAAGAAATCAGAGGTGACACAAGCACTGTAGAGTATCACAACGTGCCAGCGCTGAATCCCTGTGCCCTGGGCAACTGGGGAAGGACAGGACAGATGGCAGCTGTCAGGCCTTTAATTGCACGATGTTCCTCAGAGATGGTCAGGGGGAGGCTGTGCTCGTGGCTCAGTTCCTGCCTCACCCATGACACCATGGAGGGGAGAAGGGGGCACTGTGACTTCTCCTCTGTCCCCTCCTCATTGGCCTTCTAGAGCCCCAGGTGCGTGATGTGGAGAAGCTTCATTGTGGTGTCAGAGGTCAGACTGAGTACAGACACCTTGGGGTAGCAGCTGCAGGTCATGCCCCAAGAATGCAATACTGAGGTCTCTGGGGGCAGGGGGTCCACCCTGGGCCGTGTTGGTGACATAAGCATCTCAACCCCTCAGCGTGCCTGCGCTCTCTTCTCCCTCTCCCCTCCAATGGTTTTCCTCACTGTCCCTTAAGCTCCCAGTACCCCTCCCCAATCCCATGCCCACATTAAGGTTATTCAGGCAAAAAAGGTATGTAAGGACCAGAGCCTAAAATAGAGAAACTTATGGAGTTAGCTAACATTTCATAGCACTCTCCAGTTTTTTAAGATGCCATTTGCACACCTCATTTGAACCTCCAAGTGATGCCGTGTAGTAAACATCATTGTGACCCTCATTCTACAAATGAGGAAAAGGAAGCTCAGAGAGGTCCCATGACTACTCAGAGTCACCCAGCCAACGAGTGGTGGTGCCAGAAAAGGAACCCAAGTCTGCCTCCCTTTCGTCTATGCTCACTGGAACCTCAGGGCTCTGATAACTTCTGGGGAACATTCCACTTTCCTTGGGCATGAAATTGGCTGAGACTCCGGGTCTCTGCCCCAAGAACCTTCTCTGTGGAGCTGGCTTGGGGAGACAAGGGAAGAAGGGACCATGAATTTTGTGCCACTGGAACCTCAGCTCTCTCGCCCTGCCTTCAGAGGCCCCGGACCCTGATGAGATCCCCTATGGCAGCAAGGCTGCCCACTTTCCTGCACCACCTGTCCTTGTGGCCAAGCGTACAGAAGGAGCATTTTCATTCATTCACACATTTGTTCACCTGTTCCCCCAAACTCCGTTTGTCAGCAGCCCTATGCTGCGGGCATTGCGAGGCTCTGGAGTAGAATCTCGAGGGAGCACAAGTGTCTAAACAGAGACCTGCAACGTGGGATGGATGTTGTAGCCAGGAAGGACTAACCTGCGAGGCCAGCGGAGGACGGGGCGCTCTGCACTCATATCTGTGTTCCCTGGTTACAAAACCGTCATTGTTTCCGAGGAGCACAGGCCATGCTCTTCCCCGCAGCCCAACAGAAGATCTTGAAGTGCCACCTTTGAGCACCCACTGAATGTTGAAAGATCTTACAGCTAGTCATGCCAAGGCTAGTACTCCATCAGCACCTGCTCAGAGCTTCGTGGTCTGAAATGATGCTGTTTGATCTGAGGGCCGGCTTCCAGGGAAGCCTCTTAGTGCCCCAGTGGCAGGTGACAATGGCACCATGCAGCCCCCCACCCTCAGACAGGCATCCCAGATCTGCAGGGAGAGCCAGTCCTGGCCAGGACTCCAGCTTGGCTTCAGCGTCAAACCCAAAACCTAGACTTGCCTGGCCAGTGCTCTCCTGGGAACGGAGCCGGACAAGCCGTGTTATAGCCCCCAGTATCCTGTTAGGGACCCTGATCCCCATGTGGCTGACTTCAGGGGAGATGGCACCTTGGGAGTGTGGTGCTGACAATGATTTTCAGGCCCTGGGGGCTGATTCTCAGGTACTCTCAATGAGCTGTTTTTACTCAGAAAACTTCTACCACCAACTGTGTAGGTTTTCCACACTAAGCAATTCTCCAATTCTCTGTGGACACCAACTGGGTGTCCTATGATTCAATCTAATTCTGACACTATCTACCTGGAGTCAGTGTCAGATGCCACAAGTAAGGGCTCAGTGCCACAAGACTGCCTCCACTTCAGGCTCCAATCGCAAGTCCTAGGCCTCCCATACTTCTGATCAACTGGCTGTAAATCAGGGCTTCCCATGATCCCCTTCTCAGTTTGATAATTTGCTGGAACAGCTCACAGAACTCAGGAACATGCTTTACTTATTGTCACCAGTTTATTATAAAGGATATGACTCAGGAAGAGCCAATCAGAAAACATGCACAGGGCAGGGAACGGGGGTGGACATGCACAGAGCTTCCGTGCCCTTTCCCGGCACCCCACCACCCTCCAAGCCCCTCGATGTGTTCGCCAACCCAGAAGCTCTCTGAACCCCACCGCTGAGGGGTTTTCATAGAGGTCTCACCACGGAGGCACAACTGATTATATCATTGGCCCTTGGTGACTAAACTCGACCTCCAGTCCCTCTGCCCTGTCTGAAGGTTGGTGGGGGGAGCAAAAGTTCCAAGCTTCTCATCACGGATTGGTCTTTCTGGTGACCAGCCCCCACCCTAAGCTATCTAGGGGCTCACCAAGGGTCATCTCATTAAAACAAAAGATGCTCCTATCACCCCTGACACTCAGGAAATTACAAAAGTTTTAGGAGCTCTGTGTCAGGAAATGGGGACAAACTAAATGCATAGCTCTTATTAGGCCACACTCTCCAATGCTTCGGCTCTCACAGGTCTGCTCTCTGTGTGGACCAGAGGAACCCACCCATCCCACCACCATGAACATCATGAGACGGGGCATAAATATTCCTTAGAATGCAGGACCTGTCCCAAGGACTCAAGCAAAACCATGAGGGAGCTGTACTGATGTTTTCCCATCGCACCATGAAGCAAGCCCTCCAGGGGCAGCTGCCGCACACACGGTTCCCTCTGAAGTTCCCTCCAAGGGCTCCTGCTTTTGCCATCTCGCCACACAGACTACGCCTGGGCACTGCGCTGGCCACACAGGCTTCTGTTACCACCTGCGGCAATGACGCCAAACACTCCGGCAGGCTTCAGGGCCAGGGATTGACAGGCTTCCAGTGGAATATCATGCGATGGGCCACTCTGTCATATCCCTCCGCTAACTTATTCACGATTTTTCTAAAGCAGTGCAGTGCATTAACCACTGATCTGATAGCGTCACAAAGCCCTGTGGGGACATATTCATCCACTTCAGCTTAAAGCACTCGAAACCTGGAGGAGGTGGCTCCCAGCTGAATTCTCCGGAGCCTGGTCTGCACTAAAGGGGAAAATAGCAAAGACAATGGACAGCAAATGCAAGCTGGGGCAAGGGAGACAGGTCTGTGGCCCTCTCACACGTGGCCCTCGTCCACCCTTCATCATGGGAGGCAGGAGGAGCCAGAGCTGTGTTTAGTTTATAATTGACAAAGAACAAATGGTCCTTTTCAAAAGTTTTGGGAGTCTATGGATCTGAGCCAAGCTATGGTTACAATGCATGTCTATTCTCAAGTGTCCAGAGAATGAATTCATCATTTTACCCAGAGGGATGGACAAAAAGCAAGTTGTCTCCAGTCTATGGCGCCCAGAGTGGCAGAGCTGGTGTAAAACCAGAGAAAGCCCACAGACGACACATCCAGTGGGGGGATGGTCCCCACATGATTATTTCCCATTGTTTTCAACTCTAGTGCTCTGTTTATTGGCATCAATGAGACAGGTGACATTTTAATTAAGATGCTCACTTGTCTCCACTTTTCAAGAGAAGCGGGGGAGGATTGTGGTGTTTGGATAATTGAATCCATAACTCCTGCCATTGTAAGTGTGCACAACCAATCAACGAGAGTGTGTGAGCAGGAGAGAGAGAAGGGGGTGGCGGAGAGGGGGAAGGAGGAAGGGAGGGAGGTAAGATGGATGGGCTCTGAGGGATTAAGAGAAGAAAGGAAGTAACTGAGGTCGGCCTGGCAGTGTGCATGTCTGTGAATGAAAGAGACACAGAGAGAGAAAAGCAGCTACTGAAGGCTCGTGTTTGTGTGCAGAGCTGGGGGGCCCAGAGGGAGGAGGCAGAGATGACCACGGGACTGGAGGTTTGTGTATGTGAGAAACAGCTGGAGGAAGAGAAAGATGGAAATCAGGAAGTGACCCAAAGGCTCTGTGTGTGTGTGTCTGTGTTTAAGGGAGAGAGAATGAACTGTGTGTACGTGTGTCATGTTACAGAGAAAAAGAGAGACAGGAAGAAAAGAAATGAAGAGAGCTTGTGAGTGAAGGAGAACGCAGGCGGGTCTGTTGTGTTTACGTGTGAGTTCCTGTACGTGTGTGTGCTTCGATCAATGCATTTGGTTTCATGCATGCCATCTTTTCTATTTTAACTGTATATTGTTTATTTTCATTTAAAAAGTAATATAGAGTCATTAGAAATAGGAATATATAGAAAACTGAAGGGAGGCAGGAATCACCCATAGACCTACCTCTCAAGAACAAAGGAAGCAGGCTTTGCAGTTTTTTCTTAAGCACAGCTGTAAATCCTATTTAATTGGACTTCTGAATTCAGCGGTGAAATTTACCTGAAATAACTTACACTAAGCGTTTTGCAAAGGGCCCAACTGAGAGTCAGCATGCAGTAAATGCTGTGGTTAGTTTATGTTGTCTTTTTTGACCTCTACTTTCCTGAGGAAGAAGCATTTCCAAAGGAATTTCTGATGTTCAATTAGAGTTTGCCAAATAAAGAAGGGTAATCATGAATTATGAAGTCCCTCCTTTGAAGCTTCTTCCAGATGCCACCGGGACAGGAGAGCCCAGGCTTCCACCTGCCTGTGGAGTGGCCGGTTCAGCCCAGGTGAGAGTTCCCGCACAGGTGTCTCCCCTCTGCACCTCTGGATGGCAGGGTGGCATCTTTGCCACAAGGACCACCTGCCAGTTCCTGTAAGCAAGACATTCGCTGGCGGTGCTAATTTCAGTGGATCTCTTGGTCAGCTAGAACTTCAAATCTACTTTCCAAGACCGTACACTTCCAAGAATGACTTCATGTCGTCTCTCTAGGTGACAGATGTTTTGTCTGAGTATAAAGTCCCGGCTTGCAAACTCAGAACAGTGGGAGACTTCTCCATTGTCTTCCAGCCCTTGACACCAGACAGAAGACCGAAGCCAGCCTGAATATTATTACTTGGAATATATAATCATTTTTAAATTATCTTAAATGATTGGATGCTTACTGAGTTTTTGAACTTGTACACTCCAGTATCCTGGCAAGGTGCTCTGGGCACGGCTCTCTGTCTTGTTTGCCTGTAAATGAGGAGCATTCTTTTAACAGGGACCCCAGGGAAACCCAGGGAAAGTGATTCATTTGTATCTTGGATTCTTCTCTAAAATTGTTGTGGTGTTTCTTTGGGAACAGCTCTCATTTTTTGCCTTTTCTCTGTCTTTTCTATCTATAATCTTTTCTCTCACTATCTCTTATCTCTAGCATTACCCTTAGAATTACTGGAAAAAGTCTCGCTTTTCATCCTCATTACTGATTGGATTTTGCTCAATATCAGTTCTACTCTTTACTCGCTCTGCCATCATCTAGCACAGATGGAAAGGGTGTGAGCTTTTCGCCTGCCGAGAGTCCCTAACTCTAGGGAACCACTTCGGCGTCTTTCCACAACAACCCTGCATAGTCCAGGTGGTTCAGATGGGCTGGCTCCCTCTCCCCGAGGCCCCTGAGAGGCAACCACGTGAGCGGTCTGATCAATCAGAGGACCTCATCTCCCTAAAACTGGTTTAGATATGGGCCAATCTAAGACAAGTCAACCAGGATTTTAACCAGAATGTTGGAATGTTTGCTAGAAATAAAAGGAAAGGCTTCACTTTCCTCTTGGCTATGAAGCTGTAAGGATTATGCAAGTTGGGAGTTGCTGGGGGCCACATTCCCCTCACATGGCAATAGCCTATCTAAGAATGAAGTAAAGGCAGAGAGACTGGGAGGAATGGGGGACAGGGGCGCCAGAGAAGCAGAGAACTGAAAACATCACTCACGCACCTTGATCCGGGTGTGCCTGACACATTACACATAACGAGCCAATACATTCCCCTTTTACAAAACCTATCTGAGGTTGGTTTTCTTTACCCTACAACCACTAAGAATCCAGACCAGGACAGCTGGTTCTGCTGGACCATGATAGGATTTTCTCCCGCCCCCACTGCCTGGTTCTGGAAGACTTCTTTAATGAAAATAGCATAAGAAAAGCTGTACTATCCAGCATATTCGTTCCCAAGGCTCTTCCTAACTCCAACCCTACCTAAAACATTTTCTTTGTGTGGAGACTATGGCTCCCAAGATGCACTGTGCCATCGGCCATCTCTTGGTCCCTTTCTGGAGTCTGTAGGGAAGAATCAGGAAAGGAAGGGGCAAAAACTCGTCACTTGGAGAGAAGGTGGATGCTCAGTTTGTCTGGAAACTATGGTTTCTCAATCAATGGGTAGCAACTGAGATAACAGTGAATGCTAATCCTACATACAGTAGTTCCATTCCATAGATTGGATGCCAATTCACATTTTTAATCTAGTTCCAACAACTCTGTAATTAGTAGAAATTCCTCTAAGATTCTGATGGTCGGTGGACGCACAGTCTCGGGTTCAGTGGTCCACGCATGGCTGTACTTCTCTGTGTCTTCATAGGGCTCTTGATGTAAAGTCGGAAGAGGCTACAGCAGGGGCTGTTAGCCAGACAGCATGTAAAGTCAGAAGTCCGGCCATCTTTCCTTTATTCTCTCTTTGAATACTGTGGATTGAAATTCTGAACCACATGCTGACTATGATAACTTAGAGGGCTAAGAAGAGAAATGTGCCTAAGCACTGTCCTGAACATCCACTGAGCACTGTTTATGAAAGCATTGTTTTTATTTATCATTATTACCATCGTTATCACTAGCGTTATTAGTGGCAGAAGCACATTTCAGCACTGGGGCCTCTACAGCCACTGTTCTCTCTGCAAGAACACTGGACCCAGACGCCCTCAAGGCACACCCCTCACTCCATCCCGCTCTTTATCAAATATCACCTCCTTCAGGGTGACTTCATCTAATGAGCACCTCTTCCTCTGCTTCGTCTCATTCTTCTCCCTCATACTTATCTCCACTTGACCTA